>NC_057948.1:25539995-25878745 GCF_018555375.3 Anguilla rostrata
TCTCCACCCCTCTTACACACACACACACAAGCTCACGCGTACACGCACACACAAACACACATATACAGCATGAGGTTCCGGACCTAGAATCACTGCCAGCATGAAATTAACAAATCATCACAGACAACGCATAGAAAATGGCCACAAACCAATAAAAAATAAATAAATAAACAATTAAATGGCACAGAACCCTGCATTTCCCTGGATTAATTAGGATTAGTCTTTGACTAAATAATTTTATGATCTTTGATAGACTCTCCAGTGACAGTGACTTGGTGTAGACAAATGGGACAGGTGCACAGAGAACATTTTGACCCTGCTCTCTTAAAAATACAATCACAGATACTTTCAATAGACAAGTCATAAATGTAAGAAGGTGAAAAGAGGGTAATTTCTTTGGCCTTTCTGGCTTCTCTATATCAAAATTGCACAGGTTTTTTTCCCCCTCTGGAAATGGTCAAATCAGCACTGCAGGAACCTTGCAGTCACATCAAAATGCTGGTCACGAAGTGTGCAACCACGAGTCAGGACTTGCAGTAAATCGTGCTCTCTGTCATCTGATATAGTCCAGGCCTTAACTGACCCAGGACATGGCTCTCCCACAGAAGGTTATAAACGACTTTCATAATAAAATGGACTATTACCGGCTAAGCAACAGTGAGAGATGGTAACGACCCCCCAGCAACAATAGACTCATTTTTCCCATAATGCCTCAGAAAAGTGAGCCAGCTATTATGCTGGCAACGATGCAGACCGCCTTCTTCCACCAGAGTGAAAAAATCTTCTGTTAACACAACTGAGCTACACAGTCAAAAAGGCTCCCGGTATGACACACAATATAAATTCTTTATATGACAAGTGAAAGGATGCAGTCTGACCTCTGACACCTAAGTGAAACGGTAAGGAACATTTATAAGTCTTTTCTATCTGTTTGCCTGAACACATAACCAGGTAGGGATTTTACAGCATCCATAAAACCGCCTTCGCAATGCACCGCAGTCTCTGCCCAGAGGGCTCCCCATCGCCCCGTTACAGCATATTTAACATGGGCACAGTCCATACAGGTAGCTGTAGGGCTGCAGAACGGCCAGCCTTGGACAGAGCGGTCTGCCGAGGATCTGAGGTGGAGCCGGAGGCCCCCATACGGCCGGACGCATCGTTTGTGTTTTGTGCAGGTGAGCTCTCGAGACGGCACAGTCCGGCTCCACGGCCGGGCACTGTTCCGGAATGTTCCCACCGGTTGGAATGCTGCGACCAGTGATGCCCTTGGCTGCAATGAACAACATGAGGCTCAACGATATTTTCATTTCAGAGCTCATCCAGCTATTCATAAAGGGGCCATGAAGCAATTCTCTATGACACATAAACCCTGAAAACTCTGTGGGTGGTTTAACCTTATCAAACATTTATCAAACAACCCAGCAAGGGCCATTTACAATCCTGTGCGCTGGGTACACACAAACATAGATTTAATACCACTCTATTATCTCCCCATCTCATCTGTCGCTTTCTCCATCTCTCTCCTCCTCCTTCTAGTACTCACACAAAACATACGTATTGGCATTAAGCTATTGAAATCGAAAGAGACTAGGTATGTGAGATAAAAACTAAAAAAAAATTTGTTTCGCATTTGATGATAGTACATTTGGTCCGATGCCTATGCATTGCCGCTGTCGTCACTGTTAATTGAACAATTCATTAATTAATTCCATCCCTGAAAAGGAGGGATCAATATCCCCATAATCCTCCTGTCCATATGCAATTCCCCTCTGTGCCCTAAAATGGCCCCTGGAACAAGGCTGAGGGGAGGAGGGAGGACATACATGGAGGTGGGTGTGTGGCTCCCAGAATCCTGTGCATGCATTCCAGCCTAGCAACTTCATCTAATTGGTTCCAGTGGAATTCCATTTCAGCCCCAGGCAACCTGCTCCTAGTATGAAAATTTGAATGGTTTTTAACCCTGTCTAATTCAGGTGCACTACCCCTGAGTGAGAAAAATGCCATGCCAGTCAAACATACGATAATAAACGCCCGCCCATCTTTATCCCCGTCCCGCACACCGCCACTTTTATCCATCATCTGCATGCCGGGTAGAATGTCGCCGAAATGTCATGAATTGCTTTTTGCATATCTTCCACTGAGAATGAGCAAGCAATGAAAGGATTACATGCATAATAAAAATGACTAATGCACAAACAGGTAATGAATAGGCTCGCTTATTTGCTCTGTATTTTGTGTACCGCGATATAATTCCCCTGTAGACAAAGGAGTGTCTGGCAAATAATACATAATTAAATACATAAAAATACATCATAAAAAAAAGAACACATCTGTCTATCAGTGTCAATTTTAATGCGATTCCATCATCCCTTAAGAGTCACTCTGGCTTTTTGTCTTCCAACAAGACAGAAAAACCAGCTCAGACACTGAGGATCAAACCTATTTGTACATGAAAGGGGCACTGTGCACAGTTTAGTCACACAGCCAATCCATTCAGCCTGCAGCTTGGAGAAACATTAAACCGTTGAAACAGATCTCTACTGACAGCGTGACAAATCAATGTTTTTTTCTGCATGTGAGCATGCGTTTGTTCAGTGGGCGTCTTCCGCTAGTCCCCTGGCTCTAACGGCCATGTTTTGGGTGGAGGGGAGGTGGGGCTGGGGGTAAGGTGGAGGCGTGGGCTCTCGGGGTGGCGTCAGTGCCACGCTCGGGGTCAGCTGTCAAAGCCAAGGTCAAAGTCCCTGTCCTGGGGCTGCAGGAGAGGTGGGGGAAGGGCCGGGGGAGGGAGGAGGAGGCGGCGGTGGTGGGCCCAGGATATTCTGCCCCATTGCACTCACATAGGTTACGCCCGTTTCCTGGCCAACCCACCACCCCCCACCCCAGCATCCTGCCCTGACCTACGACAGCACCACCTGAGTAAATACAGAGACAGAGTGTGAGGGTGGTGATGAAGCAGGCAGGAGGGGGAACTGTTTTTTTTCTCTCTTTTTTTTTTTTTCAGAAAACACAGTGTGACAAAAGGGGGCCTCCCTCAGCCTGTCAGTCTGTCAGGAGAGAACAACGTCCCGGCCGTTCTGACAGACACGTTGTCCCAAACGGCGGTCTATATAAACAGCATCTCCTCTTGTTCCAAGCCACTCATGAGAGACTTTCCACAATTCAATCAGACCAAACGCTTTGGGGTGTCTTATATAAAAGGGACGGGGCTGGGGGTGGTGGGGAGGACCTGACAGGGTCTTCTGTCATATTATAGCCGTCTGCTGTCTGTCACTATAGCAGGGGTTTGTCCTTTCGTACAGTGTGTGTGTGTGTGGGGGGGGGGTTCGGGATCAAGAAAATGAGAAGATGGGGTGCCATTTGCCTCCTCTGCAAGCACTATGACTACCTCAAACCGAGATGGAGGAATGAACGAAATGGCACAGCGCAGAGGACGGCATTAATGAGAGACCACAGCAGCTGCTGTCTCCTAAAAATGACATCTATAACTTTTTTAAAAATTTACTGCAGCGTGTGGTTGCGGAGGCCGGGTTTAATGTAATCAGAGCTCCATGGAGGGAGAGACTCAGAGAAACGCCACAGAGAGACGTGTAGGGGTCGGACTGCGAAGCTCCTCCGTAGGGTCAGAACATGCTTTAAAGCTCACTAGCTGCTGAGTGTCTGCTCCAGGGCACAGAAACAGATACAAACACACGAAGGGATGCTGATATGAGGAGAGATGGACGGAGCACGAACGCGCGCGGAGGAGCTACGGGCTGCGGCAGAACCCACAGTAACACACTGCCTGGTGTTCCACCCGCCCTTTGCCCCGTCTGCTTATGGCCTTCGACCTCTATTACTCAGGAATTCTCCAGACGAGCCTAGAAAGCAAGGAGGGGAGGGGAGGGGAGGGGAGGGGAGGGATGGGATGGGATGGGATGGGATGGGGGTTAGGTCTCCGTTCCACTCTTTTTCCGATACAGGCCATAGCAGTCATGAACCTCTGGACCAAGGCAAAACTGATAAAGAAAATACCACTCCTCTGGGACCCAATGGCTCCCCAAACCTCTTAGACAAGACTGAGTACTTCTTTCTTTTAGTTAAATTTTAGTTATAACATACCAAGAAAGCTCAATATCCACCATTCCAGCATTCATATATATGGCACCAACAAACATATCACGGCCAAAGTCACTTAGATCACACATCTTGCCCATTCTAATATTTGCTCAAACAACAAAACCTCTTCACCATGTATGCATACTGTATTTTGAGTTGCAGCCAGTGAGAGTGTGTGTGTATACATATATATATATATATATATATATCATATTTTTAATATTAATAACTTTAATAAGATTTTTTTCAACCGTTACTCAGTGATCTGCAGCTTTACAGGCAGGCCCCTCCTCCTCTCCACTACCCACATTCCATTCCACACCTCTGCCATGGAGGATGCAGGAACAGAGAGTGGGGTGGGCAAAAAGCAGAAAGAGAGAGTGAAGGACAGGAGAGAGAGAGAGAGAGAGAGAGTGAGAGAGAGAGGAGTAGGAAGGGAAAACATCACCCCAAAACACACTCCTCTCTTATTTACCGTGCAGCTGTCCCCACTTCATCTCCACTGAAAGGATGTGAAGTCTCGGGGCCGTACCTATTTACATCCCTGGCAGGCGGCCATGGGAGACCCCTCCAAACGTTACCGAGTCAGCCGTGTTTTCGCCGCGGCCTTGTCACAACAGTGCCGCCGTCTGCGATGGCCGGGCCGCTCTCGGTGAAAGGCACCAAAGAGGGAGATGTGGCTGAGTGCGCGTCGTCTAATTGCTCAGCTACGGGAAAAAAGCCGCTCTTTCCCCCCGCCTGTCGCTGGGACGTTGCCAACTTTTTACTTCTCACACGGGGGGGAGAAAAAAAACAAAAAAAAAACAACTGCTCGCTGAAAATGGTATGATTGTATCTCAGGATACTTAGAATAAATTATCGCTTGTGTTTATCACTTAATCAATCTTATTTAGAGAGATTAAATGAGATGGCATAGCTAGCTGTGAATGAATACTGCGAACATGTTAAGTGGTCCTTTGCCTGATCCAGTTCATTTCTGTGTAAAAGCTGTGAGATATCCCCTTATCGCTGGGACTGGAGCGTCTCTGAGAGTTTTTAGATGTTGCTCCGCTACCGCGGTGAGATCACCCCCCCTCCCCACCCCCCACCCCAATGTTGTTTTCTCTCTGTCCACCTTCAACAAGACAGAACAGAGCAAAATAAAAATCTATTAAATTAAACAGATCCTATAGATCACAGTTCATGGCAAATATTCCACAAGATCCCACTTCAGCCAGAGGACTTTTCCCCACTCTGAACTCTGAGTTAGCTTTAGGGAAGCATGGAATGGGACCCAGATTATTATACCATTTCTCCAATCCCCAATGTGAGAACACAAGGGCTGGCCTGGTGTGATACAGATACCAATGAGTAACATTGAAGCAACACTGCTTACAAGGTCATCTTGTGTAAAAAAAAAAAAAAACCTGGCTTTATTTACAGAACAGCATTATTCGTTATAAGGGCATTCATGTGGTGCAGCGGTTAAGTGGTTGAGCTTACAACAAAAAAGGATGCAGGCTTGACTCCCAAGTGAAGCACTGCAGATTCTACTTGCACCAAAGCACTTAATCTGAATTGCATCAGTAAATATCCCAGCATATAAAAGGGTATCCACCAAGCAAATCAATAATGCCAATAATGATATTTAGCAGAAAGCCTTGAATGTAATATGAAAGTGTTTACATGTTTACATACACAGCTGGACGTGAAGGAACTGTGCTGAAGCTATTCAGGTTAGTACCTTAGTGAGCAGTACAACAGTATCACATTCAGGATCTGAATCAGAAAACTTCTCACCGCAAGCCAAGCTGCATGGAAATTACTCTGCACAGCCACCCTATTAGACAAACTAAATTACCCAAAGACGGGAGACGTATGAATAATGTCCGAGCACATAAGGCCTGTGATTTATTATCTTCGGGGGACAAAAAAGTTGAAATCTATATTTCCTTAAAGCTGTATACCCCTTGGGCAATCTGCAACCTACAGAAGGTGCTCAGTAATCAATACAAATGATTCCATTGTTTTTAACAGGAGAAGAGACCCTGATCATGCAACCACACTCCAGGAACACACACACATGGCTACTTTACGGGAAAGGAGACCACGTATGTTTCTAGAATGTCCACAATGCATAGTACATATGAATAAAGGTATTGAGTCAATCGACAGTATGTTCTGCTCTATTCGATGTGCTGAATGTGGAGACCAGGAATAGAGATAGGAATGTACTTTTAATACAAGTACCATACAAGTTTAAATAAGATGCCGCATACATACTATCGTGTGTAATGTTCTTACACACTGGAAAGCGGAAACAAGGAAAGTCTTCATTACACAAAGGATACAAACAGCTGATGTAAATCCTTTGGAAGACTGACATTTGGACCAAATGATTTCAGGCTTGTGTTGTGCTCAGTAGCTCCGGGCCAAAGGGCAGAGCATTGCATTTCAGAACCGTTCAACAAGAGCGCGATTTAATTACACCTGACAATCTATCACATAGGACAGAGGGGGGGGGGGGGGGAGAGAGAGAGAGCGAGAGGGGGAGGGAAAGAGAGAAAGAGAGAATGTAGCGAGGGAGTGAGGAAATATATGCAGCTTTTTGAAAACACGACACAGCGGAATGGGCGCCATCGTCGTACAGAACAAAGGGGTAGGCTAAAGAGAGCGCAGGAACATGTGCACATGAGGGAGGGGGGTCGGAGTAAGGGAGTAAGGACAGATACGGGAGGAAATATGCGAGATGCGCACTGTAAACAAAACGGAGAGCGTCACAATGATCTCCATCGCCGTGAAAGGAAAATGAAGCTTAGGTTAAGCCACATTATTAACACAGCCAGACAGGTGCATGAAAAACTAGGATTTGAGAAGAGCCCTTTCACATCGCCGCACATCGATTTTACAATGGAGTGGGAGAGATACAGATACAGTTTCATTCTACTAGGAGAGCAAAGCCCCTGCTAAGTTGCCCTCATTGTCTTTCCTTGTTACCGTAATGCACAGGGCTGTAGGAGAGAGATTGCAGAGCCATGTTCTATTGTCAAAGTAAGTGCAGGCTTAACGGGCTGCCTGTAAGCGGGCGATCTCTCAAACGATTCAAAGAGGACACAAACCATCACCGTGAAAACGGAATCAGAGGCAACCTAGAGACAGGCCTCTTAAAACCCACACTCTTCACACACGGAAAAGACAAGCAGGATTTCCGCACCAAAAATGTAGGCGATTTGACAGGCTGGATTCAAATGTGACTAGATTTTCAACATCTAGAGAGAATGTCATCTTCTTTCCTACAGTAGTTTCTGGGTTCAGCCGTCTGAACAATGTTTCTGGAAGGATGGGGAATTTGGTGGAATCTCCGAACCAGGACTTCAGCAGGCTCATAATCACACGCCTCCAAGCAGTTTTCCCCCTTCTATTTCTATTACCCTGAATGTATTCCTTTTAACCCATTTAAACCCTTTGAAGAGTAGTTTTTTTCAGAATGTTTGTGTTCATTGCTTTCAATAACCAGTGGGGACTGTTACATCAGCATTAGATTGTTCAGTTAAGAACATTTTAATCACATACTGTATTTGTGATCTCACACCTGGAACATGTCCTCTGAAGCACATTCCACCAGCTGCTGCTTCTTTCCCCCGCACAGTCTACCAGCTGGGCTGTGCGGTCAATGTGTGGGAGAGGTAAGCTTCATGCACAGCTGGTGCCAGATTGGCAAGACCAGTCTCCTCAATGAGGTAGGAAAAGCCCTGCAGACAGAAGCCCTCCTTCCCCAGGCAATGTTGTGAGTAATTGTAGAAGGGGGTCCTCATTACTCTTGGGGAGAGCCTCTGCTAGCGTGGGCCGTCCTACGGCACGTCACAGCACCAAGAACAAGAGCCGTAGCAGGGCACCCTCCACAGGAGCCCCCTGAATGTATGCCTAATCTATTGTCCCTGTCTCCTGCCCTGTGAGTATCTGTCATTGAGCTCACTGACAGTAGAAAGCACAACTTCAAAGCCCAGCAATGAACCAGGGGTGGGGGTCTGGACGAGAGTGTGTGTGTGCGTGTGTGTGAGTGTGTGTGTAGGTTCTCAAGGAAGACAAAGGAGACCAGAGAGAGATGGACATGTGATTCAGTGAGGACCCACTCGTGAGGCTAGGGGGTGGGGGCGTCCCCTGAACACGGTCCCAGAAATGCCTTCACCCCTCCAGGACCGCACCTACCAACCCGGGCAATTTAGAATTCTTTAACAATTATATGTCAACATGCCGCCCCCCTCCCCGCAGTACAGAGACAGCTTAACCTAAACAGATCGATTCCTCGGTGACACACAGAACACGTCATTGCATTTTTACATCAACTCAATCAAAACAGGAGATGGCAAAGTGGAAAGGCAAACATGCCTGGTTGACCTTGGGAGGGAAGTGTGACAGCTCTCTCTAGAAATCTTTAACCACGGGACTTCGACTCAAACCCCCTGCCTTTGAGCCTTTCATCTCTGACAGCTCCCTGGAATTCCAGATTAAACTCTCGTCTAATTGCAGAGTGACTTTTTAAACTTGGCGGAAAATGTGTAAGTCACAGAGTTACTTTTAAAAAATAATATCCAGAAGTATATATATATAAAAACGCTAATATACGCTGCAGTTTTCCAAAGTTCTCCAAAACTCGGATCCCCAGGTCAACGATGGTTTCACGTGGTGAATAGAAAGCGGGAAAAAAGAAAATAAATACTAACTTAACAAAGCCTAAACTCTTTCCAATTAATGCCCAAGAAAGGGAGAAAAGCCTGTCCTTTCGACTGATCATTAAAGCCATTTTGTATGGGGGGCTATTGTGTTGGGTTGCTTAGAAACGGGTCTACATAGGAATGAGGGCCGGACCTTTGGTAAACGGCCGGCTCGGTCCACCGTACAGCTCCCGTAATTCACAGAGAGGATAAAAAGCTTCCTGAGTCCAAGCTAATGAGGAGCTCTGAGGGGGAAAAGGAGGGTGAGCAAAAGCAAGTGGGGTGGTGTGGTAAGGGGAGGGGGGGGTCCATCAAAGTGATAACATTTACAAAAATGAGTGTTTCCTGGATGGCCTGGTGATTGAGAGAGCCGACAGGGAACCCACGCTACATCAGTTCCCCAACCGCGAGCTCACAGAAATGGCAGACAAGCAAATAAGAACGGCAATTTATGAGCGAATGGGATTTCTTTATCCGTGGGGGCTCTAAAAGGAGCCTCCTCTAATTCAGCACCCTTTGCATGGTGGCTCGGCTGTCAGCACTGGGCTGTAGGGGGTCTGTAATAAGCACAAATTACCCCCAAGTACAAATTGAGCATGAGCGCGGATGCTGACAAATACATAACACAAAAAAGAAACCTTTGATCTTTAGAAGGTTGAAAGAGGATCTATATTTCACCTCACTTAAGGGAATAAAAAGACCCACACGAACCCCAACCCCCCACCTCCGTTCCCCTTTCAAAATGTCCCTCCATTGGCTGGAAATGAAAGAATGAATGCCTGCTGTAATTGTTGGCGATGCACTCATATGCTAAATGCCCTGGCTTGAGGTCGGCCATTAGACCGATCTCCCTGTGTGTACAGTATTTACAGTAGGCAGGGCCCACTGCGACAACAATACACAATGCATTACCCTGCATCACGGTATGGTTAACTCAGACCCCTTCAGTCCTTCACTTGTGGAATAAACATAGTCTGAGACACAGCGCACATGGCACAACGGACACACCATCACGGTCACTTTAACGACAGAGCGAACCAAGCGAGCGAATTCGAGCGGCGAGACTACTGATATCCGTTTCGCCAGTTTGCGTTGCTGCAACCTTGAGTGGCAGTGGTCTGCGCAAACGGGAACAGGTGCATGCAAAGGGTGTAAGACGGAGAGTGCATCCTCTGCTTTGCAATACCATGACAGATGGGGCCACCCAATAAACTCATCCATCTATCCAGCACACCCATCCATCCCCTCCCCCTCCCTCTCCCCCCCCAGCGAGCATGGGCTCTGCGGCGGCTCCCTGAACCTGGACAGTGCAGCGAGCCAGCTGCTCCACACAGAGAGAGGTGCCACGCCTCTCAAGCGCAGGAAATCAGCGAACGCACTGCTGCTTAAGCCCTCCGAGATTCCAGCACATCGCCGTACATTATTTATACGCTCGGCAGCAGCCCTTCTGCAGGGGAAACCTGCACCGCTTACGGTTGTTTCATGCTCATTTCTAGCTGGTTATTTCACTTAGAGAAACACAGGATAGGCACCGTCCCTCCGGGGAAATTAAACTGCCTCAGAGCAAGCCGCACAAGACCCTTTACGAGGGTGCCCAAACCCCCGGAACTCACACACTGTGCCTACTGCCTGGTATTTGAATGGTACCAGGGAGAACGGATGAGAGAAGGAAGTAGTCATCAGAGACGCATCACAGTCAAGTTCTGGAGCAACGTTTGGAGGACAGATGGTCCAGTGCTCAATAACTTCCCCTCAAGCTATCGTCTCTCTTTAACACCCATCAGCATGACACCTTCAACCCAATCACAGGAGCCGCATTGCACGGAGGTGAGAGGTCTAGGAAATCACTTCGGTCTTCCAATTTCCAGTTCAAATATACAGAGACAAGGAGGAACAGAGCGAGCCTTCACCTCCCTCCCTCTAAAGGGCGACCGTTCGCTCCTTTCTCATCACACACACACTTCTGCACACACCACCCGGGCTCAGACGAGCACAGGTTAAAACATTTTGAGCCAAAATGTGGGTCAGCGACTCTTCTGCCAGGAAGAGGATGGCATCTGTCTGACTGAGGCTATTTTCAGAAGAAAGAGATGACAAAAGTACAACGGAGGGAGCAGGAGGTGAATATAGAATGTGACAGACTGCTATTGAAAAGGAAATATGGCTATGCTTCATACATTAATAACACCCAAGGTGCCTTTACAAGATCCAATTGATAGGCAATGATTTTTAGCTCAAATTCTCTCTCAAAGCAGCAAGTCTTTAAGTGCCATCACAGGGACATCAACTATAACTTAACACTCAGTGAGAAAACATTGTGTCAGCATGTGAGGTAAACAGACATTTCAGGGCTCAGTGGACACAAAATTGATGGCATTGCTAACATTGTACATTGTCACTTTGTAATATTATAATACTAAATATAAGTAATATTATAATATGTACATACCTACAGATATACCACATTCATGAGTGTTGCATGACACCTTTATAAAGTGTTCATGCAGTACCTTATCCCGGCTGCCACAGACATACTGGCAGAAAAACTAGTATGTCAGCCCTCATAAAGCGCATTAGTTTATAACTGCTTTACAATTTTGCAATGCTACATTCTCTGCAATGCATGCTTTATGCATGTCTTATGAAGTCATGCTTAATATCAGCAACCTTTCTTTCATAAACAAAAAGGGGCAAATCTGCATGGTAAACAAAAATTTGCAGAATCAGAGAAGCAAATCACATTCTTATTCTCTCCCATTAAGGATGTAGAGAGTACATGCTTGCTCTGTTTAAAATGGGTTATTGTAGACTGTGGGTGGAGTCTCTGCAAAGGGGTGAAGATGATAAGCCTGTGCAGGCAGCTAAACCTCCAATGATCACACTCCTCTGCCAGCAATGGCTAGTGCCACATTGCTAAAATGCTGAATCGCTCATCTGAGATTGTGGTTGTGTGTGTCTATGCATGTCCACACGTGCACGAGTGTGCATGTCTGCATGTGGGTATCTGAGTGTGACAGTGTGTATGTGTGCGTAGGCATGTTTGTGTTTTTATGTATGTATTGTAAGTGTGTACATACACATGTCTGCATATGTGTGCATGTGTATGTGAGTTTATGAATGTATGCGTGAGTGCTTGTGTTGCGTGCATATGCAAATCCGTGTGTGTGTGTGTGTGTGTGTCTGTGTGTTTGAGCACACGTGTGCTGTCTATGTGCTGTCATGTACGTACCAATCTAGTCACTCCTATTAACATTTGCTAGCGATAATCTCCACATTCCTTTTGAAATGAAAAGCAACCTAAATGTTAATAGAATCAAGGGCAATCTGATACTGTGAATTGTAACCCGATGCATAATTCAAACAGTATTTACATTGTTAATATGGTTGCTTTCCATTCTACCATTTCTTGATTTACTTATCATCATGGTGTGAGCAGACAGTTGAGACAATAGGTCCCTCTCATGAAAACTCTGCCAGGGATGAGCAATTCTGTCAGTCTGTTCAGCGGTTAATTCATAAATCATACAAAGACGGGCATTAAAGATTTTCCACCGATATTAAATTCAAAATGTGCAAAAGAAAAAGCAGCTATAGCCTGACCTTTTGAAAAGGACTCCCTGGGGAGAACGTCTTATGAGAAAAGGTTTCTTATGTCTGACGGCACTGGTGTGTGTAGTGGAACCTTTCCCATGTGCAGCAGACGGACAAAGACTGCACAGGCCTTCTCACAGTGAACAGCGCCAGGAGCCCTTAAACAGCACAGCAGAGAGCTGTCCACACACATAGCAGGCCACCGTCTCCACGGCCTGCACTCCCGATCGCACACAGTCTAAATATACTCACACGAACAGTATCTAGCCTGACTGTCTAAACACATTCATTCCAACGTGCCACATATCAAATGTGGTAACCGAGACGAAATAACTAGGAAAGTAAACATGTTTACTGAATGGGAGTGAACAACATCACTCAAATAAATTATCTGTTAGGTGTATCAAGCTTGTATTGAGTTAAAATGCATGTACAATAAGGTGTTTCTATTAGAACATATAGATTTTTGTAGGATCAAGTATTGTGTGTGTGTGTGTGTGTGCGCGCAGGACAGAGAGAGAGAGAGAAAAATAGAAAGAGAGAAAGGAGAATATAGAGAGCAAGGGGATGATTTTCAAAAGCAGAAGATCAACAAAGATGAATGGCTTTACTTTGCAGTGTGATCAATAACAAACATGTGTCCAGTGATTTAAACAATAGATCTTAAAGCTCGGGCCACAGATTGCTTCTCTGGGGTTTGGCCCGGTGTCGGTGTCAATACTTGCTTTGTGACCTCTTTACAGAAGAACCGAGGAGAATGAGGTTATTTTTGTCCTGGATGTTCATCCAATCAGGTCAAGAATATCTTTATGGCCTCTGCTGGAATGGATCACTTCTAGGCCTTCTATTCAGGAGGGCCCTGCATGAAGTGGACACAGCCAGTGCTCGTGGCCTGAGTACCTTACCACATGTGTGCCCCAGCACCCTGCACTGGTTTTGAGCCTGGGGAGGTTCTGTGGCCCCGTGCTTGTGTTTCAGTGTCAGACTACATCACAGCTCTGCTACTGGAGCCAGGGAACAGGCCTGGAACAGACCTAGGCACACAACACTCTGGAGCTGTATTGTGAAATGGTCAGTGAGTACTATCAGAAAGCTAAAAGAATCCAGATGCTCCCCTTATCTCTCACCCCTCCACTAACTTTCAATAAATACCCCATCCCTCCCCAATTCACCTCCCTGTCCAGCACACAATTAAATTAAATCAATAAAGGGGGAATGGAATTGTTCGTTCTCTACATATAAAGCAAGGCTTGTGCCAACCTTTCCATTTGAGAGCCCCATTTGTCATTTTTGATTAGTCATTTTCAATAATTTACAGTATATTATAGCTGTGCCTACATGATGCCCCAATGATGTACGCACACCAGACATGAAAGGCGAAGACCAAGCCACTGAAGGGGACAGAGTCCAGCATGGCAGTGTTTTTCCTCCTCATTAATGGCTTCTGGAGACTGCCAGGATAAATCAATAGACTGACATACAGGCTGACAGGGGTATGGTTATTTATATGGATAGATGGGCACATATGTTGAGAGGGGCAGGCAGACATTTCGCGTTTCACAGCTTTGATGGAAAGACAGATAAAATCACAGCCGACCAGGGTTCAGCAGGCAAGAGGAGCTCACAAGCTCTAAACACCCGTCTAGCCAGTAAGGTGGCACAGAGAATTCATTTAGAGAAAAAAAAAAAACATATTAAAAATGAGTGGAGTGAATGTACAAGCGGAGATATTTTCATGCAGTACATGAGGAAACATGTTCACTATGTGGACTGCGCTTCTGAGGTGCAGAGGCTCTAAATTTACTGTGACATACCGGGCTGCGGCAGAACATTACTGTTGTTACATTATTGGTTTGCTTAGCAGTCTCGCGTACCCAGAGACACTCTCACAACTTAAATTATGTACAAACTATCCATTTATACTGCTGGATATTCTACTGAGGAAATTCAGATAAAGTACACTGCTCAAGGGTGCATTGGCAGCTCAGCTTTAAACCTTTGAGTTACGAGCCTGGTTCTTTAACCAGTATGCTACCAGCTACATTAAATAGCTAGCACTGTATTTGGTATTAGCAGTGTATATCTGCCAGTAAGTATTATTCAGATCGAGCTTGTGGTGTTATTTGTTTCTGCAAGAGCAAGTGCTAATACTGAGCAAGTGTTAATATTGTTAAAATGTCGAGGAAATGGAATTCCCAAGCCTTCTGTCCTCATTGATTGTGCCTTTCCATGGTTAATGCTGACAAGAGCTATCACCTTGCCATGAAAGAGCTGAACGCACATTCAACTGAAGACGTTCAACACAATAATATGCCAGAAAATAAGTAATTTGACTTGGAGGACATGCACAATAATGGGCACGCATTTTATCCAACACCCACTCATTCACCATAAAGCACTCCGAGATTGTGATATGAAAAATGTTACATAAACACAATCAATTATACGTATGTGTATATCATTTGCAGTAAGCTGATTTGAAAAAGGAGATGTGTAAAATGGGCAGAAGAGCTGCTTTACAATCAAGATAATAATATGGATCATAAAAAAAATGAAACACTAATAAATTACTTAAGGGGAGATCGATTTGTTGGTTAATAACAGTGAAAATCAAATATATGACACTTACTTGCGGCCTGTACTCGGGCCTTGCGGCTCACCACCAGCCCAAAGGAGTTCTGAGCCACGCACTCATAGTCCCCCTCGTCAGAAGAGCCATCCAACTTGGTCCTCTGAAACCGACCAATCAGGAGAGAGCCATTTGCAAACATGGCATAGTCCTGGTCCTCCAACAGGAGCATGCCATTCCTCCTCCACTGCGTGGTGATCGGTGGGATGCCATCCACCTGACAGTGGAGCATGAGGGGCTGCTCCTGGACGGCGATGATGTCACTGGGCTCCAACGTGAAGGATAGCTCTGCCCCTAAAGTTACACCTGTGCACACGCGCGCACAGACAAACAGACACACACACACACACACACACACACACACACACACACACAGATTAATGTAAATCATATGTGAAGAACACTTATAAAACACCACTTTTCAATCTCTAAGGTTGTAAGATATACAACACATGCTACTGTAACGGCTCGGAAGCGTTCAGCCCCAGCTTATCCTGAACACATAACCAATTTCCATTATCAAACCATCAAATAGGCAAGGCACAAATAAAAACAATAGTTACATCATTATTGATCATTTCTCCCTTTATAGAATACCCCAGTGGGGTGCTTCCAGTTTCCCTAGAGTTTAAAGCTTCTGTATGGGTTTTCCGCAAGGCAAGTGGAAAGGAAGTTAATGTTCAATAGACACAGAATGGAACGGCCACCATACATCCCAATTTCTCCATGATGTCAGAGTCAACATGGTAAGTTTCACTGTTGCTATGGGCCCAGGTGTTTACCATCCAAGGGACTCTTTTCAGCTCAGACATGATCATATCTGAACGGCATTTTCTGATTGTGTTCAAAGATATGTAAAGAGCTTTGATGTTACGTGATCTATGCAAAATTCTGCACAATAACTTTGATGTTCGTCTTGCATTAAACACTGTGTATTACCTATAAACATAAAATACTCTTCCACACTTCTGTAAGCAAGTCGGTTCGGTGGTCAAAGCCAAGAGCCATACAAAAGCAATTATCTGAACATCTTTCCCCTTCACCTTGAATTCTCTTTGTCCTAGGACAGATAACAGAGAATTTAGATGGGGTCGGAGGACCTCAAAGGGCACAAGATTCCTGATAAAAAGATGATTAAATACAGGACTTCAGAGATATGGGGTTTTCTAAAATGTGGGGGAGGGGAAGCCTTAAGACTACTTAGGGTCAGGGTAAATAAAAAATAAATGTAAGATTATCATTTAATAAAGGACACATTTTTAAAAATCCAGATTTCACCTTCTGCACTGAGGAAAAGGAAGCCTAATTCCCTGAGATAACCTCTGTGCTCTTCTCCTGCTCAGACTCTTCTCCAGTCGTGCAAAGCCTTTATTCTCCTTCTTTACAGATCTCTTAATTTCTAGTTATATTGCCACTTCTGCCCAACTAAAAGTGGAGAAAGTACAGCTCATCAATGCTGATCAAGGACAACCCTCCCATGCTTTTACTAACAAAAAGCTCCCTCGGTTTTCATCAAAAGCTCAAAAGTAGAAGGCGAACGCATGGTAACTCACATCTCACTCCATCTTTTATTTATTTGTGACCTCAAGAAAGAGCAACCATTTCACCACATCAAAACCAGAAAATACTTTTTCTTTTCTCTAAAAACCTGTTGTCATTCAAAAAAAAGTTCTTTGTCAAACACTTGTGCAGCATGACAAGGTTTTTTTCTTCGCTATCTAAAAGTTGAGGTGACAGCATAATGATTCAATGCCCTTGCTTTACTTAATGTGGCGGGTGGTAAATTGAAACCGAGTTAAAAAAAACAAAAAAAAAAAACAGTGACTAAACGCAGTCAGGTAAAGAAGTCTGCCCAGCGCTGTCTCTGATGAAAGGGGAAGCTCAGGGGACTCTCTCCTGCTTTCATGGCTCAGAGTATTGGGTTTCAGCTGGCAGGAGGACAGGGAGCAGCCTCTACTCGTAGAAGCAGGCTGGAGAAGGTGGGTGGGCGGGTCAGTGGTGGTAGGAAAGGGGTGGGGTGGGGTGGGGTGGGGGGGGGTGATTCAGCAGAGAGAGGGATGGGTACCTCCAACATAATCACTAACATACCAGCTCCCAAAATATTAGCCTTTAGGAGCAGCCCAGGAACACACTGTGAAGTTCACTGTACCATGGAACTCTCTCTTTGAGCACGGGGGTCCTCATTCTGGGTCCGGGGTACAGTGCAAAACACAAGCTTAAACTCTCCTTGGTTAATGCAATTTGGATCACAAGGAGGAACACGGTACAGGAGGGGGACGTAACAGATCCATTGCTGGTTTTTAGGGGGATGGTCTTTGCACAGAACGTGTATTTTAGTTTGCATAGCAATGCAAGTAATTTCCAGAAAATTTGGTGTGCAAATGAGGGTATGTGTGTGGTGGATGAGGGAGGGGGGCACAATGTATATGTTTCTAAGCAACATTATGTAAGACAAATAGGAATGGTTTTACTCTTTTACTCTGGTTTTAATGTGTTTTTACTTATTTTATTTATTGGTTTTACCTTTGTCTTACTGGAGCTACGTTTTCTGATGGTTTCATTGTTCTGTATTGTTTTGATTGTGAATTTAATCGTTTCTTTTTAAATCTGCAATTATTTTTTGTGATGTTCAAATAAATGGGACACAAAAATCATTAAAAAAACTTCTCTCTCTCTCTCTCTCCCTGTCTGTCTCTCAGTCTGTCTCTCACTCTCTCTCACTATAGCCTTTTCCCCCCTCTCCCCCAAGTCTACCAAACATTTAACCAGTGGGACCATAAACACAGGCTCTCGTGGAAATGAAGAGAAATGAAATGGCTGGCCTGCAATTTGTGTCCATACAACATGTCACACTCAACTACAATAACTGAGAGCTTGCAGGGGGAAACGTGCCACAGTAGCTCTGTCCAGAGTGCTGCAGGCAGTCTATGTTCTTCACTTTTAGAGTTTAACTTGGGATGTCAGCACACAAACAGCACATGATGAGCCCTAGAGCACAGCGATCAGGGCGCTTTCTGTTTGGAGAGAAACACGTGCGGGGGAAAAAAAAAAACCTACTGTAAATGCCATGACTTAAGACACAAACAAACAAAAAAATCTAATCTTTTAAGGGAAATGTTGAATGCCTTTGACTCCTGCCTTCCTTCAGAGACGTTTACCTCAAAATAATTTAAAAAATGCCAAAGGAAGATAATCCATTTTATCCCATACTAATGAAAGTTGGGTATGACCAGTGTTTATCACTTGTAAAACACTTACTTGTTACTGTCAAAAAACAGATGCAAAGTTAATACATTCAAAACATGCAAGGAAAATGCACTGAATTATGCAGTGAAAGCAGGAAGAAGCAGCATTTCACAAAGCACTGCCTTTCCCTGGTGTTAAAACTGGCTCGGCAGCATAATCCAACAGGATCAGGTCTCTGCAAGCTGCAGCTGTGCATGGGAGAGATATTGATCACTGTGCAAACATTTCACTCTCAGAACAGGGGAAATGGATGTCATTGTTTTTGCATTCAAAGGCCTGAATTGAGAAGAAAGAAGTGAGTAATGTAACATGGAATGAAGGACGTGTGGGAAAGGCACAGTTGAAATGGGGTCACTACCAGCAGCTCAGTGACATTGGCCCCACTGCTGAGTCTTGGTTTGCGGAGAACAGGGACAGCAACACAGGCAGTGAGTGCCACTGCACTTGGAAAAAGAAAACCACTTATCTATACCATCGCTTGATATGACAACAACGTCGTTCTTTAGCCATAAGAGGCAGTAGCCACTGTGGGCTTATACCACAAGTCTTCAACTTGGGGCCATTTCTTAAAATGTCTGCTACTCCTACATAAAGAACACAATCAAGCATTTTTACCTTTGCTAGAGCTCTTTTCTTTTTACCTCACCATTGCTGATAACTTACACATATAACACTCACAGGGGCAGAGGGGGTGAAAAAAGCTAAATGCTACAATCAGAATCTCTATCACACAATGACAATCCCTCAGTTTCAACCCAATCCCTGGGTTATTACAGAACTTGCCATAATTTCAGCACTTGACAACAATCACTCTTACACTGGGGACGTTTTCAAGGGATTCTCAGCCCATGCAAGCAAGACGTGGGGAACATTAGCGAGAAAGACCACGCTTAATGCGTGCTCTAAAATGGGAATGGGTTACCGATTCCATCAAGCTCTGCAGGGTTTTGGATTACCTCAGCAGAAGCGCAGGGACCTGACGGGAGGAAGGAGGCGGCCTCTCTTTAAGAACCGAGTGGCTTAACTTACGCCTGACATCTGGCAGAGCCCAGCGCACCCAAAAGCCAGAACAGAGGTACAACTCTTCTGATAAACATGGGCCAGTAAGCTCTCAAGTCTTCTGCAGACAGGTGACATTCATTTTCAATTATGTACTCATGCCATGCCTTCTTGATTTTAATGATGTGACAAAGAAGTCCCTAATTTCACAGTTTCAGGCATCCAGAGTTTTGTCATAGTACTAGATCATATCTACCCAAGTGCAGACACAGGTGATCCCTTTTCCAGTGTATATCTCCACTGATGCAAAGATTAAAAATGGGTTTGTAAGAAGGCTCAGACATTTGTATACAGGTAATATATATTATTTAAATGCTCTATGTGTAATTTTACCGTATGAAAACACTCCCATGAGCACTTTTCACTCTATAGTCCACATACACATCTTCTGCAACATGATAACACCGGCAAAACAGATGAGAGATTATGAGATTGTATAGTGCTGTGCCGCTAGTCACACCAGCAGACATTATATTGCATATGTGCTTATCTACATCACATACACATTCAATATTAAATTAAATGAACTGAAAGGTATCAGTTTAATCTTCACAATATTGTGTCTTCGTAATGAGGGGATGTTGATGCATGTACAGCCTATTACATGTTCAAAACAGGTTAATTTCCTCATGTTCTACCTTCCCCCAGTTCCCTGAAGCAAACGATCAGGAATTTCCACAATCAAAATGAGAGAGAGAGAGAGAGATGTGAATGGTGTAAGAACAACCTACAGCGCAGTCTAAAAGTATCTGGACAGTGATACAATTTTTGTTGTTTTAGATCTGTACTCCAGCACAATGTATTTGAAATTAAACAATGAATGAGTTTTATTAAGTGCAAATCATCAGCTTTAATTTATAGGTATTTAGGCTACATCTATATTGGCTGAACCGTGTAAGTAGCCCTATTTATACTTTGTTGGGGGACCCAAAGTGAGAGGAAAAATTAACATAATCTTAAATAATGTGGACATATTTAGTGCCTAAATCCTTTTCAGTCGATGACTGCCTGTAGTCTGGAAGTCACAGACATCACCAGATGCTGAATATCTGCCCTGGTGATGCTTCGCCAAGCCTGTACTGCAGCCATCTTCAGTTGCTGTTTGTTTCAGGGGCTTGTTGCCTAGTCTTCAGCAAATGCAGCACATGTTCAGTCAAAAACGTTCCACGTTACAGCACTGAAAAACTAATTGGTTGCTTCAGCGTATATTTGGGGTCATTGTCCTTCTTCAAGGTGATGCACCATCCAATGAGTTTTAAGTCATTTAGTTGGCTCTGAGCAGAACAGTTCAGAATTCATCCTGCTGCTGTCGTCAGCAGTCACATCATCAATGAATACAAGTGAGGCAGTTCCAGTGGCGGCCATACATGCCCAAGCCATAACACTACCTCCACCATGTTTCACAGCACAGATGGGGGCGCTTTGTACCATGATCAGTTCCTTTCTCTCTGCATACTTTCATCTTTCCATTACTTTGGTACATGTTAATACTCATTACATCTGTCCATAAGACTTTGTTCCAGAACTATACAGTTTTTCTAATGTACTTTTAAGCAAACGCTAACCTGGTCGTTCTGTTCTTGAGGCTTGCCAGTGGTATGCATCCAGTGGTGAATACTCTAAGGTTATGCAGGTGCAGACATCCCTATTGTAGTCTGACACATCTATGCCAAAATCCTGGAGAGTGTTCCTCGTCTGTTCGACAGTTGAAAAGGGGTTTTTCTGCACAACAGAAAGTTTTCTTTGGTCATCCACTACAGTGGTCTTCCGTGGTCTACCACATTGTTTGCTATTGCTGAGCTCACTGCTTTCTTGCTGCCTAACCATGTATCAAACCAGCCAATTCTTTGGCTATGGCTCTGATTTTTCAGCCTCAGGATGGCTGGCTTCACTGGCATTGCCAATTCATTGGTCCTCAAGTTGAGACAACAGTAACAGACTTCAAATGCAAATGCCACACATACAATCAACTCTAAACCTTTTGTTTGCCTTCTTATGCGTGAAGTAATGATACACAGCTGCCAAGAAACAGCTGAGCAGTCAACAGTCCAAATACTTTTTGTGCTCCAAAATGGGGGGGACTTTGTATAACAGGGCTGTAATTCCTACAAGGTTCACCAAACATGCATTTAAAGTTGACAGTCTGAACTTTAAAAAAAAAATGTAATTGTTTAATTTCTAGTCCAATGAGCTGGAGTACAGGGCGAAAAATATTTTCAGTGTGCGAATAATTAGGAACTGCACAGCATAACTGCATAAAACAAACAAACAAACAAACAAACAAATAAATAAATAAATAATTTTTTTAAAAGGGCTGGGGGGGGGGGGGTTCAAATCAAACTCTTTTTAGTGAACTCCCGACCTTTCTTTGGTGAAAGCCTGCATGTTAAATGACGGATAGTCTACACGTTAAATATAGGCTCGGCCACGGAACCTCGTAAATCAATATTTTCAGGAATCACATCCAGAAGAATTCTGTGCTGTCAGGGCTAAAGACCGACAAGAAAACTGACGCGCACGTTCCAGTAGTTTCTTTTTTTAAACGGTGGTTCAACCACATACATATCTTTGTTCATTGCAACTGCAATTGACCAAGTATAAATACACACTACTGTACACACCATATTTAAAGAAATTCCCAAACTATGCAGACTTTTAGTTAAAGGATCAGAAGCGATTTCAAGTTGCTAATCTGGCTCATGTGGAGATTAATTTAACATTACCTAAAAAATCACGTGTCACTGTTTTAAGTAGAATTTCGTACAAAAAAAGAAAATAAATAAAATAATAATAATAAATCCAATGGGATATACATACACGCTTCGTAAGAAACAATGAACGTAAACATATAGTATGGTTAATTTGCTTTTCAAAAGAACACTGTATCTCTAAAAAAAGGTAAGTAGTGCAAATCTTGGGAAGGATCGCTTTTAAGCTTAACGGAAACAACTGCGTCCTAGTGTCAAAATGAAAAACAGAAATAAGATTAAACACGCATACCGCTACACATGGCTACTGTACAGTCAACTACAGCAGCAGCAGCAGCACAAGTAGATCTGGGACTTACACATATATTAACAAGCTGCATGCTCCTTAAACCACATAGAAACAGCATGCCACACAGTAGCGATGAGGGGGAAAAAACAGGTCAGCAAGTTAATGTTCATTCCTGCACAAAGCTCACTATTCAATAAACACCAAACAAAAAGCAGGTGTTACTTAAGGAGCAAGAGCAGTAGCCTACGCTATAAGTGATATCAATTAACACTCACCGACTAAAGCACTCAAGAGTAATCCAAGTAAGCATGAAACCCAGCAGCGCTTTCTGGTAGCCATTTAAGCACTTAAAATAATACGAGGCTTGGAAAAACAAAGCAAGGCAAAAGGTGGCAAGCAGTTAGCTAGCTCTTCATGATCCAAGCTACAACAATTGGTGGCTCGCGGAGGTCGAACATGCTTGCGCCATTTTGCACATCTATCAGGAATCTGTCAGCATCTCGCGCTCTCCCTTTATTTTCCCTTCTGTGTCCACTGTCTTTCCTTTTCACTTGCAAACATTCGCTCACGTTGCTGCCTTTTCCACAACCACACCGTTTTCTCTCCTTCTCCCCACCTCTCTCTCTCCTCCCACTGCCTCTCGCTGTCTCCTTTTAAGAGGCTCCACTTGGGGGAACAAAAGACCTGACCACTTTCAAGACTAATGCAGGGTAGCTTAGATTTGCTTATTTGAATCTCCAGTGTTGCACATTGTGAAAATTACAGTTAAATTATTTTAATATGGCGGCCATGATAGTCCCATAGCAAATACGATGCTGATGGAGTACCATATTAATTGGCTATTAATTGCGCATCACTAACATCATGAAATGTTACCATAAAAATAAAAAATCACACCATTTACTGTAAATGATATAGCAATGCTTCACAGAGGGGGTTAGTAGTCCTGGATTTTCATATTGCTCCATGTAATCGCAAATGCAACGTAAAAACGACTTAATTGCAGCATACTAATCAGTAAATGCATTGTTACGAATTAATGCAAACTTTGAATGGGTCAGCAATGTAATTAGCACGGTTTGTACATTTTAAATAAGAGAAAATAGGCACATGTGTATTTCTGCATGTTTCATTGGTGAAGTTCAGATAGATTGCAGTAAACAAAGCCCAGCAATAAACGAATTTGACAGAAATAGGAATGGAATAGCCAACGGGGAGCGACACCTACTGGCAAAGTGAAAACTCACACATCGTATGATTACTGCAGTCGCAAAATATATGTTCGGATTCTGTATAAACCATGATTTGTAATGAATGATTTAATATCTGCGGCGCAACATATAATGGAAATTTCGGATGTTTCTTTGTCAGGTTTAACCAGCTGAGGGGAGACTATTTCCTGTGTAAATATAATTACCTACATTATTATTATTATTATTATTATTATTATTATTATTTGTAGCAGTAGTAGTACTAATAGTAGTAGTAGTAATAGCAGGAGCCATGGTAATAGCATTAGTAAGTCGCCATTTTGCAAACTTTTACTCTAAAAATTCAGACATTTTTTTTCTGTGTAAATCCAGCATTTTCATATCTTTGATGTGCTTATGCATTCAAATGCCCCACAAATTACTCTTCATTAAGTCTTCAGACAGACAAATAAATTAAATGCATCTTTAAAAACAGACATGCACCACTGTTTTCCCATTGTAAAGCTGTTAGTATGGTTTCAAAGGTTCAAGCTCAGCTTTCATGATAGGGAAGGAGTTTAAATATACTACTGTCATTGAAGCACAATCATTACTGGGGCTAAGTGAAGTTTATCATTTATTCTTTTATCAGTTCATATTTATGATGAGCTGGCCAACAGTAACAATGATCTCTGGTAATAAGTGATATTGAATAAGTGATATTAAAACATTGGAATTAACATGACACATTAATCCTTCTCAGAATTGTTAGAAGGAACACTTTTTCTTTACAAAATTTCCATTTACCTTGACTATTCCTGTATTGGCTGTACAGTACTTTTGGGAACTTTTCTTTAGTTAATGGAGGATTCACTTCTCACCATTGTTGTACTCTGAGAGGGAAAAAAGTATCAAACCTGCATAAAAATAAAAACTTCATATGAAATAAACTGAAATCTGATTGAGTACACACCAGGTGTTGTTCTCTCTAGAAACTCACTCAAACACTAACGCAGACTATACTCTCCAAGTTAATTGCCCCAGAACATGGGATATATCACAGATCAAGGCTCTAAGCTAGATGTGTCAGCCAGGAGCCCTGAATTAGTGTTTTTAAACTTGCTGCTTAAAATTACAAGGACTGTGCTGCCACCAATGAATGGGTTTCGGAACATTTTCTTCCATCTGTGTAACATGATCATGGGTAAAAGCAGCGAGCCAACATTTTATAAAAGGCTCACATGATTTTGTGTATCATTCGCAAATATTTATTTGTGGTACATTTGTTGGGTACCAGTAGGCTGCTAGTTCAAATTCCAGGTTGGGAACTACAGGTTGGGTGTACACAAGGTCCTTATCCAGTACTGCCCAGTAAGTATTCAAATATTTGGAATATTCAACTGGAAATGTGTAAAAGGCAAGCACTGTAAGTTGTCCTGGGTATGCCCAGGTGATACAGAGATAAGAAAATGATTGAACAGATACATGTGTTAGGGTCAAAGCACAATCTTCCTACCCCTTCCATGGTTTGATATCAGGGGACAACAGGAAAGCATTCCTCTATATTTCAAGGCACATGCAGCCAGCCAACCATGTTCCCTTTAAAGTAAATATGTGCACGTCTTGTGTGATTGAAATGCAGCTTTAAGGCATATCACCAACTATAATTGCCCTAACTGAACCACTATTCTGAAGAGCCATTGACTCAAATACATGGCAGTGCATAACAAAAGTTATAGATTCAGTGATCCATTTACAATGGGTGGGCAACGTTAGACCGACTACTGACAACCTTAGTCAAAAACAATATGTTCATAGTAGGCGAATAGGTTATAATTGCTTATCTGTGTTGTAACTGACTAATAAACAAGACATGGCACCACTTTAATATAAATGGTGTTGTGTATGTACCCCCTGAAGATATCATTATGTACAGTTAGTGCTGACCAGAGGGCCAGGACTTGGTTAAAAATGTTTAATATTACAGCATTTCAAAATCAGAGTATAGCACATTCAACTTTGACTGCTTTATCTTGTTTACATTTTTTGTGTGTCTATATGGCTTATACACACTCACACACAGACAGTGGAAAGGGAAAGAATATCATTAATATTTGTTCTGTAGACCAGATAACTATAAGCCACCAAAGTCAGGTGTGTGGAATGACCACCCTTCATTCTGCTTATCAAAATGTTTACATAACAGCCGCGTTATTGCCATTTTCGGTCGATGTGCGCATGCGCGCTCGCGGAAACTGGTCGGAACAAAAAGTACCGTAGACACTGCTCTCTAGAAATTGAGTGCGACACCACTGCTCCTATACATTACCCAAAAGACGGGGCATCCCATGTAATAGAAACCACAGAACAAAGGATGCATTTCTGCAAGTGGTCAAGGAAAAACCCGCATACGCGATTATTCAAAGGAGCAATCAAAGCTTTTTCGAGCGGCTCGACAGCGTGTCCCTTGGGATCCCACATCCAACGCTGTCACTCTCAATCACTGTACTGTCGGACGTAAATCCCCTAGTCCTTAGCTGCGCACCTCCATCTTTATTTTTTTAAGGTAGAAATGGAACACTTGGAAAAATTATATTTTCGGCTACACAAACTAATTAATATAATTTAATTTATAGCAAAATAACCAATTTCAAATTTTGTCTCCACTGTAGGAGTTTTAGCAATGCGCCGTGCATATTACCGTTTCTAGCTGTGGATGGAAACGGCAGGACCATCGCACAAAGGGGGAATAGTGAAAAAAGAAAACAAAAATAAACTCCTGAAACTGGATCAACCATTTCCAACGCTAGAGGCAGGCTTGTGTGAAAACAAAGCTATATAACGTTTCAGTCCTTAGGCTTCCTTCATACAGTTTTTGTTAAAGATTAAAATCGTTTTAAATTTCTAGATTAACTTAAAGGCAATTTGCCAAAAAGCAAGACTTTCAAAATGCAAGGAAACACAGACTTATGGCACCATTGCATTTTCCAGAGGACATAGCTTCAGTAGTAATAAGTTAATTGGGGAAATAATGGGGGACTCCAGTGAGTGAAAAACCATGAATTTGACATGCCAGTGCCTCACCTTTATAACTTCCCTGATTACTGGTGCCTTATGTCATGTGTAACCCCAAAACAACTACAAAATGTGAAATAAACCAACATAAAAACTCTCAGTGGGATAATAAGGAACTTGAAAGCAATATGAACCTTCTGACCATTTGAGAGTTAAGCAAAAAAATCACTTGACTGGTGTATTGCCCTTCTACAATATATATTTTTATAAGCATTCATGCATTTACTCAACAGTTGTACTACCCTCATGAAGTACAATCAATTTTCATATATAAGTTTCAATATTTAGGAGGTTGCATTGTATTATTCTGTGTTTTTTCTATTGAATGTTTTAACTTGGGGATTTATAAAATAGGTATTACAGCTTTTGGTATGGATCTTCATGTGTATAGCTATTCAGATGAAAACAATTTGTGACAGTACACAGTGAAATTTTGAAAGGACTAAGTGCAATGCTAACAACTGGAATCAGATATTCACAAGCTTTTTGACTTCAACACCAACTAATTTTTTTTAAATGCGTAATTCAGAAGAAGTGGCCAACACAATTCATAGTCATCTGCCATATCATAGGCAGACCAATCCACTTGGTCAATCAGCCTTGAAAGTTACTCAGCTCTACCTTCGGTCATGACCAACGTCCATGCCAAATTTCAGCCTCCTGGGGCAAAAACTGTGGCCACTACGGGGTGGGACCAATGTTCCCTCTAAGCTGCGCGCGTGCGCAATCGCGCACTGCCCGCACATTCTCAGCGCACAAGAAAATCTATCCAGCGCATAAACAACATCAACATAACGTATTAATTCATATCTAATATTAGACCTAATCTAATCTAATTAATTCGCCCAATAATATTGTTTTTTTGTTTCTCACTCAGTGAGTGACAGGTGTCCAGCCAATGATACGATACGGTTCACTTACGGTACGAAGCCAATCATGGCATTGACGGTGCTTGCGTCTGGGCCCTGCCTATATGCGCCGTGCAGGTTAGCTAGCAGGTTAATAGATGCTAATACAAACCCCGCATCATGGCGAAACGAACAGGCAGCGACACATCCACTCAGCAAGCCACAGTAAAAAAGAAATGCAGTTCTTTTAAGATGGAATGGCTGTCGGAGTATGTGCAAATTGAAGAAAAAGCGGTGAAATTGGGTGAGATTTTTCCTTTTTCAAGTGAGAAAGGTCTACTCTGCAAAACATGCAGCGATGCCAAAGTAGCAAGTGAGTTTTCAGAGGGAAAAATGTGGACTGAATGGAAGCTGGACTATCTCAAGCGTCACGTTCAGCATAAAAGTCATTTAAAAGCTGTCGAAACTGTACGAAGACTCAAGATGGGACAGGGGATTGGTACATTATTGCGGGATAGCGCAAAAGAGCGAGAGAAAAGGAACGAGCTGTCACACAAAACAAAATCGGAAGTCAAAGCAAGAAGCAGACGAAGCCATCAACCTGGACAAAGTGTACAACCATTGGAGAAGTGAGAAGGACAGACGTGAAAAATAAAGTAAAATTTAAGTCAGATTTGTGCATATTCTAGTGACGGTTATTAAGATTTTGTCTTTATGGATATTAATCATTAAATGTTGTTACTATTAGATCATTTATGGGTAGTAGAAATGCCAAGAAAAACTGTGTAATTAGATATTTTACAGACAAAGTGTTACAGGAATTTGCACTGTATCACAAGCTACAGCACAAGTCATTGTGCAAAATGTGAATGTTTTAATGTAAGCAAAATGTTATGTCTGAAAGGTGTATATGTCTCATATCTTCCAGAACAGGACCCTCAGCCAGGCAAAGCAGGACTCTTCCCATGGCCAAAGCAGGACTCTCACATACTGTATAACATCTACACATCCCATTTTTCAGATTTTTGTCTTTTTTTAAGTGGACCAAATTACTTATTTAAAAATAAAGCGTGCATATCTAATGTTGCTCACAGTAGTCCTCAGTTTGCTCAGGGAGCTTGTGTGTATGCCCAGATACATGAAAAATTAGAGGGAACATTGGGTGGGACACTTTTTGTGGACCAACTGGCTAACCGACCAACCAACTGACTGACCGACAGACAGAGCTATAGAGATGCGGTCACAGCTAATAAATAAATGAAAACAAGCTTCCTACCTCTAGACCTTGGGCCCCTAATTACAAACTTGTGGTGCTTCTCTCTCCCTCAAAAACCTAAATGGCAGTTGTTCCTCTCCTCCACGCAGAGACCAGGTACATCAGGGCCAGAGCTTGAATGGGTTTGAGTGTGCGGAGGGCTTTTCTATAGAGGTGCTGTCTGTTGTCAATAAGAGGAGGCTCAGGTAAATGAAGGACATTGGTGAGCCCCTTTGAGAGTCTGACCGCTGGTCTCAGTTGACGACAAACTGTCATGAAAGTGTGTTGCTTCTAGACAATTTGGTGGGTAACATCTAAGGAACAGGTTGATGACTACATCTGAGATATAGTCTCAAGTAGTGCAGGGATAGAAATGAGATTGAAACACCTAAAAATAGCAGAATTATAAGGCTTAACAGAGAGATCTCTATCAAGAAGGGAGATCTGTGATCAAATATTTTCAATATTTGCATAAAAGAGACAAATTCCCCACACTTCTCTGGGGAGGGTTCAAAACTGAAGCAAGGGGAGGGGCTTATACTGTATAGAATCCTTGAGTTATGACACTTCTTTGTGATGAGATCTGAGGGGGAAAAAAAGCTGCTTTCTGGTTTCCTCAACAGCTTTCTGACATTTAAGTATATGATCTTTGAAAATGTCATAGGAGACTGCAGTTTATCAGCCTCCTACTTCCAGTTGGGTTTTCTACACTCTTTTCAAAAGCCTGTGTACTTTCATTTAGCCTAGGCAATGATACTGGATTTAACTTTAACATTCTACTCTGCACAGGGGCAACACAGTCAAGAACAGTTTGTTATCCAGCTCCTCACTGTTTCTCTCAGAAGATTGGATAATATGGAAGCTAGATATCTCTGATGAGGCCTTAAAAGACCTGGCAGGCAGATGTCAAGTTAAAGAAGCCAGAGAGCACAGGAGCATGAGAGCTAGATGTAGGGCATCTCACTGTAACAGTGAGACATTAAACACAACTGCCATTTGGCCAAATGTACAGATATCCTTAAATGGTAAGGATGTTTACCGGAATGACACCATTAAGCATTAATTAAGAGTGTGGGCCTTAGAATGTAGTAGGTGGGCAAAACTGGGTGGGGAAGATTCAATAAGAGGGGTAATATTATTATTAGTCAGTCAGGACTCAGTAATCATAGAATTCCAGTTTAACCCAGCAGTTACACTGTCACGTGTAGCAGGGACGGTGGCATGATTAACGAGGGGTATGCTAATTAAATTGTGTTGATAAATAGGTGCGTGAGATTAAAACTGTCTGTTACATCGCAGTGAAATGGGAGTCTCTATTTGGGAAAAGGCAGTTGGCTGCCTGTTACAAAAGGGGTTTGGAGGACTCACTATGGTATCAGGAAATGGTAACTGACTCTGTAAAGATTATTAACCTTTATTTATAGAGGGTCGGTTGACTGAGCACACATGCTTTTTACAGCAACCCCAAGGAGTCTAACTTGTATGTGTTTGGATTGCGGGAGGAAACCGGAAACCTGGCTATCCACTGCACCACCATGCCACCCATAAACGAAACAGGCAGGCTGTATACACTCCCAAATATAGCCTCACCTGTGCAAAATCTGTGGCTAGTAGAAGGCAGCAGTAAGTCCTGTAAGCATTTGACATTTTGGAACTGAAGGTCATAGGTCCTGTGTTCGGGTAGGACACAGTTTTTGTGCTCTTGAGCTAGGTACTTAACCTGCATTGCTTCAGTATACAGTATGTCCAGCTGTATAAATGGATGCAATGTAAATGCTATGTAAAAGTTGTATAAGTCACACAGGATAAGAGCATCTACTAAATGCCTCTAATGTAATGTATTGTCTGTAATACAGACTGTCATTACAGAAAAAGCTATCATGGAGCCAGAAAAGGGCAAAATTGGCCAGAGAAAGGGCTGTATAATTGTGACATTATGAAAGTCTGCAACCCCCACAACTACAGTGAGGGAGGGATCCAGACACTACGACACTTAAGCTTTGGTTTTTGAGACTATTTAAAACAACAGAAAATTGTTGGTTTGACAGACTGATAGTAATCAACACGGCCATGAAGACGAGCAGAAAAAGGATAGTGGGGAAAGAAGGAAAATTAACCACCCCCCCCCCCCTCCCCTTTTGCTCACCTCTACAGATCTCACTGACAAAAAGTCACCCATCTTTGCGATGACACAATCCCTGTCTTGCATGTCATGTGTTATGTTTTAATGAACTACCTTTGGGGGATTCTGTCATCCTCTGCCTTTAACCAGTTAATTACATCTGTTCATTTCTGATGACAGTTTCCACACACACACACACACACACACACACACATTCAAAGCAATGAGACCATACGTGATATGATGCTTTGTATGATTCTTATAAGTTGTATACTAAGGGCCATTTCATCAACAAATCTGAATCACCGAAACAACAAGATGTAGTTCATATAAAATGAATAAATAAACAAATCCCCATCTTTTAAGTATATCGGGTTACAAGCCATAGTGGGACAAACATAACCCTCAAGGGTCACAGTGCACCCACGGCCATTTTCCCCAGAATTATCCTTTCAGAAACCTGAGACTGACTGCTGGGGATGTGTCAGATCAAGACTGCTGTCACACTTCAGTGTGCCAGTGTACTGGGTTACAATAGGGCACTGGCAATCTTGAGGCTACTATACAAGTGTGCATGCAAATATGCATGCCTATGTACAAAATTACACTAAATACGTCTCTTTAGACTGGGAGCCAATGTTTTTGAGAAACCTGTGATTGTGAGCATGCAGTAGCCCGTGCAGTCTAATGTATCTCTCTGCGTCAATATAAATTAAGCCTCTGCTTCCCACTGCTCGGAATTGCATTCTAACCATTGGTACCTATGCAAGAATTTTGTAACCTGGATACCCATAAGGCTATGCTCTCGATGACATCAGCGTTTCTGGTTATTGATGGTTTGTGCACGCTGGCCCTGGGGCATCTGTTGTCTGACCCCGGCAGTACTGACAGGGAGAGGGCAGAGGAGTCCAGCATTCCCGAATCCTCTTTGGAAAGGCTTTGGGAAAAACGTCTGACATTACAGGTTTGACATAAGACATCAGACCACACACCAAGGATGGGTAAAACCTGTATCTACAGAACTACCATTTCATTTGTCCCTATGTACCCTATATGGACGCAGCTCTTAATAGAGGAAGATTTATTCATGCGTTACCCTTCAGGTGTAATCAAAGACAGAAAATTTCAAACTGAAATGAAGGGTAATCTTATTGCCTCTTTCATGCTTGGCTTCACATGTCAAAATCGACCCGGTATGAAAATGGCAACATTGCACAAAGTGTAAACACCCTCTTTATCGCATTGTGAATATGCACAATGGATGCACAAGCTCATCATTTGTACTTGCATTTACTGTCCTTAAAAATAGCTATTTATTTTCCAAGATTCCATCTGGCAGATGTTCCTGCTATGTCCCTACAGAAGAAGAGAGTGGGAGGAAAAATCTGCTCTTCTCGTCAAAAGCTGCCATTGCTGCTCATGGTATAATGCTGCATTCACTCCCTGCACTAAAAACTTGGTGTCCTCAAATGGCTTAGCTGTGCATGTGTGCATCTGTGAACAAGCTTAAGGAGAAGATTAGGGGGTTCCCAAGACAATGAGAGGGAGGGAGAGACAGGGGCAGAGAGAAAGAGAGAGGGCGAGAGGGGATTCAGATGACAGCAAGCTCCATGTGTGCTCTGAATGGCTGTTGTTGCTGCCGTAGAGGATGCTGTCCTCGATGACACCATTTGGGCAAGCCAGAGCACTCACCTGCAGCTCCGTGGGGGATGGGGTGTTCTAAGGACAGAGGGGAGGAGTGTCGAGCGCTTTGTCCCCGACAGGTGGTGTGCTGCTTTCTCAAGGGAAATCCTGTTGTCACTACCTGCCTGCGAAGGGGCTGGAATGGGAGGTGTTTGTACAGTTACCTAGGGGTATAGGGTTCTCACATCACGTTGCCAGGGCAACAGATTGCCCTGCCTCCAACACACGCACAAACGCATTTCTTTCCTACCACCTCCCTGCCAGCCTGATTGATGGGCTGACAGAATACCAGCTCAACAAAAAGTCAATTTAATTACCGTCTGTGTGTGTGCATTTAATCAGTTAGTCAGTTATCCCATTACGCTCACCCCAACTTAACCCCTTTCAGGTAAACTGACATGCTTGCACACACGGACTAGCAGACACACATCAACACACAGAGAAACATATACAACCTTCACAATGACCTTGGCTACAGCCTACAGTCAAAATGTATGAACAGCTTCTATTTCGACTGACTCTTCAATCCTCTTTTGCTCTGGGCATTATAAATGGCTCCATGATCTATTACTGACAAAGATGAGACAATCTTCCGAGCCAAGCAAGCAGTTACTCACTGTCAGAGAACGTGGGCTCTTCCACTGTGCTGCTGAAGGGGGCACCCTGCTGCCCATGGGACTGCACCCCCATAGCGGGTTAAGGGCTTTAGCGTCCCCAACAGGATTTCCTGAGCAGAGCTGCAAAGCCTATTCAGAAGTGGAAACAGCTAGTTACACACTGAAAATGAATACATGCCCTTATGTCCATATCTTTCCCATAACTGATCTCATTGTTTGCACACACATACTCACAGTGATTGTATTTTGATGTGACGCAGCCTCTGCAGCATTGGAGAGGGACACCTGCAGTAGGAGCTGATGAGGGAGCACCACAGGGCAGTGCGGCACGCAGGGCAGTCGGCCACGCACCCAGCAGAAGAGAAGTCCAGTCGCTCCCTGTGCAGCCAGAGGGAAGTGAAGCTGCTGGCTGAGGCAGAGCCATGACTCAGGGCCGGAGGGGGCCAGACACCATGGGGAACTGGGGGTGGCACAGCCGTACTAAAAATCAATACCCCTAGCCTGCCGTACACACCATTCAAAGTGATTTCAGCGGTGACCTCTGACCTCACCCAGTGACGGGGCTCTATCAGTTATTTTCCGTGTAGTCATCACTCTAATTTTAGCTCCTCCCCTTCATCTCGTACAGACAGTCACGGGCTGACAGCCACGCATACGACAGATGCACAGGAAAGAGAGACGCTGGGTTGGCACGCACAAGCAGAAGCATGTGAAGTAGAGCACGGTTCCAGCAACATCATACATTAAGAGCTCCAACACTGCAGCTACACAGCCAGTAAAGCACTGCTGTACATCACTAACGTGGATATTGGAAGTCACGTAAAGCACACTCTTGGAATTCTCTACTGTATATTAATTCCAGCTCAATTCATCAACACAATCACACAAACAATCTATGAGGATAAAAAAGAAAACTTAGCCTAAAAGCCTGTGAAACTTTAAATACAATAAAAACTAAATTTCCCTCAAGAGGCTAATGGACACACAGGCAGGTGGAACAGAGATTATTAAAACACCCGTTTATCTATCTTTCTCTAAGCAGGATAACTGAAAATGGTATAGGCTGATTTAGATGAAATAACAAGGTGAAATTACAATCTTGGGGAAAATTTAGTTTAGGAGTGCTATGACAGCTGTTATGAAAGGAGGCAAAGTATGCAATTTATCTAGTGCCACTCAAGTGGAATGACTGACCGGATTTCTTTGTCCTACTCATTTAAACCTAGACTGCAGAAGAAGCTACTTACCAAGATCATTGATTTTGTAATGTTGAATTCTCTTCCGCAGCTTGATAGGATGGATCTACAAGCCCCCCTCTTTCTAACTGTCATCATCGGTTAGTTCCTAAAGATCCACTTCCTGACAGCACAGCTCGTACCCAGAGACCCGTAAGACGTTGGCCAATGGCTGCCATGCAATATAGGTCATATGGCAGCCATAGGTTGACTCTCTACTCTCAGTTCAGTGGGAGTAAAGACAACTGAGGAAGGCAAAGAGGAAAAAAAAAGTCCTGGGATACATATAATAAAAGAGAATATACATTATTGATCCAGAGGGGATAACCTGCATCTGAACCCTGCCCCCCATGCGCAGCATAATCACCAATTTGAGACTCCTGGCCACAGCTGACATTGATATGATCCCGATTCGATACGGACAGTAAAGCACATCACCGCCTGGATGAGATGGGCCACTTGAGACGTTAATGAAAAGCATTTTATTATTACTACTGCTGCTGATACTGGTCCGAGGACCAAGCCCCCGCCTGCCTGCTAGTAGTGCACAGGAAGAAGCCAACGGCCTGGTGCTCTGGGGGAGGTGAGGCAGGCAAGACGCTGCTGGAGGCATAGGCCAAGACAGAGAGCAGGCAAGCTGGGCTGGGAAGCCCCTCCCTCACGAGGACGCGCAGGTTGGCGGAGGCACAGGCCAGGTAATAACCAGTATCATTTCAGCCATTCCGGTGAGCAGGACCTCTGAGCAGTGGGTTTTGACTGGGCCATTGGAAAGCACTGGCTGCCATTTTTGAGCCTGAGCAGTGCTTGGCATGTCTCCCCGGGGCTGCTGCATAAAACGTATGTGGCGCACCCCCAAGACAAGAGATCCACCTCTGGGGGATGGAGGTTCACTGGTTGGACTGTAGGGGGTAAGGGGGTTTTGGTGGTGGTGGTGGTGGTGGGGGGGGGTTTGAGTGAAGCAGGAGGGATCTTATTAAAATCAGTGCGCCACAAGGTTCGTCATTTCATTCAGTCCCAACCAATCCCAGCCAGACTGATGGAGAGGAACAGATGCAGGAGTGACAAGGTAAACTCTGAGGAAAATTGCCTTCCTTCTCTATCTGTCCACTCACTACTGGTCCAGTCCACCAGTCCAGAAAATTCCTCCTGTCATGCCAGTTACCAAAAATAATCATCTTATATCAAGGCGGATTAGGATGTTTATATCACGAATGGCTCTAATGAAACAGATGGTGAAGGTGACCTGATGGAACTTTTATGAACTACATTTCATGCAGCCAAAAAGACATTCAGAATGCATGTGCACAAGAGCAAACACCACATACAGACTCATGCACATATGCGCATGTACACACATATACACAGCTACACATATGCAAATTATATTAGCTTACATTACAGTGCTGTCAATCGGAATGACTTACAATGCAAACACGTGCAAAAACCAGGGATGAACACGAAGCAGTTCCCTACACACACACACACTCGGGTTTATTGGCATGGGCGATATAGACGCTGGCATGATGGGGACGCGTGTCCTGGATCGGCAGGTTCGTATCCATGACAACCACGTCTGGGCCGATGAGCTTTCCATCTGCGATGCGGAAGCGGGGCGCGGCACAGAAGCACAGAACACATTAGGTTCAGACGCTGGCCCACGGGGCACATGCCAAATTCATACGCCACGCTTTCGGAACACTATAAACCATTCCCGAATGCACTCCCCGGATGGATGAGTCTCAATTTGGGGGAGGGGCCCTGTCTGAGCTTCCTGTTTTGCTCAGAACATTACTTGGGTGTGGAGTGGGGGGGGATGCAAAGCAGACAGGGAGAGGGCCTCTTTCAGCCTCACTAACCAAAGGTACTCCACTGCATGATCTCTTTCCCTTAATTTCTGCTGATGTCCCTTCATCACCACGTGCTAGGAAAAGAAAAGCCATCAGGCAGCATGTGCTACATCGTTGCTCTGCAGAGGTGAGGTGGGGGGGGGGGAGTTGGGGGGTCACAGAGGTTAGACCACAACCAAACACAACCAGATGCTTGCCACTTTTAGAGACGGACACTCCGTTTTATTTATCTCCTTTTCCCAGTGTGTCTCCTCAGCTTTCTGCAGCCAGCTTTGGCATCTGACCCTCAAAACCTTATAAAATGGTGATTGGTGGAGCTGAGAGGGGAAGGGTCCATAAACAGGCCAGAGACAGAGTGTAAAAGAGTGGGCTGTGCCTCTGGGCCTCCAGCAGTGAGCCCGGGCCTCTGGAAATAACCTGGGGCTTCTGGAAATGACTCCTTCATATTTTCATCATCCAAGGTAATGCTGACAAAGACATCAAGAAAGCTATGGTGGGCCAGGGGGGCATCCAGGCCAAGAATAGCTAAATAAATAAAATAATATCTCTGACATGACATTGCAGCTGTGAACAGCCTTTCTGACACAAGATTTCACAGACCTAGTACTTGGGGGCTTTATTAACTGTACTGCACAACCAATTATCAACACAGTTCAGCAAAAAAAAAAAAAATGTCTTTGAATATTGACAAAGTATAATGAAGTGCATGCAGGAACAAGGCGCATTGACACCCTATATATTGTGTAGACACATCACCCAGTTATTAAAATGGACTAGGAGTCCACTTCCTAATGTGCAAAGTCAGTGGGAAAAAAATTCTGCTGAACAAGGCAAAATATGGGTTAAAAAATGTGTATCAAGCACAACACCCAATATTTTGTGCGCAAATCCAGGACACACTGTCTGCCAGTCTGGGTACCCTGGAGACCCAGTCTGTTCCTGCATGACTCACATGGTAAATGTGACTTCACAGTGCCATCTAGTGTACTGTAGCTAAGAGGGCAAGAGGGGCAATATGAAAGGGAACGGCTTTAGAAGAACAGAACCATACTATCTGGCTGTGATTACACAGAGTTCACATTAAAAGGGTATTTAACAGAGGAAATTCACTTTGCATAACCAGTTTACAGACATAAAAGTAAATAGTGGAGTCATATCTGACATTCCCTAGAGCTTCGATACGGAGATCAGTCTGAGCCATCTGTATAAATATGAAGGGATAATACCGGATGAAGTGAGTGACAGCTGGCCATTAAGGCGATATGCAGAGACATGCAAGACTGGTTATCACTATGGAGACAGCACATTCTCCATTCCTTCCTGGTCAGACTAAAGACGTTGGCTGTTTTTCAAATCAATAAACTAAGGAGCCCAAGGGACAGAAATGTTCGTTTGGTTCAATAATGCAGACGCAGTAATGCTAAAGTACCGAGAAAGCAAGCTTGGCTGGTACTTGCTTCAGTACCTCTGGTTAGGCCTGCATGCCATCTGGAAGGAAAGACTGTGTAAAACACAGAAATAGTGGATAAAGACTGCAGTCCACAGTTGGAGATGAAATATAAAACCTGTAACTGCGACAGTTGGAGGGAAGACGAGGGGACTCACCCTGCTGGCTTCAGGATACAAGCCGTTGGGGCTCCCCCTATGCCACGCACTGCATAACAGTGGGACATCCCAATACCACGGTAGTGTTCTTAAGGGGGGACCACAATCATCAACAGCTAGTTGTTTGCATGGGATGGCCCGGCAAAAACAAATAGACCTCATATAGTTCACCTTCCCACATAACATCAGAACCACAAAGAGGTGAGAAAATACTGGTGAATGATCTCAGACACCATTCTCGAACAGTAGGGTTCTGAGCCCAGCTTAAAGATGTCATGTCTCTCTCATGCAGTGAATCAATCAGCAAGAATCAATCAGCAGTTAATATATGCAAGTTTCACTTAGATTTATGGTAAAGTGTATCAAAAGCCATTGAGCATTGTTGGGCAAATGATTCAATTAACTAAAAATGACTATCTACTTTTGTTGAGGGAAGGTGAACAGTGCAATAACATACAAGGTGAATCCCTGTCCTGTTTCCCCCAGTGTCTCCTGAGGCCAGATGGATTTATTCCCTGCAGAGGTATCTCCATAACTTACATTATGGTAATGAGCTATATGAAAGCATGCTTTCTGGGATACAGTAAGCATCTTATAAATTAATAATTGAGATCACATTAGCTGGTGCTTGAATATGCGGGAGGGCCGTATTTGGGTCAGTCAGCCTTCTCTCTGAAGTCTGGGTATGCTTGCCAAGAGTGCACACGTACATGCGTGCACACATGTGTCTGTACAAATAATACACTTGCACAAATACGCTTGGGATGCAACTAATCATGGACAAAACAGGGATTTAAGTATTAGGCACCGATAATTGTGCTCCGTTTCAAAACTCGCAAAAAAAATGTTGCCTGTTGGCATAGTTACAGGGAGTCGAGGGACCGTGAGTCCTCCTCACAAGCCCACCTCACACTGCCATCCTGTAACTGTCCGGCACAGGCGTGAGGGAGGTCAGTGTCCGGGTCATTCATCACTCTGGAATACTGGAACAGGGAGGCAGTGACTGGGACACTGGGCCTCAGCTGCGAGCCATCACAGAACCCATCTCCCATGTGATGAGCTACAGCCAACAGATGAGCTCACCTACAGACCCATGTATCCGATTGGACAGTACTTACACTGCACACTACTTGCATTTGCACATATTTCATCACTATGGAATGATGAAAGTCCATGTACAGTACCAGGCACACTCAACAGCTAGATCAGCAACAATTGCAACAATTACTGATCACAATGTGATTCTGGCATTTCAAAAGGACAAATAAGTCCTGCATGCTGATATCCCCAATTCAAAGTACAGAGAAAACTGAGAAGTAAATAGTCTGCCTGTCTGAATAAGGTGTAGAGTTGTACAAGAGTGAGAGATAAAATGAAAGATTGCATCATACAAAGGATACAGGGTTAAGGGATGCCAAGAGAGTAATATTTTCGATTGATTTTCTGCGAGAGAACACTGCCTGTGCACCCTGGAGCCGCCCCCTGTAGCAGAGATTCTGACTGACTGACCAGAGCCATTCAGCGTTTCCAAAGCCTTTAAAAAGCCCTGCCACCCATTGGTCTTTCATAACTGAACAGGACAATATAAATAATCCACAAGGAAGAACCCTTTAACACACATACACACAAAACACTGAGAGAAAAGATCAGGTCAGGATAAATCCTCGCTATTATTCCTGGATACAGGCTGGGAAGAAAAATGGACAGAGCCTTTAACTGTGCTCTCTACCCAAGAGACTGAAATCAGGCAGAGGCACGGTCAGGCCATTATGAGGCTGTAATGTATACAGGGGTGGATGGGGATTCTGTCCTCCATTACTCAGTCCACACTGGGGCAGAGGTGCTCGTTAAGCCTCCCCGTCTCCACACACTAACGAGGGGAGTCACAGCAGGGATCAGAGGGGGAACAAGCAGAGAGCAGACTGTTGATTGGACAGGCAGTCGCCTCTCTGCGGGCAGCGATAACCACACAACATCGCTGCTCTGAGAGCCACGGCTTGTGTCAGTCATAAAGAGGAAAGTTCAGTTTTGACACGGTGCCGTTTCATGTGTAGTGGGCCATCTATAAGAACTGCCCCTTCCCATTTAATGATGAGATGAGCAAGTCACTGTCCCCAAGTGCCCTCTGTTCCCCCTATGTCTGGTGTGGCAGAGGCAATTATGGGCACTAAGTTATGGGCATTTCTCAAAAAACTCTGTGGCAGAGATGTGTTCTGTGGACAGGTTAAGGGTTTTAGTGGGAGGAAATCTACGCAGACATGGGGAGAACATGCAGACTCCACATAGAAAGGCGCTGGAAGAAAGTCAAACCCAGAACCTCCTTGCGGTGAGGTCAACAGATAGAGAAGGGATCACAGCTCAGAAGGTGACATGGCTGGGAATGAAACCTCACCCATGGGGGGCACGGGCAGATATATATATATATATATGTATATATACACACACTTTTTTAATGTATAATCATCTATACAGCTGAAAACTGACATTTAAAGCAATTCAGATATTGACAATGGCAGCACCAGAACAGGATCAGACCCACAACCTCAGAGTTACAAGCCTGGATTCCAGGCATAAAACTCCACTGCCGTCCACGATAGAGAAAAAGGTATGCACTTTGTTTAGGGAGCACGGTGAGCCTGGTTTCAGCGCATGATCACAATTTCCTTGTGAAATAAGGCTGACTAAGCACTGCCAGTTTTTTTAGCCAAGCATCCATCATAATTGTCAAAACATTTAATCTTGAGCTAATAAAATGTGTTTTTGCCAGTGGAGAGCTCCTGGAGAGGAGTACATTGTTTTATTAGATCTACGCTGCATAAAAAATGGCTCCTGTCAACCAATTTGTGAAGGTGAGAAGCACACATTTTTCTTACTTGTAGGGGCTTTTTTATATCTAGCATATTTACAACAAACCTTCCTGGCAAGGGTTACATACATAGGCTACTGCTTGAACACATTCTAGGTCTTAAACATGGATACATTTTCTTTTTTCTTGCCTCCAGTCATGGTCCTGTGACTCTAATGCCCAGAGTACTCCATAATGAATCATATAGTGTACAGGAAGGAAAGACATTTAAGAGATTGTCTACACTGATACTACAGTACCTAACCCAAGTCTTGAAAGAGAAGGAAGACCTGCATGGTGGTATTATGGAATAACCTACTTAACATTTACAATGCAAGAATAGCTTGTGCAATATTTGACCGTGACTATAAAGGTGACAGCATTTTTGTCAAACTACTCCACTGTTTACACTTGAAAATAAATAATTATGCATGCAACAATATCATCATTGCTTTAGAATATTATGATAATATGATGTACAATAATCCTGTGAGAGATGGGCTGTTTGATGGTAGGCCGTTTGTTCATTCATTCGTTCATACCCACACAAAGTCAAAACACCCGCAATGCACACACTTTCTGCGCAAAACATCAGTGGAAATTCACACTTTACAGAACAGCACCTTACAAAGAAAATGTGAATTGAGTTACGGGTAAGGTGTTGCAGATGCATGATCAGCATAAAATGTTGTTATTCTAAATCAAAATGTACGCAAAATTCTTTAGTCAGCATCCATAGCAACCACCATGTAAAAACAAGTGAATGTTTTTCTATATTCTCTCTATTGCCAATCTGCATTTGACAAACAAATCACATATTGTTGGCTTCTTACATCGCATTTGCTTCTATAAAATTGATGTTTGCTTTAGAAGCTCATCCCATCAAGACATACCAACAAGCATCCCACAGAGTGGTGCCTGTGGGTATTAGTTTTTGGCCAATTAAGCAAAATGGGATTTTGACTCATCCAAAAGAAATCATTCCATGTAATGCAAGGAGCTTAAGAAACCAGTCAGATCTTCCAGAGTACTAATAGGCCTCTCATCACCAAAGGAGCCCACAAAGGGAAGATTTTACAATGCCTTAGGGGTGATGCGATGGGTGTATATCAGTATAAACTATAAAATTAAATATCACAATCAACCACAAGAAATCCCATCACACCGCACTTGTGAGGTGTCATGTGACTTAGTTCATTTTGGAGCTCATTAAAAGACCATCTTGCTGATTCAGAGGGATGGTTACAATTCAGAAATGCATCTGAACCACACAGTGGCTAATTGGCAGCACAGTTAGTGGCAATAAACGTCTGTCATCTCTACAATTTAAAATACACACAATTTCCATAGTTTTTGGGAGGGATCCAGACAACCTCCAAAGTGAAGCCAGAGGACACATCTCAGTTCTCACTAACACAACCAACACAAAAGGCCCAAACAGCTCACAATACAAACTGCTTTTAAATGCTTCCTTATGAATAAACTATTACCACTTTACTGTTAGATCATCTTTACATTTTAAATGTGGTAACTGAATGTCTTTTGTAATCTGATTTATTCAATCAAAAGTAAATTTACTTTGCTTCATTAACAAGTATGAAATATCAGCATGTCAGCAATGATAGTCATCATAGCTCCTACCCTATGGCCTCATAATTATCTACTGCACCCTGTGACCAGAAATTCAAAGAGCTTTCTCTTCACACCATCAAGAGAGACCATCTGCTGATGTGTGAAGATGTCACAGAGTCACAGACATCTCATATACTATCTTTGGCTGTGGTGCGGAAATTGATCAAACTGACAAGATGTTTCTCTTGAGGCTATAAAAAAATACAGATCTAGATTCCACATCAGAGGTTTTCTGTAGAGACACTAACATCATGGCAATCACAGAATCTCCACAACTAAAAAATACATGAAGTAAATTTAGCCATCAAAGACTTTCCAACTTCTGTAATTAAATATTCCCACAGCATCACTTATGAGGGACACACGCACACACACACATCCACACGCACACAAAGTAGCACTAGACATTCTTCAGCCCAACTTGTCTAGAAGGACATCCTTAACCAAGAAAATGTATAATCTGGGCATATCTCTGTGAAAAACTCTTTACTCAAAAGAAGCTCTCACAATCGCGGGGAAGTGCGCGTTCATGCACTGTGGTGAAAAAAAGTCCAACGGTACATCAAGACCAGTCCCTCACACAAAAAAACACAGCCAGTAAAAACAATCCCCCCCAACCACATGGGAATACAGCTGAGGAGGGTATTTAACACAATAATGACAGAGCGACAAAGAAACGGTGTTCTTGCCACACAGAGTTCAGATAACACTAATGAGATTTTAGCCAAGAGCATGTTTTTGTAATACAATTAACATAATTGCAGCATTTACACAACAACTCCTTGAAGAGAAAAGCAATTAACTTTATGAATAATCCATTAAGTAGGACGTGTTCAGGAGTATCCACCACAGAGAAGGCTGCACAGTCAATGACACTAGCATCAGTAAGGACTCAGCAAAGGGAACACCCAACTTACACATACCACACAAGTACAATTGTCTTGATCATGGATGACACAAAATTTCTTCTAAAAATCCAGCATGATGGTCAGGTAGATTTAGAACTCAGTGGTAGGAAATATTTGTGGATTGTGCCTTGGGGTACACTAAGGGTTCATTCCAATTGCTTATTTTCTCTCCTTGCATCTCTTTGTCACACCCTTTCCTTGGTCCTTAGCTCCACTCAATGGAGGACGCGAGGAAGAGATGCAAGGATGAGATAGGAGGATGGAGGAATCGAGCCAACATGTATTAGGCGAATGTACGTCCTTGCTCAGTCAAGCATCCGTTTTAAATGACATCAATTACAAAAGATGTGGAGAGGTGAATCCGCAGGTGGAACATTTATATATCATATTTATATACATTTACATGTCAAGATTTCCACAAAGGTTGTACTTGTGTATCCTCGCTGAAGCATCCTTCAGGAGCCTCCTCGCTGCTTCAAGGCGCATTAATGAATTGGATTGTCCTTAAAGGTGGTGGACTTCTATTGATTTCCTGGTCACGCAAGGACAAAGGAGACAAGGACAGATAAAATAAGCAATTAGAATGAACGAGGTTTGCATCCCCTCTCCTTCTTGGCAGCCACCCACAAGCACAATGAAAACATTCACCACTGAAGGCAAGGGGCTGGGACTAAGACAGACAGATCCCATAACCATCCTGGATACGGCTTCCTGGAGATGCTGCAGAACAGGACAGGCTAGCTACTGGAACCACATTGGGTATATTGTACAGTAGCCAGTGCAGTATCCTTTCCCTCTAGTTTCACCTTTTTTCTCCTTTTAAAAGTAACAAGGCACATGCTGACTTGGAAAGTAAAACATACAATTTTTCCTGACCAGGGCTTCTTGATCCATACTGTTGGAGGTTGAGTATATTTAAATATACTCATAAACAATCAATAAACATGTTTCAAGTAATTTTCCTATAGCAGTCAGTCATGCAAACAGAGTAAAAGTAGGCAGGAACCCCCCAGGTAAAGTATTTTTGCATCCCAGTACCACACTCAATAGAGTGTAGTGGGCTGCACATATAGCCCATAATTCGCTGCAAGCAAACTAATTATTTTCGGATGCCATTAAGAAATGATCCTCCCGATTCTGTGATTTACTATTTCACCAGCAACCCTCTTGGCCGTCACTTCCACTACACACTACAGATTAGTATTTGCTATATTGGACAGAGCTGTAACAAATCACTCCGTCTCACCGGCATGTTGTGGTCAAATGTTAAGTGTGTTCAGCGGCGGCACACATATATACTCAATCAAATCCCGATTTAGCTGTCTGTTGGGGTCGCCTGAAACGCTGCCAACAGCCCTCTTTTATCGTCGCCGAGTTCCATACTGGTGCTACCGACAAGAGCAACAAAGCCAACGGGACTTGTTTTCATCTGCATCACGGTGGCACACCACACTGATGAAACAAAGCTCTGCCGGCCGGTTTGTACTGGGAGCAGTTGAACGAATACACGTTGAGATGGAAACATCAAATGGGCAAGCATTCCTGAGTATGAGGTGGGTTTTCATAAATATATTTTAAGATACATTGATTGATGAAAATGCACAAGCTGTCACATGCATTGAATGTTATAATATGTATCACCACCAACTGCAAATTCCACTGAAAGTCCATTAATGTAAAACTGTTCATTCTTTGTAACAAGAATTTTGTGACACTCTTCATGAGTGATCATTTTCACTGACAACTAAACATCGTCTTCAGTGTAATTTTTGGATAGTATTATTTACATGGGACCAGAAACCAATGCCCCCAGAGGAGCGATGGAAACACGGTTTTCTTGTGCAGGAAAAAGAACAACAACAGAAAATATGTCACTGTCCAGATACTTGTGCACTGCATGTAATACAGTTTATAGGGCTCTGTGTTTTGCTTTTGGTTTTGGTGTTTGGAACCAGATCAAAGGAATTCTTGTCACTAAGCTTTCACAATTCTTAACAATAGAACCAAAAAAACAAGAGGGATGAATGGAACAGTGATTGACAGGGCTATTACAAACACCCACTTACACACACACACCCAGCATCACTCAAAGTGACCAATTAGGATGGGAAAGTTGACAGGCATGTCTCTCTCCTCGTAGTGTGCTTGGCAAAGAGCACTGGAAAGTTTGTGGTTTCTGGATGATTAAGTATTAATTTTAGGGTCTATAGTCAGGGTCGGGAAGGGGACCTGTCCTCTTCTCCAGTACAGATGACTAATGGAGACAGATCTAAACCTCGTTTTCATTGGCTGTCTGAGCTGACCTCTTAAACCTGTCAGTAAGATAAGTGGTTCCTTGAGCTTTATTAGCAGTGCTTAGCTGATGTAAAGCAAAAAGTGTCTGTCTGCAACCCCAATTCCCTCTTCACTTCCTTTGACAAGCTCTATGAAGTGCATCTTGTATTGTTTCACCTTGCACGTCACTGGCCAGAGAGCTAGAAAGTATATTTAAGTTGTACAGACTACCAGAGGCAGTGTATCACCATCAAATGTCCATCAAACAAAGTGTGCTTTGGCTGACAGTGCCACATTGCATGTCAGCTGAACAGCACCTAGTGCCTTTGAGATTTCAGGGTTTATAATCATATGAACTGAGTTGTATGAACAGAACAATACTTTTATTATGACAAAGAACATAAGCATAGCTAAGCAAGCTTTCTTGAGTTCTCTCATTTCTTTCTCAACTCTGATGATGACTTTTCCAACAGATTTGGTTTTTCGGAGAAACTACATGGAAAGCCTTTGGAGCAACTGCCATCAACAGCTTTTCCCACACTTTTTTTTTTTGTAACATAAAACGAGCCCTTTCCAACACGTTGTGCTCAGCTCAAACAGATGCTGTTTAAGGAAAAAGCCTGCCGCCCTGATTCAGTTTGTGGCCTGCGTTTGCCCATATTAATTGGGAGTGTTTTGCCCTGCCTATCTGTTCCTCCATTCCCTTCCAGTGGAGCAGTGCCAGACGGATGTTTGGTGCGTAAGAAATGGTCTCCATGGAAACCAAGACTTGGGAGTGACACATCAACAGATGGGGTAGTTGGGCAAGAGGCTGGCTACAGTGGCACAAAACTGCGAATGCACACTAGCATTGTTTCAGGATTTGGGAGAGTGCCAAGAGAAAAAGTGGGTAGCAGGAGGTCATATTTATAAAAGTTTCAATTACACAACCATAGCAAGGAATAAAGAGGATCAAGACAGCCATAGATGGGGGTGCTTGAAAAGGTCACGGCAAGCAGTATGGGCACTGGGGAGAGTGGTGGGGCAGGGGCTAATCTTTTATCTGATTCCTCTATGTTGGATTCCCAGCAGAGCAGCTCCTTGTGTGACACACTGCAATTCTTCTTCAAATAACACTGTAACTGGATGAGGGCTATTTGCATCGAGATTTTTAAGAAGTGTATATTTCCAGCTGTTCAAATACTACAAACATTTTAGTGTAAAAGTACATCAAAAGTACATTCGTAATGTATAGAAACTTTATACGTTTAGAATGTATATGGAAATTAGAAATATACTAGTATTTGTACATCATTAAGGCAAGTATGCAAATCTTATTCTTTATCTATAACTGAGCTACTGGGGGGAGGGGCAAAAGAAAGAGACTCTTATAGTCTCTATAACCATGAAAGAACAACTGCTTATCAATTAGCTTAAAAGTAGATTTTAAATCCTGCTAAAATGTCTCAGTTGTGTGAAGGGAGAGGTTCAGTATGCATTGGTACCATGTTTCCTTGAGTGTCCTGTCAATAGGACCCTTGTAAGGCAGGGAGAGACGTAGCCCCCAGCAACCCCCTCTTGTCTACATTTTGGCTTTCCACTGAAGAGCTGTGTCATTAATGCTGGCATTAACAGGGCTACGGAGTGCCTGACAGCCTGTCTGCACTGAATATTCATGAGGAGCTGTAAGGAGGGTGTGTGTGTTTAAGAGTGAGAGAGATGTGGGGATGATAGGAGGGGAAAAGGAGAGAAAGAGAGAGCGAGCCTGGGCAGCCCAAATGCAAGTATGAACAAAAAAAGAAACATCCATTACTGCACACTGAAATCAAATGAATTTTCTGAAGACACCTTTCACCTCCTGCAAATGAAAAAGATTCTGACTGAACGTGATGTCTGAAATGCTGTACACATCTGTTTTCTTTCTTATTTCTGTACAAAGCCAACAGTTGTGAGGCAGTTGCATCTGACAGCATCAGACACCTCAATCAAGGTACCCTTCCAGTAAGCTTTATTTCTTTAATTCTTAAAAAAAATAAAAATAAAAAATAAATAACTGCTTGATTAATGCATTTTGCTGTGAATATTGAGTAGGCTAAGACAGGCTATCATTCCTCACCCAGTTTGCTAATTAAATGTTCCATGTCGCAGAAGATTTAGTGCAATTCACAGCAGCAATACTCGAGAGGACAGAAAAGAAAATGTTTTTTTTTTTTTCTTCACCAGTGAATGACGGAATGTGATGGGTCTACTCACAAAGAGGAAGGCAGTGGATTGCGCAGCAGGAGCTACAGCATGACTGGCTGATCAGAGAGCCACATGAGTAACGAGTCCTCTTTGCCCGTTGTGTGTGACATGAATCGACAGGCACCCACTTATTAAAGTGTGCCGTGGATTTTGACATACCTATTTATTCCATGCCGAATATTGAATTGCTAAGAAGTGGTTCCATTGCTTGGTGTATTCATATTGCCAATGAAATAGCTATTCAACACCTGACGTGTCATGAATCTTGTAAACATTGCAACAAAAAGAGGATGACTTGTTTGACAGCCTGTGGCTAGACAGCTTTCATTTCAGGACTGACACATGTTTAAATCATGACAAAATATTAAAAAGGATATGCATACAAAATCATTCTTTTATCTTTGCAAAAGGAAATTCTTTCCAGTTTCCAGACACCTAGCTTTGCTCTGGTGTCTGTTGTGGTGTAGACTCCCTTTAAAAAGTTTTGGGGACATGGAGACGATACTCCTTCTTGGTAGTCTGGGTGAGTGGCACCCAATGTCTTAGCTGCTTAAAAATGTGCAATTGTCCTAATGATGTACCCTCTGTCCATCCCTGAGGCTGAAGGATCGTGTCCATATTCTGAAAGACAAGGAGGCACCTGGCTAGATATCAGTACTGGAACAAGGGTGGCTAGAATCACACAAGTTAGAGAAATCTTATGCAGAGAACGCTGTATCCACTGAGAATGTACACTAATGACAGCCTGAAATCAGCTATCTGTGTCCTGTACACACCGGAAGCTCCCATCAGCCATATCTGTGGGCTTTAAGCTGGCAGAATGGCCTGAGCGAGCAGCATCGGCACTCAAAGATGAGCAGTGAATCTGAGCAGCCACACGGTCTTCTGTACAGAGGGATGAGGCTAAAGTGTTTCAGAACAGAAGGGTTAATCTGCAAAGACGATGGCTCCACCGTAAACCTCAGACCAAAGAGAGGAAATCACTGGGGAAAGAGAGTGCAGTGTACGCGGCAAACATTAAAGACTTTTTTTTCTCCATTTAAAGCAAAAGGAACTGAGGTAGGCTTATGATTGAGGAGCCCTGCTGAGGACCGCAAGGGATGGGGGAGGATAATTTTAGGGACATGAAAGACTCGTCTTTCCCCCTCTGACTCCTGTTGGGTCACTGGAGTCTTACAGGTCACATGCTGCCTGTCAGGTCTAACTCTGTAAAGCTGAACAGCAGCCGAAAATCAGGGTCCATCAACTGGAGGAGCCAAGGAGGTATAACAGGAAAAGCTTTCCCAGGCAGCTAGTGGGTCCAGGGGCCCCTAGAGGTGTGTGTGTGTGTGTACATGCGAGGAGAGGGCAAAGGGTGCTTTTTCATTTTTTATTTCCTTGCAAAAATTATTTCTAGATCAGTCCCTACTCTGGGCCTGACAAGATCTATGTAGCCTCCCCCTTAAGGGCTTTACATGGCCTGTAAAACACTTTGGGTTCCCCTCAGATATGGAGTTCATCACGCAGAGGAATGTGCTGCTTAAAACACTGCATCTCAAGCTGCTCGGGGCTGCTTCCCAAAGACTTTGGAAATTTGACTATCATAAGGGCAAGTAGGGCTTTTGAAATATGAGCCGTATAACCCCCATCAGGATTTTTATTCACTAATCCAAACTGACATTTAACATTAAAATGTTTCTGCTGAGATTTTTCTCATTTTTAAAAAGTGATAGATTATTTCATGTTGAATAAAAGCATCAGAATTATTCAGATTTCACTCACAGTGGATTTAACGGTTAAAGTGGGGGAAAAAAATATGTATGATTGTAAATGGATTTAAAAAAAATATTTATGTAAAACATACATACAAACCTACATATGAACATTTACAGCTGTGCTTGAGGCACACCATGGTGATTAATCCAGCTCAGCTTCTTCTGCATGATAATGATACTAAGCCATACAATGCAAACTCAAAAGGTGTTGCGCACCCATGAAAGTACCACTGAATGAATAGTAACCGTTCTGTTTCCTCCACTGTGGTAAGTGGAGACGGAGTGTGGCACAGTGGGTAAGGAACTGCGCTTGTAACCGAAAGGTCGCAGGTTCGATTCCCGGGTAAGGACACTGCCGTTGTACCCTTGAGCAAGGTACTTAACCTGCATTGCTTCAGTATATATCCTGCTGTATAAATGGATACAATGTAAAGTGCTATGTAAAAAGTTGTGTAAGTCGCTCTGGATAAGAGCGTCTGCTAAATGCCTGTAATGTAATGTAATGTAAGTGACAATAGAGTGACAGGGACAGAGTGAATGCTGTGCTCACCTCCAGTAGGGCGCGCTGTGGCAGCATCTCAGGAGCCGCCATTCCCCAGACCAGCGCATTATCCATGGCTGTCACACACACTCCTTGCTCACTGACTGCATCACACCCACTCCTGTGGGAGGGAGAAAAAGAACATGGACAGATTCTGCTCTCAACTATAACCTCAGGCGCAAAGAATCCATTAACCCCGCTCCCCATTCCCCAATGCGTTTTCCTGTAGAGCCTATTTATTTTACCGGTTCAAGATTATAAGTGATTGACAGTGTAGCTTTGTCAATGCAGCTCCGCCCCTTTATGGAGTTCACACAACACTCTTCAATCAGTACCCACTTCCTGTTCAAATTCCACAAGGTAAAAATTCATTAATTAACTGCTAACAAGAATACAATCAATCTGGCACCAACAGATGCTGGTTCTTGATTAATGGCATGTTATTAAGAGTGGGTGTATTGCAATTGTTCCCCAGCCCTACATAAACTCATAATCCAGCTTGTATTGATTTATAACATAAACCACTTGACTTCTGACTTGTAATTATTTCCTATTTAAGAACTGTAACTGCAGAGGAATTGGACCACTCAGTGATTGCGCACTTTCACCTTAATGCCTGAGAAAATCACCACAAAGAGTCAGATCAGATCATAGCACAATATATCAACTGACTGGATAACTGCATTTCACTCATTGCCACACACACACACACACACACACACACACACACACACATGTGCGCACACATACATGCACGCACCACCCCTCACAGATTTGATGTCCTTAAAAAGCCCTGGATAGACACATGGGGGACAAAAAAGTAAAATAAAAATAAGAAAAGGTGAGAATGTGTATCTGTGCATGTGTGAGTTCTTGGACATCTTCACATTTGTTTCGGTTCGTAAAGATTTGCCTCAAAGCTCCAAAATGGACAGCAGATGTAGAGGTCATGGCATTACCATCACAAATTCCAAAGGATATCTTGTCCTTCAGATGGTGGAGGGCAGGGAAGAAAAAGGGGGGTGTCGAGGTGGTGGTGTTGGGGGGTGGTGGTTTATCACTCCTTCTTTTCCTCAATGCCAGTCTACACAGGGCTTGGTAATCTGAAAACCATGCTCCTGACCTTTTCACATCAAATTTGCTCCACACTCTGTAACCACTAAATATGATGGGTGATTTCAAAGCACTCACCTGACAGCCCCTCAACTTAATACTCTCACATACACTTGCAGGCATTGGAAAAGCAGAGCAATGTTTAAAGGTAGAACACAGCACCCTCTAGTGCCACAAAAACAAATCAACAACTCCCCCATGATCCTTAAAGGGATAGTTCACTTTCTGGGGTTTTGTGGTACTATTCAGTGCATGTTTTAGACTGGCCGAACAGTGTTTGTGTACAATGAAGAATATGTTAGATATCAAGCGAAGCCTCCGACCACTTGCCGGCTTTTCAATGGGAGGTACAGGGCATTCTCTGTAGCCATAACACTGCAGTACGAGCTGCTTTGGTGGTCCATTAAGAGAGCATTCTTTCTTTAGTCCATGAAACCCCAAATGCCCTGTATATGTCCTTGTAACCCAGGTAGTTCATTACAGACTTATCAGAATATCTGAAGTACAGTCATTGCACACAAACACTGCTGGACAATAGAAAACACACATCACAGAAAACCCCAGCAAGTGAAGCCCTAGGCAAATCCCCAAAACAGCATCTCACAACCTGAAAAAGTGATCATACAATTTATCAATTGCCAGAATGCCTTCAAGAATCCCATGCAAACCCATATGGTTTCCTTGGGTTACTGTACATTGCGAATTTTATTTTATTTTTTTTAAGTTTACCTGAACAAATATTGAAAAAAGAGATTTTTTGTTCTGCAAGAGTACACTACAGAGCTTTAACTTTAGAGCACAAAATTGCAGGTGCAAATAAAATTACAGTTCAGCAATGTTTCAACTACTGCTTTTCAGCCTGTGGCAGATTCACCTCGGTTGTCCAGAAGAATGTGACCCTAGTCACACAGATCCACTGCACCATTATCCACAATGCAGTGAAGGCATCTAAAAAATGAGTAAATACTGCATCATGATAATTCTATGTTATACATACTGAAGCGCAGGGCTGCAGCATAACATTGCTGGAATGACTGCAACCTGCTGTGCTTTTCTACATTTTTACATTTACCTTTTACTTTTATGGGTTTTTCTGATAATCAGAGTGGCATTTTAAAAATGGATATTGCCAGCATATATCGCAGTCAATGACTAAACTCCTTACTGCTCATGACGGATGTTAAAATAATTATTTATGCTGTACTCAAACATTTACATATATGACTCCTGTCAAAGAAAAGATGTTCCCAAATACTCCTTTAAAATCAAGTGAACTGGGTGCATATTGACATGCTATCATTCATAAAGTAACTTATAGAAAATAACTAAATTTTGTGCAGTTAAAAAAATCTGAAGAAATAAGTAATCATGTCTATTTTCCAAGTTTATTCATTACTGTCTATTTTTTGTACATAGAAACAAAAGTTTAAAAAAAAAGAATTAAAAAAAAAGTGGACACATCACATCACAACATTTTTTTGTTTCTTCAGAGACTGAGCAATTTTCAGAGGGCTCCTAAAGTCCAGTTCTTGTTGGGAGGGGAGCACTGGAACCATTGTTGCTAGGTTTAGGATCAAACAAATCACTGCTGTTTCAAGTGTCCAGTACAACATACAGCATAAGCCTTTGGACCTCCCGCATCCCAGAATACCCTTCTGCCTAAGGCGCACCCCCAGCAAAGATGAGCTCCAGCGCTGCCTGGATGTCTCCACCTGTGGCCTGCAGCGCCCGCAGGATCAGGTCTTCGTCTCGAATGCCCATGTCCCGTAGCTGCTGCAGCTGAGACTGCCACTGGGTCTGCCACAGACAGGACCACAAGCGTTAGGCCTCCCACCTCACTGCTTAGCTCGTATTCACCACTAATGCTACAAGTGTTGCTACAGTGGAGCAGACGGCAGCCAACAGAGTTATTCAATTACATCAAAAGCGTACGGTCACTTCTCCATTGCTTTGTATAGTCTTTCATGAAAATCTATCCATTAACCCAGTCTTAACGACCACTTGTATTTTTATTTATTTTTATTTTTCCATAGATTGCGTTGTTGCCGTTCTCGTTGTTAGTGTTAATCAGTTTAACCACCAGGGTCCAAGTTGAACTATGCGGTTGTTCCCTGTACTTGGACCGGTACTTCTCTCTAGGGGTTTCGTCATACTTGTTCCTGGTTATGGTTATACACTTTGTTGTACGTCGCTCTGGATAAGAGCGTCTGCCAAATGCCTGTAATGTAATGTAATGTAATGTAATTAACCACATATGAATGCAAAGCAAAGCATCCAGAGCAGTGTTCCCCAACAATTTTTGCAATGGTCCACTGTCAATAATCAAAAAATTCCATGGCACACCACTACCCCTTTAACCACTAAAACATCACTAAAAGTCACACATGTTCATTTGGTGGTGGAATTTTACATTTTTCAGTGGCACACCAGGTAAGCTATGGCGGCACACCAGTGGATATACACTGCTCTAGAGGACTCTGTTCTCACAGCATTGCAACCACAGAGCCCTTTTGGCCATGGACCCCTTCCCACCACCCCCTCACCTGTAGAGAGGACATGCTGGACACCTGCAGGGCCTGCTGTAGGGCCTGGTTGAAGATATCGTTGGTGATGGGTGTCCCCGCAGGCACAGGGGACACCCCTGAGGAGGCCCCCTGCCAGACACAGGACACCGGACACCGGACATGAGAACCAGAACATGGGGGGATGTAAACCTGTTCTGCACTTCCAACAACTTTGAAAGAGAAATACATGCAAATACTTCCAAAGAACAAAATACATCTGCAGACTTTAATACAATACTTTAATACAAACCTTCAGAGAATGATAAATGTAATATGCTGCTTGATGAGACAGCACTCCAAATATTCAGACAAAATCACACTTGATAATGTAGGCAAGAACAACCCCACTACAGCGTTATATGAAAAGTACATGAACAATGCCCCTGGAATCGAGTCTTTTAAGGAGACCATAAGAGAACACCCAATACTCATTCAATGACAGCTGGTACGGAAAACAACCGGGACAAAGCCAGAGAAGAAGACCTTACAGGGCCAATCGGAGCTGCAGTTTACCTGGTTTCCTGTCGTTGGAGTGACAGCGCTGCTCTCGGGAGTGCTGGCTAGGGCGAGGGCAGTGGCCAGCTCACTCTGAGTGATTGGGCGTGGTCCCACGGCACCGCTGTAGCCCAGGGTGGCTGGCCGTGTCCCCGCTGTACCCCCAGCACCGGAGGATGGCCCAGCGCGGTTCCCCTGCTCAGAGGAACAGCAGGGCATCACATGACACAAGAGATTTTTTTCCAGAAAACATAAACGTGATGAATACTTATATTACCAAATGAACATGTATAAGCTAAGTACAAAGCTGTCAAGCCTGTCAAGTACAAAGCTGCATGGACAGACTCGAAAACACGGTTCGCATTGGACTGGCTTACCGACTGGAAATCCTCCTCGTCATCAGACATGCCCTCGAAAAGGAAACCACCTGTAGAAGAGACGGGGAGAATGCTGGTTACCAAGGCGATTCCGAGCCCAGCCCAATCAGAGCAGTTAGACTGCACCTGCCACTGCAGCTCACCTGGCATGTCGCTATAGGAGCTGGAGGAAACGTTACGAGAGGAGCTGGCGCTTTGCTGGCTGGGTACGCTGCCAGCGACTGAGTGCAGGACCAGGACGATAGCATTGACCAGAGCTGGGTGAGAGCTTATCAACCTGCAGGTGGTGGGCAAACGGAGGAGTTAGCTTAAAAGCAGTGCATAGGTAGCATCTGTGGATGAAACTCCAGAAACTAAAGAGAGTATCTGTATTATTATTATTAATAATAATAATAATAACAATAATAATAACATACACTGAGAAACATACACCATTAACTTACATATCCAGCATGTTGGGGTCTGTAAAATGAACAAAAAGATCTTTGTCTTGGAGTACACCTGAGAAATAAAACAAAGATTGCTGTGAAACTCATCTTTACAAGCCGCTGCTTATTTTCACTGTCATAGTGTCGGTGGACAACACTTTAAGGAGAGTTTGGAAAGACAGACTGCAGATGTCCAATCAACCAGATTTGCCACCCTTGCACAATGATACGGTATGCCCCCTGCCACGCACCCTCCTAGGGCAACACTATACCTTGTACCTCATCCCATGGAACTCCTGGTCAGTCATCAGTGATATGGTCAAGAGTGTATTCTTTATATTTTTATATTTTTACTGAACCCTCAAAAGACATATATTTCACTCAAAAGAAAATCTTCGCCAGTTGGGTCCGAGATCAAGCACAACTGGTGTCAACAGAAGTGTTCTTGCTGTACTTACCTAATGCTACTGGGTCACTGCTCAGTCCTGGTGTGGCCACTATTATCTGGTCCAAAGACTCCTTATTGTTCAGCATCTTGAATACCTGGGGATTAACAGGATAAAGGGTGATAATTATATCTGCACATTTGTTGTTCACTCTACAAATGGTTTGATAATGTTATGTCAAAGAACTGTAGGGGGCTTCCTTCACTCACAAGCCAATTTCAGCTCTAAAACTGGCCCATGACCTCAATGACCTCAACAGGAACACGTCTATTATATCCATTTACTTGGTAATACTGTTTTGGGTAATAAAAAGGCTTACAACACTGCAATACCATACATGTACCCCATGACCACAGTGACATTATATCCTTATGATAAAGATATGACATTAAACTTTATTTCTAATGGTGAGAGTTTCAAAATTTTCTTCATATAAGCTCAGGCCTCTGGTTTTGTGATGCATGGACCTCTGCGCAGTGAGGACCATATGAAAACCCAGGTCTGTCTGCTTACCGAGTCTCTGTAAGCCGTGCTGGTGTGAAGGGCAGCCTGCAGCACACGGAACTCCCTGGCTGCAGTTGTCCGGTCAACTGACTCTGCAAAGATAGGAGAGTGAGTACGAGAGGCACACACAAGTGAGACCGGCTTCATTTCAGATCACAGTTTTTCAATCAAAGATGGTTTTATTTATTCCCCTCCAGTGAAGATGCTGACCATGCATCCATTCAGGTTGACAGACTAATATGGAAGGACCCATGCACACCAAGAATGCTAGTCCACACACCTGGCTTGACCTCTGGTTCTGGCCAGTACTTCTTTAAGATGTGAACAGTGGAACCTGGCTGGATGCCGTAGGAGTCTAGAGTCAGGTCGTCCTTCAGCTTACGACCACAGTACACCAGTTCTGAAACACACACAACAGTGGCTACAACTCAAAAAGAATGAGACTCACGGGAATATCCAAGGAATTTGTCATTAAGAGGTACTCCAACTATATTTAACTTAAGATGAAATGTGGCAACAAAAAAAAAACAAAACAAAAAAAAAACAAGCGTTCTTGACAGATCTATCTGAAGCAGTAATCGACACCACATAATGCGCATTAACGGTTTAAGGGCTTCTGACCTATAAAGTCTGGGTCTGGCACCGAATCGGGTAACTGGGCCGCAACCAGCTGTTTCAAAGTGGCAACTCGGTAACCCCCAGGGGTTACATCGCCAGGCTCGGTCTCAGGGAAATGCAACACCGTCTTAGGAAGGGACGGGTGATCCATGAGCTTTAAGGATAAGCGCCATTCCGGAATTGCCATCTTCCTGAAACAGCAGCAAGAAAAGGGCAACGTTAGCTTGGGTTTATCGAACACGTATCTTGTGTCTAGCCCCTCCAGACATTACTAGGCTACTTCTATTTTGATTACATTATCTAGCACGCTAGCTACATAGCTGAACTAATCGCGTTTCTAATCAGATGGGTTGCAGTAATTTTAGTTGCAAATTCGAATAATACATGACAAAATATACACACGGGCATTTAAGAACAATTAAAACAAAATGACATAAATATGAACGCCATCAACCACAAAACTCACCGAAACGTCTGTTTACCTTGTTAGCGTTACACTGCTCAGTCACAGGAATACGGAAATAGACTGGTAGTTGTAGTCTTCATAGAGCCTCATAGAACTCCAATACCCATGCTATCGGTAGAGAAGCGGAAGTACAGTTATATTATAATCTGCTTGAAATAGTAATCGATATCGTAACTTAATTCATTGAGAAAGGGGCACGCATCAAAAGATTACCAACAAAAATGTACCGCAGAGGTGGGGGACGAAGTTGTGCTGTATTTGGCTGCACTAATAGCCAAAAGAAACTAAGTATTTGGCGAAGGGAGACATGTGAGTTGCACTCTCCCTTGTTGCACAACGGCTGTCCGTGCTTGGAGCCGTTCTCGTTTTATAACTTTCCCCGGGATAAAGACAAACGGCGTGCATGGTTAGAAGCGGTCGGAAAGAAGTCTGACTACAACGCAAGTAAATCATCCGTGGTGTGCTCCATACACTTTCTTTACGGGTCCCCGACTTCTGAGCACCCTATTCCCTTGCTAAACATGAAGCGACAAGCACGGAAAAGTAGCAAAACAGTAACGAGCGACAATGGAGACGGCAGCAACGGGGATGCTGCGGATACAAGTGCAATAAAAGGACTTTTACCTAATCTCAAAAGAAAAAGGGCTTACAAAATTATGCTGGAAGAGGAGGCGATTTTGGGAGAAACTTTGGAGGGAAGCTCGCAGTCCGAGAAAAGGAAATTAGACATTGAAGGACGGTATCCGCAGGGATCATGGGAGCAAGCAACTGTGGAAGCTATCATGAATCTGAGGACATTTGACACGACCACCACCACGTCGCAAATAGCTCAGACGATAATTGCCAACCTTAAAGACGAGAACGATTTCCTTCGGGCCCAAAACATCAAGCTTCAATGGGAGCTGAAGTCCATGCAAGATAAGCATTCAGCTGATTTACAAGCCACTAAAGAAGAGCTACTGGCCTTGAAACACAGGTGTACATGCACTGATGAACATTCTAAGACCCTTCCAGCTGTGACTATAGTACCGGAGGCAGAAGTTGTAGAAGCTATAGAGATTGTACACACAGGGATATCGGAACTAAAGTCTGAAACGGGGCGGCCATACTCTGTTGGGCTGCTTCCTGCGGAACAGTCGGAGGTTAGGACTCTGCTAATAGTCGACCATGCTGCTCCAAGTGAAATAATGTGCACTGGCGCAAACACAAAGACAAAAGGCAACTCAGAATCTGAAGTTTAATTGTCATCATTTGACATAAGAGACTCCTGTGGTGTCACTAGTGCATATCTTGATGTGTGTTATACAATATTTGCAAAACAATTTAAGTCTACTATTATGAATTAATGAATAATAAGATATTGCATTATTTCTTTAGATTCAACTTCCCTTTATTTTTCAGTATTTGCTAGAACAATTCAAATGAAGTACATTGATCAAGGGTATAGTGCAGCCACCTACAGTTATTTACCAGCTCTGAAATTGCTCTGCACAATGTTGCTTTGTGTTAGATGCTACGCTACTACATGCACTGTCTCACTGTGTGGATCTGTATGTGTGTACGCATACTGTGAGATGGCATGAGCATAGTGCAAATAAAGTGAAACATCCATGTATAGCATGCCAATGTTCAATTTTGTTTGCAACTAAACAATACTTCTGGACAATGATAAAATTAGATGCATCTGTAGATACCTTTGTGACAATGCTTTACTGTGTTTGTAATATGTTGCACTCAATTCACTACAAATGCGGCTAACACCTCTGGGTGTAGTCCTTCAGTTGTCACAGGAAAAAATGCTGGAAATGGAGGTTGGGAAATATGCAATATGTTTATCAGCAGCCACACTTTCTAAACCTAAAATTTGAACAAGCTAGTCCATATTACTCCAGGTTCCTCCATGCTAATTTCCACACAAGACAGATATTCTACAGGAGTAGGTCAGTGTGTACCATACCTGGAAAAATACTGAAAAGTAATTATTCTGAACATGCTACATGTTTTCTTGTTATTATACTGTTACCCCTTGTTTTTTTTCCTCAACCATCTGTCAATAATCACCGTATAATTTTAGATGCATTGACTATGGAGGGAAGGTTTTAGTAAGCCGGTTATTTCCCTCAGGCAACAGTGGTGCCTCTTGTTGACTGAGTGTCTTTGGCCATAGTCTGCCTGCACTAGCTTTGCAAGAGGTACAGTCATCCTATGGACTAGTGTGTAAACTTGTGTTCAGGGAAAATAAGCTGTGGTATGTGCCCTTCTTAGAACATTTAGTATTTGTCTGCTTTGCTGAATTGACAAAAAACATTGTAGTAGCTGGTTAGGTGTAAAATATGGCTGGGGAAAATAAATAAATTGCACAAGTACATAAAGAACAGTTCTAAACACATAGAAGGGATTGCAGTCACAACAATGTGATTGTTAGTGTGTTATTTCTCTGTTGCTGATTCTGAGAGAATGGTGAGTAGATGCAGAACATCGCAAGTGTTTTATTTGTATTATGTTTGTACAACTCTGGATGCCAGGCACATGTTCTACCACAGCAATCTATGGTAGTTTCCCAGTTTGGCCAGGGGAGGACGCCTTGTGCTTTGTGGATGCCTCTGTTGGCCCCTCACTCCCCCTGCTGCTCCGCCACCTCTATTGCTCTCGCCTATTTGCAGAACAAATGGCCCACTGAAATAGCCCAAAAGTCTTCTAATGTTTTTCTGTTCCTTTCATTTTTCATGGGGCAGGCAAATGTCATTGTGAGTGGTGTATATATTTTTAAAAAATCACAGTCCAACCATGGTTGATTGTTTGTATAATACTGTAGATAAACATTATGTTTATATCATTTGGACATTACATAGGCACAATACAAATGTTCTATGTCAGAGGTCTTATATGGAGACTTTTTGGTCAGGTTTCACTGCAATTTGTCCTCTTTATTATTACCCTTTTCTGTAAACTATTCCACATATACAGTAAACTGAATTATATACACCAAGGATAAAACGGAGGTTAACATCACAAAAGACGTCTGATTAAATGAAAACCCATTCTGACAACTGTATTCCAGGAGATATTGCTCTGCTGGATGCAAAGCCTACCTTACACAAGATAACATGGATGCACGTATTACAGACGTTGGCAACAGAGAATAACAGATTATTAGCATCTGTTAACATATATAAAGTTTACATACGGTTGTGGTTTGTAAATCAATTGATTCCCACATCATTTTTGTAAGTAGCCTATTGATGAAGTGATTCCTTATGTATTTACGATAACGAGTTTTATAGATTAACTGCACTACTCACGTAAGTATTGCGCTAGGATGTGTCACACAGAGGGATAACATGGCTGCACTGTAAGCAGTATTTTGAGTTACAGGCGGTGACTAACACGCAGCAAATGGTTAATGCTATTCGTACGGGAAACTCAGACGAGGTCCCTGCCCCAATCCATGACATCATACTGGACAAAGCAGCGAAAGAAGGAGGGGTTCTATCTAGCGCGGGGCTAATCGTCCCCAATGGACGATTTCAGGATCTGTGCATATTAGTACTCAGAACACAAGGAAACACACATTTCCTGCATTCCGGGGACCCTAAAAAGGAATGTAGGCTATATCACAACGTGAAGGCTTCTGTATGACGCTTTGTTCTCCAGATCACTACTCCTGGGTGATCCGTGGTTTGTGGATATTATAGGCTACATTCGGTTTTCTTGGCATGGTAAGTTTTTACACCAAGTTTTTTTTTTCAGATAGTCCGTGGTGATCAGTTTATGCTTATAAGTAAATCAACAAGTTCCGACTCCGTTATGTTAGCTGTATGTCTAAAAGAAAAGTGCTGTCTATTTGTGTTAATAGTAAACCTCTAGATTTATAGCGGGAATATACACACTCGACTGCAGAATAGTCTGGTTACTGTTACACGGTCCAAGTTAGAAGTTTTAACTGAAGTTGTGGTCATTTGGGAGACACCGTTCACCATGAGACAAAAACGTCACGTGACTAGACTGAAGCAAGCCCCCGAATATTGCGTGGACCACAGGGGTTGCATCCTTCCATATTTAAAGGGTTTGGGTCATATTTATTCTCTACTCACATGATCTATGGCATTACTTTTTTGGATTGTGGTATTGTCCATGTTCTTGCCTTTGTCTGTCATCCTTATGGGGACACGCCTAACTTTACCATGTCTGGTGAAGCCAGATGCCCTTACTTCTGTGTTTATGGAAACCAAAATAGCTCTCTTATGAGATTGGGGTGGGGTGAGTCAGTAAAATTACACTAGCAGGCTTGCCTGAAAGATCACTACCTCAAAATCGAGACCTCTTTATGAGTTAATATGCAGATCCTAAGCATCTACGGCACTAGATGTGGATGTTCATGCTACCTTTCTACCTATATAGTTGTGTGTCCTTGTTGCACTAATCTGCAAATAACTGTATACTTGCTGTGCTCCTCATCTGATACCCTTAATACCAATGAGCTGCACATTCCTAGGGCCCAAACCGCATAGTGGGGCAGTAGGCCAATATGGGTTTACCACTAGCCACAAACACCCTACCAAACTATTACAATGACTCGGTTTCGATGAACAGTGAACGTGTAACTACATTTATTGGCTATACTCATAAAACCGAGGACAATACATAATGGGGAATGGAGTTTCATTAATCCTGTAATGGGTGGGTCTTAAATTACCTGTCAATCACTAAATTGTTACACCCATCAGAATGTTAATGTTTATTACCAAGTTATTGCCATTGACCTGGGAATAGAATAGAATAGTCCGTGGTGTCAACCACTGATGTCCAGAGTTATTATGGTCAGCCAATACCCAATTATAGTTCGGACTTCGCACAGTGGGTGCAATGGACTTTGGATACAGTGCACTGGATGAAAACTGTGTTATGCTGAACTGTGTGTCATTCCATAGCACCTGTATTATTTTGCAAACAGGGATTTAATGTAGTTATGTTGGAAAATATGTTGTTATATAGGGCAGAGTTAATGTACTCAGAAATAGAGAAATGTATTAAATTAATTAAGGTGTTCTCTCTCCATTATAAGTGTGTAGTTAACTTGTTGGTCACATATTTTCTTATAAAACGTCTAGACATAACATGCTGTCTGTCTGGACATTTTATGGACAAATATTTTGTAAAGGCACTCATGTTTTTGGCCTTCTTAAAGGGCAGGCTGTAGGCTACCATCATTTTTAAAGTAATTTTTATGCGTATTTTGTTAACCGAGAAAAAAAAAAAAAATTTCACCAGGCTATAGTGAGCATAATAAGTAAAACTATAGCCTACTACTATTGTGGGCCTATGCTGCCTGAAATGTATAAAAGAAGGAAAGGCCAATTTGCTTTGATCTTTGATTGAATGACTTCTCAGGTCAGCAGTTCTGTGGTGAGATGGAAAGGAACATTGCTGATGGAAAAAAAAAATTAAAGGGACTTTCATGACTTACAGTGAGAATGTTATTAAAACTGCACCAAAACACATGAGTCTGTTAATAGGGCTGGTGTGTGTGTGTGTTTGTGTGTGCGGGTGTGTGTCTGTGTGTGTGTGCGTGCCTGTGTATGTGCGTTGTATTGTAGGCTAAATGATGAAAGTGGTAGTTAGAATAGCGCTGGGTAGATATGATAGCTTTGGCTGTGCTTTCAGCTGTATCATAAAAAACCTTGGTGTATTTCTCTCTTTCCTTACCTACCATAGAGGTTGGTTCCACATTATGCTATAAAAACTGGTCTGTAATGTAAAAGGATATAAATGTCTAAGGAAGAAATTGCCTCTAGTCTAAGTTTGCACATTCTGTTCAGATTAGGCCTCACGCTTTATTTTGTTCAAGTGCTGACTCGTTTCAAAGGCCCATGCTCCATTTCAGTTGGAGTGCACCTGTGATAATACAATTTCTATCTTACATTTTGACATTTATTCAGAGCATGTGGAAATGTAATGCAGGGTTGATAGAAATGAAGTACAATGTAGCATAACCAGGCCTGAACAGATTTATTTACAAACTCATCCTTGCACAGTCTCAAAAAGTCCAAATGGAATATCCAAAACCTCAACAAGATTGATTCTGGGTTGTAACAAAGCGATAAGTGATAGAGCTACACCCATCGTTTTAAACAGGTACATTTTCAGATACTGTCCATGTTTCAGAAATCTCTAATCTAATGCTAGCCTAGTTCAAAGTTGTAAGCCTAATACATTTTCAAACAGCAATAAAGGTTTACAGCGATAATGAAACAACAAGGAGGGGGTCTCTTCAGGTCTCTGGTTAAGCCGATTAGTCATCTGGCATCATGAAGTATCAGAAGGTAATGGGAGGCGGTGAATTACTATGTCATCTTGATTAGGGTAGGTATCATTCCTGGGGGGGGGGGGGGGGTCAGGCTAGAAATGACTGGCTCTTTGATGAACAGCCCAAGGTGGAGAGATGCAGTCAGACCACCTGACCTGGGTTCCATATAAAACCCATAGTGTACATGGATAAGGCCCTGTAGGAAGAGAAATGTAGCAACAAACACAATGGATTTTCTCAATAAAAGTTTGTAAATTGAATAACAGTCATCTGAGTACAGACTGAACCCCTAGGAGCTGCTGCTGTCGGAAGCTCTTTACATAAGCCAGGTACATGATGAGACAGTGTACTTTTAGCACAGATGTTTTAACTTGTCAGCAACTGAATCATGGTTGGTAGGTGCTCTTAAGACTCATAGTTTTTAACTTGATAATGGCCAATTTATTTTCAAAATGTGATCATTTCTGTGTAATTTACATCAAAATATTATGTGCCTGCTTCAGCAATTAGACCAAAATGTATGCTTGATACTCAGTCACTGCCGTAGGATCAATTAAAATTTAGTCAACCCTATTCGTAAAGCAGAATGTGGATATTAATATTCATGCCAGATTCTTACTGCTGAGCTCATATTCAGATCTATTATGCAGAGTCATGGAAAGTTATGTATTCAAGCCAACTGACTGTATTTCTTTCACATAGCTTTCCATTTGTAAATGTCTCATTCAGCAAAATGAAGGCTAAGTTTCAATTGCTGGAAGCTGACGGTGATGATTTCATTTCAGCTTTTTAAAATAATTTACATTTCTTCAGCACTCTGCACTGAGAACTTTGTAAGTTGTTATTTTATAATAATTTCAACTGATGGGTGACTGCAGCTACTCACTTTGATTTAACTCTGCAGCAGCAAAGAAACACTGAAGGGCTGTAGAAGTAGAGAGGTGGTAGTTTTGGTTGTGGTAGAGTCTCTGAAATGATGTGTAATTTGGGAATGGCCTCAGTTCAGGTTTGATGAGCCATTGTAGCAGCCATTTTGGAAACTCTTTTTGTTTATGAACAGGGAAATTCCCCTAGGACTCTGCCCTTCTGGCCACCCCACTGTCTGACTCCCAGGACTGGCCATAAAGGGGACCGTAGCTGGAAGGGACAGGGAGGGGAAACAGTTAAGGAAGGCTGGAAGATGACAATTAGGACAGGCAAAAAAAGATTATTTTTTTTAAACCTGCAGACCTGTCTAAGCAATGTCTACTGTGTTGGATATGCTCTATATTGCATACTGTGTCATGTTACAGTTATGAATTTATTGCATTTTATTCAATACTGTGATTGGTACCTGGTGGTCACTGTAATGAAAACTGGTTCACACTTGACCCCAACTGGTTAAATAAAGGCTAAATAATAATAAAAAAATAAAAGAATACAGACGTGGAAAGAAGGACTGGATAATTCGCAAAAGGAGATTGGGGAAAAGGCTCCTATTTGATTGTGCTCTGTTCTGGGGTGACATTTAGCTCTTTGGTTTATGAGCCAGCCCAGTGCGTCAGTAACGGGGAAGAGCAAGTCAGTTGTGTCTCTGTATCCTGCACAGCTTGAGCAGAGCTTAAGGATACCTTATGACTTTCAGTAACCAGTAATATCTGCCCATTCATGAGTCTCTTTTTGGAAGGATTTGCATCAGATTGTTAAATAAATAGCAGAGTGTATGCTGGGAGAACTGTTGGAGAATAGAGCATCATAATCACATCTGATCTTGTCTCAGCATAATCTTTAAATCTGAGAAATCTTTACTAAAATATTTCTGTACAAGACTGAGTGACAGTGGAGTCTGTGGAGATCCTCTACTAATTAAATAGGTGTTTCCCTGCAATTAGAGGTAAGAAAAATACATATCACATATTCTCCGTCAGTGCTTTGGAATGGGTTTTTACTTAACGTGTTGGAGGATTGTGAAATTTGTGAACTCCCTGCATCTTCGTATGTTCATTTTTCTGCTGCCCACCCTCTCTCCTATCAAGATAATTTTTTTTTGATATAGCAGAAAACTGACAGGTTATAAGAGCCATCAGTCTTCTGAAACTGAGCCTGAAACCACACCGCCCTCTGTTGTGTACTTTTTGATGAAAGACAGTGACAGGGAGCTGTGTATTCTTGTTCAGGGACTTTAGAGAGGGGCAGTGTTCTCTGGCAGAGGAAAGATTATGTCCAATGTGTTTCCTGCTGTGGGTATCCTGCGTCTCGCCAGAGAATGACCAGTCTGTTTCAATATCCTGCCACACACAGACAGGCGTGCGTGCACACACACACACACCACTGGTGAAAGTGTATGTTACAATAAATCCAGGTGAACAGAAGTTTATCCAACTTCTACACAGTGTAAAGTTAAACAGGACACCGTTCTGGAAATTGTAATGCATGATTGCGGTTAAAAATGTTTTTTTTTTTTTTACAGATTCAAAATTATAAACCAAATTGAACATGGCACATGCACGTTTTGGATCCATCAAAGTTCAGCGCTGAGCGTGTGTGTGTGTGTGTGTGTGTGTGTGTGTACACATATATGTACTAGTACTAGTTAGTATGTTCTGACACTGTAATTCTGATTATATGCACTTGCTACTTCACTGGTTTCCTAACATCTTTCTGTATTTCTCGTCCTGTAGAGCAGATACTGAGGTGCATCTTCAGCATGGCAATACTGGCTCTCCTGGTTCCGACTCTTCTGGTTGTGAGAGTGCATGGTGAGTTCTCCAGCGTCCTTCTCTTTTCTCCAGCATTCTATTTGAGGAACAAAGCATCAAAGACAAGCACACGCAGGACAAAGCAGTTTCTTACTTTATAATGGTAACAAGACCAGCCTTCAAAGTCACACCCTGGAAAACCCTCATCCCCCAAGCTATTTACTGTGTAATGATGGTGGGGGCGGCTGTCTGATTTTATGTCCTGAGGCTACGAGGAGCTTTGACTCAGGCCAAGTTTTTCCAGTGAGTCAGACAGTGCGGTGTAGTCTCTCTCTCTCATGTTCTCCACGGTCAGAGTTTGGTGGCACAGGGCGGAGGGTGTGGTTTAATAGCTGACTGAGAGTCGTCAAGGCAATCTGCTGCTCTCAGCAGGGGCTTTACACAAAGCTGAACACGGGCAATCAAGTTTACTGCCAAGCGCAGGACAGTGGCCTGTCTTTATTAGGGCCAGGGTGGCCAAGCTTAATGTGCTATTTGGATTGGTCATTATTGCCTCTGTGGTGGCGGCTTGACTTTTCATTGGGTGCAGGCTCCGGGGAAAATGTTCGCTAGGCCAGGGCTTTAGAAATCTTAAAGTTTCACTTAATCGGTGCCTGGATCTTGTAATATACTGATCATTATTGGCAGAAGTTGCTAATAAAAAGTTAATACCCCTATATAACATAGTTGTTTCATTTGTGTGTGTCTGTCTGTTTGTTGTGTATACAATAGTTATGTGTGTATTTTTATTTTATATACATCTGCCTACAAACACACACAGTATATTTATATTTGTGTGTGTACTGCATGTATGTTATGGGGCATAGGCTATTTATTGCCATACTTGGTGATCCGTGTAGGAATTACAGCCCTTTTTTATACATAGTCACACCATTTTAGGGGAGCAAATGTAATTGGGCAATTGGCTGCTCAACTGTTTCTTGGCCACAAGGATGTATGTGGGTAGAGAGGAGACAGAGAGACAGAAAGGGTGGTGGGAGGGATATGTTAAACTTACATGGTTTTGCTGAGCTCTGGACCCTGACAAGGATTACAGGTCTAAATCCCTCGGCACTCAGTGGCCTCACCCCCGTGCCACATGATTAATACTCATATCTTCTGGCGAAACTAGCCGCTTTTGCTCACCATGCAGTTTTCACTTCTCAAATATCTCCATTAATAGCAGGGCCGCGTCCCAGGCGAATGACGTAACCGTACGGCCATACGGAACCAAATGGGTGGTTTTCCTACTTTTGTCACGCCACTGGATATGCTGGTACTTTAAAAAAAAAAAGTATGTTTTAAAAAAAATGTGTAATAACATGAGGAACTCTTCAATAAGGTTATGCATTGTATCAGCTTTCTTGTGACTCTTCTGCCTTCACCACTGCTACAGACTGGCTCTACAGGCCTTGTGCAGCTCTAACATTAGGCCCATGTTCTAATGTCAGACGACTCATTTGTGAAGACCTGAAGAATAAAAATGTCCATGTGTACCCTGTGGGGGTTGTTAACTAGGAATGCCCAGCCGTACTGTCCCCTTTTCTCTCACACCAATTGATTATGTGGAGGACGAATGTTTCTCTCTGTACAGAAATTCAATTTGGGGTTATTACCTCGTATCACTGATGTTCTGGCTAATTTGATTGTGGCCTGTGAAGTATTGTTTTAAAAATAATCGAGGGCGGGCTTGACAAAGATTGCTTTTGCCGTGCTTCCATGTGGAATACGAATTCTTCCATCTTTACCACGGAGTAGGCGCAGACTCTTGCTCCCTGTACCTTTTGAGATGAAGTGCTTTACCGACAGTGCCTCATGATTATTTCAACAGGTCCTAAAAAGCAATCTTGCAGAGTCCTTAAAAATTCATGGTAGTAATGTGCAGAGACAGCGGTTCTGTACCAGAATGTTCTTGGGACATATGTGGGTTTACATTTTGGTCACTGTTGTAAAGTTAATGGGGTATACGGTGTTTGATCCATGCTGGGAGAATCATGTTGTCGTCTGGGTGGTGTCTGTTGGAGATTCCCATTATCTGAATAAGTTGGGCTTTGAATCAGTAGCACAGGAGGAGAGAAAGCTGGCTTGGCCCACCCCACTCTTGCATCTGGCAATTGATTTCATCCCGGTGCTTATACAATAGCCTACATACACCTGCATTTAGTATCTAGCCCTCAGTGAATCTTTGCATATAAAGTGAGTCGAGTTCAAGTTTTTGGTCTTATTGCCAGAAAAGTTCTGTGAAATCTGTATCTGTTTAAATAAACTAAAACAAAGCCTTTACAGAAATGTTTTTTTTTTTTGCGGTTGCAGTTTGTGAATGTTTACTTTCAATTCCAGCCGCAGTTGGTGGTGTTCTAGCAATGTCAGATCCAGTCTCCTTCCTCTATCAGACTTTATTCCTTTTCCTTCTCCCTCACTATTTTCACCCAAAGTTTTTTCCCTGGGTTCAGAACTGCAGCTGTCTTATCGCCAGGCTTTTCCCCACCTTGCTCCTTATCGGTCCGCTGGAGTCCATTAGCAGGCTATTGACAGGATATGAGACAAGCCTCATCCGATAAGGTCTGCTCATGCTGAGGGAGAGTGACGGGGAGAGAGAGGGAGAGAGAGAGTGTGGGTGAGAGAGAGAGAGAGAGAGAGTGAGAGGCTGGCACCAAACATCATCAAGTATTGTAAACCTTGAAACAATTTCAAGCTATTTTTGTCTACTAGCTGTATCTTGTCTGTGCTTTTCCGCGATGAGCAGCTCCTGTGAAGTGAATCACTGTGATACGTGCATCTGGCTGTGGTAGGGTCCATTGAAAATGACCAGAGGTAATAAATGAGTTGTAGATGTCAACTCTTAATGTGTTATGCCAATCGTGTGATTAAAAAAAACAATATGTAAAGATTATATTCCCCAAAATGAGCTGTAGTGATATGGAGCGTCCAGATGGGGGCAGTATTGTCACAGTATTTTTTTGCTGACGAACAGTATGGCACAGCTATGCATTATGCAGTTGTTTACCTTGCCGAGCCAATGCTGCCATCCAGGAATTTACTCTCTAGTGTGTTTCAGCTTTAGTGTAAGTGTGTGTTTGTGTGTGTGTGTGTGTGTGGGTAGTATATGTGCGTGTGAAATACTGTGGCTCTGTGTACATCTCTGTGTGCAGTTATATGTCCGCTCCAGCACTGCGGCATTGCTTTGAAGTGTGAGGCTGCGTGTGGAAGAGCCCGCTTTGTGAGCGGGTGACCCGTGTCACAGAGCTCCGTGTTTCCGTCTGCCGCCAGAGTCCCAGCATCTTCCTGCGAGAGGCCCATGGCGATTCTGAGCTGTCAGGAGACTTCGTGCCGAATGGTAATGGCTGGAGGTTTGGCTGACACCGGTACAGGAGTAAGGCATTATCGCCGGTTTGTCCAAGGGATTGTCAGAGGAGTTTGTTTACCAGCAGCCACGTGTCACCGCAAATCTGATCCCCATCTGCTCCCCCTGTCTTTCTCTCTATCAGAACGCATTAACATCTCTGTATGCATTCTGCATCTCAGATTTACTGAAGGGAGACTTCAATCCTACTGATATGTTGGTTTCTCTTTAACTGTGACTCGCTCATTTGAACCAGCGTAGTGTTTTATGTACTGTCACACTATGTTTTGGATAATTGTAGCGACCTCTGAACTTTGAAGTCATTTTTACCAAAAAAAATAATTTTTTTGGCTAAGTCGTATTGGCCCACCCATCCCTGAAACACCCTCCATTAATTTTGACATCACAATATATGTAATGACAATATGTGTAATGGTGCTTTTAGTGATAATTGGTGGTCCCCCAAGTTAGAAAGTGAGAAAATGTCAGCAGCAGTGTACCTACTTGGTAGTCCTACAAAGAACCTCAAATTTAACTTGTTGGAACTGTAGCATTTTAAGGGCTAATGAAAAATGGCAGCAGCGCAGAGCACTTTAACGGATGTGCCGAGAAGCTGTTCAGTCAGCCATGTGCTGTTTCAGTTCCTCCAGATTTTCTCTTCCATCAGGACTAATTTGCCTTCCTCCACACTACAGTGCTTAGCAGTTCCAAGGGGGCTCTCCTCCACCGTGCCTCGCACAGCGATAACCCGCCTCTCCAAATGTATTCTTAATTCTCTGTGACCTCACACCACTCCTGACGAGCTGCGTGCCCGTGAATGACATCTCTCCACTCCGAGCCCTTCAGCGTGGCCCAGAACCAGGGAGTCAGAAGGAGTCAAAGGGAGTCAGTTTCCGCTGATCCTCAGTGAAGCCTTGCCTTTGTGTGGGAGGCACCACGGGGTTGTGCTCTTATGGCTTATGTTATGATATTATTATTTGTGTAAGTCTCTGCTCAAAACTGCTGTCTTGCGTTTGTATGCAGTGAGTCATAGGCCACGTTCCTCAGGATGATCCAATGTCTCTGTTCTTCAGGCTCCCAGCCACGCTCCTTCACATCACAGACTGTGCCACGCACTGCTGAGGTTGCTCAAATTGCTCATTTGGTCATACAGCACACAAATACAGAAGTACAGAAAAAAAAGGGCAGCTAAGATCATTAATCTCCAGGTCTGATGACCAGTGGGCATAATGACTGGAACTGTCAGCTGTGATGTACTGTAGCTCTGTGTGTGCGTGCTGATATAGCAGTGGAAATCAGATGCAGCTGAGCGTGCTGGTGGAAATGCCGGACCATTATTCCCGTTTCTCGCTCGGCACGTCGATAGCGTGAACGAGCTATTCTATTGCAGGTCTCCATAGCAACGCAGGAGCTGGGGGCAAAAGCCTTCTCCGCAGGCCAAGAAGAGTGAAGTGGTGCTGGCAGATGCCTGTCTCCTCCGAGGGGTCTTGAGCACAGTGGCTGAATGGCTGTTCATGCTTCCCGGAATACACTAGTGGAGTGAAGTGGATGAACTGCACTCTCACTGCAGTGCGTTTTCTCTTCCGTCTTTAATGCCAGAGAACAATTGGGACACTTACCGCAGAACCAGTTGTGGTGGGGGTGAGGGAATGCCCTCCCATTCCATTCACAGTTTCCTGGGGGTCGCCATGTGAGGAGTTTCCTTCAGTGGGAGTTTCTCATTGGCCTGTGATTTTACCCCCTCACCAATAGGTGGCAGTGTGTGGGTGCTCAGAGCACACTGAACTGGCATTAATGGTAAAATGAGCAGTGATGAAGACAGCCAGAAAGTTTATTGGGCTGTGATACATTATTCTGTTAATGTTGAGGAGATAGGATGCAGCCAAAAACATATTTCACATTACAAATTACATTGCTTAATTTGCTTGGGTTTGGAACGTGTTGTTATTTCTGGAAGGGGAGGTCATGAGCACAAGTATGCGATCAGAACACCACAGAATGTTAAAATGTGAAAGTGTTTTTGCTACTGCCGATACGCAGAAATATCTGTCTCAAGTGATAACGATATTAAATGTATAGAGTGACTGACCCTTCTTGACAGGGTGGCAGGGCCAATTGAGAGCTGGATCCGCCCGCAGCGGATATAGCACGATTGTGGGTGGCTGCGTCTGCACACTAACTCAGAGACTGAAAATGAACTTCGCCCATGTTTGGAATGAGAGCTGCAGATGGCAAGTCGCCTGAATTAGCACTTAGAATGCCAGCCTGACGCAGGCCAAGCCGAAGCTTACATTAGGCTTCTTTGCCATGCCACCATCTTCAGCAGTTGCCTCTGCCAACCGCCACCTGTTCAAAAAGTGCTCATTTGCATCTAGAAGTCGCCCTGTCTGCGTTTTGCTCGTTTCACACCGGGACCATTTCAGTGACTCACCACTGCTCCCTTGTGGCAGAGGTCATGTCACATCTCTCCCTTGTCTTGAAGACATATTCTTCACGTTAGCGCTGATCTGTGTTTGCTCTTTCCCTGTGTGATTCACAGTGACAGGTGCCCTGCCAGTCTCTGAGGCTCTAGATCAGACCAACATTACGAGCCGGCATGGGCGTCAGTGTACACAACATGGCATAAGCAGCAGAGTGGGATTGGCGTGTGACACACACTGACGATTTGAATTCTTTGAGGGATTTTGGTTTCTGTTTGCTCCAGCTTGCCATGCCTTAGCAGTTTTGACCTCGTTATGCATTTCCCGTCAACGTCCTGATCTCTCTCTCCTTGCCCTGTCACAATTACCTGACACAGGCATTTGGAAACTAATTTTCATGTGTTCATCAATAATTGTTCATAATCCACATGTTCAGTGATCTAGCTTGGATACATGGGTGTGCAGATCTGATTTATATAGACTAGGAACACTTTCTCTTGTGAACCTCAGATAAGCATCTTTAGCAGTGCTCCCCAGAATAATTTATGCTTTTTTCAGTTGCAAGTTATACCAAGGAAATTAAAAAGGCACCTAATATACAGTTACTCAAATGATCCTTCGCTTCTTATGTTGCACAGATTTAGCAATGGCAATGCAATGTAAATAAGAGTAAACAGTCTTGCTATGTACTATGCTATGTACTTTTTATCATTACATCTGCCTGCAGCAACAGCCTTGCATTCTAATCTCCCTCCCTCCCCGTTTCCTTTTTTACATTTCTTCAGCGGTCTTTGAAGTGCAGGTCCCAGAGCTGCCAGTGGTGGCGCTGTATGGGAAAGACATTGTCCTGAACTGCACCTTCCCCCCGGGCACCCCCTTCAACCTGTCCCGGCTCAGCATCTTCTGGCAGCTGACGGACACCAGGCAAAACGTCCACGCCTTCTGGGGCGAGAGGGACCAGCTGGTGGACCAGGGCGAGAGCTTCGCCAACCGCACCAGCCTCTTCCACTCCAAGCTGGACGCCGGCGATGCCTCCCTCCTGCTGCGCAGGGTGCAGATCGCCGACGAAGGCAGCTTCACCTGCTTCGTGAGTGTGGAGGAGTACAATAGCGCTGCACTGCTGGTACAAGTCGCAGGTGAGTGTTTGTGGACTAAAGACCGGAAAATCTGGGTTTTCATTCAGGCTTCACAGTATACTGTAGAAAATGTCTTCTCTCCTATATAAACTGAGAGCATGCTCACTATTTTGTTGCTGCTGCAGATCTTCTTCAAGACCCCACTTTCACCCTCAGCTGCAGCTGTGCATGTATAAACACACCCTTATGTGAATGGATAGGTGCTGCACAAGCCACTGCCCAGAGCCGTGCAGACATTGTCATGAGCCACTTATTCCCATCAGGATCGGTCGATGATGAAGTCGATCGATCGGCACTGATTGCAGTCTCCACCCGGGGTCAATCGTCTACGGGATTGATTATTATTTGTTCATGTGCTTGATTGACCTTTACAAGGAGGAATAAAAATATGCTCTTGCCATATTCCTGTCATTACAGCTGAGTGCTTTTGGGAAGCTTTTATGCACAATAATTCATGAAATCAATTAGTCCCTTTGTAAGCCGCATGTAGTTAAATTGCAGTCTTCCGCTTTTAAGATATACCAAATTTAGAGATGTTAATATATTAGGACCTTTGAACATCCTGTTTTTTTTTTTCCATTTGCCCAGATGGAGAAAAATGATTACAAATTGGCCTTTTCAATTTGCTAGATTTATTATGTTTTGGCTGTCGTTTACCATTAACATCGTGGGCCATCTCCCTGCATTGCATTCAGAAATTGGAACCTGCCTCGGTGGAAATCTTTCTGTCGGTCAAATTGATAACAGGGAGCTGTTCCCCCAAAGTGGCATCAGTCTTCGTCAAGAGCATCCGCATTTCAAACAGAACTGAAATGAACTTGTTTTATCCCCTGTCACACCCCCCCCCTTCCCCCATCGTTTGCCGCGATGTGATTGGGTAGGGGGGGCGAGAAGGTAGCTTCGGCACTTTCGTCTCTTCGGTTACATTATAACCTCGAGAGACCGGTGAACTGAGATATCATCTGAGATAGAAGATTCACCTCTCACCCCAGTGAAACTTCTGCCAGAACCTGATCAATCCAAACAGTGCAGAGAAGTAGATTTCCCAGAAGACCCGTAGACTCTACGCTCTTCCTGTCTCAGCTGGCCTAGAGCAGTTTATCACTCATGCGCCGCTGCCGAGAAAAGAAAAAAAAAAACGCTAGGACGGTGCGCTACTGTATAAGTCTGTTTCTGCATTCAGCCAGTGTTCTGGGCTCTGTTAGTCCATTGGCAGCCCTCTGGCTGCCCATTTCAGTTTCAACCTTCCTTTCATCCGCTAAATTTATTTTCACATATCGCAGGAACATTTGATCATTCTTCGGCTGTAAAGTGCCCGAGGTGGTCTGTGAAGCCACTCTTGTTAATTGTTTTTTCTTCTTTTCTTTTTTTTTTCGGCCATCTTCCCAGCTCCTTACTCCAAACCCGAGGTCACCGGGGAGGTGGACGCGAACCTGCGCCCGGGCGACGAGGCGTCCCTGGCCTGCGAGGCGTTCGGCGGGTACCCGCAGGCCAGCGTGGTGTGGCGGGACGGGCGCGGGCACAACCTGACGGAAAACGTGACTACCTCCGCGGTTGCCAACAAGGAGGGGCTGTATAGAGTGTACAGTGTCCTGAGGGTGGCAGTGGAGCCCAACAGCACCTACAGCTGCTGGCTGGTGAACCCCCTGCTGGGAGAGGAGGGTCATGCCTCTGTCACCATCACAGGTGAGTCACGCACAGGTACCTCCGTAGATATATGCCACTGCCACAGAGGCTTAAGTTAGACATAGGAGGCTTTGACTGCGCAGAACACTTTTAGCAATAATTCATGGGGTTAGCTTACAGAGTATTTTCCAGAGTTTTGCATGATTCATCTTGAAATTTGGTATGGCCACTTTTAAATTATACATAGGCTTAACATTGCAAAACTTTGACTGTGTCAAATGCCCATTTACCCTTGGGAGCACCTATGTTCAGTGATAAAACTTCTGCCAGACCGGAACATTTCTGTAGCAACTGGAACTGGTTTCTAGTTTCAGTAGCCAAAGACTTCTACCTGCCAATAAAAAATGCTCGTTCAAAAATGTAATATACCAGCAGCCGTTTCCAGAAATCTGTACAAACAGCAACACAGAGGAAGCCAGAATGCCAAAAGACGAAAAAGAGGAGCACAACAGGAGCTGGATGAAAGGGCCAAGGAAAAAACACACGTTGTCTAAAAGCAGGAGATTAGGAGCTTAATGTTCTGTGGCAAGAACAAATGTGTTTATTCGATCCACTGTTTATTTGGGTGGTACCTGATGGCTTGGAAATCTTAGCTGTGTTCTGACTCACACTGATTCCCCCATTTTAGATGGTGAGTAGTATTTCAAATGGAATGCAAATCGGTTGGTGCCCTAAAAGCTGAAATAAGAAGTGCAGTCAATTTATATTTAAAATGTATGCTGCCTTTTGAATTAGCAAAAACATACTCATTAATAGTCTAAAAACAGCATCTGATTGTCAGTTCCCCTTTATATACCTTATTTCCCAGTGGTGAGGGTATATGAGGTTTCCTTTAGCATATAACATGATTTTCACCGTGTTTTCAATGTATTATTATGAAAAATGTATCATTATGAGTGTAGGCGTTCTGAAGGGTGCCATTCCTGACTCAAGGAATTCAGTGAACTTCAGAGACTTCCACTAAAAGAAACTGTTCCCACCAAACATTTTTCAAACACACTGGCTTGCAATAAGCACATTGAAGTTGGGCTAGATGATATGTGGTTCATATCCAAAATGAAAGTTTCATTTTATGTACAATGTGGATATATTTGCTTGGGCCAAACGAATCAAATGCTGGTACTGTAGCTTTAGTGTCAGAATGCACTATTCTGTGCATATTCTATTTAATATGAACTATTTAATCGGTTCTGCTTGTGTGCTGCAGGTGTTATGCAGCACACAAATGAGAATATTATTGCCAAATTATTTAGATTTAATTGGCTAGCTTGATGTAAAAATCAAATAATTAATTGAATAGAAATGTCAATTAAAGTACTTTCTCCCAGGTATTGAAAAGATTAAAGATTCTTAGTCCATATCGTCCTCCCTTAAATGAAGATATTGGAGGCTTAGCAGTCCGTGTTCCTGTCTGTGCCAGGAATGAGTGAGCGTGCTCCACGCTGGTGGTCTGCGTATTAGACCGCCTCTGAGACCCCTCTGAAGGGAGCGGGGACAGCGCACGCGTGTGAATAAAACGGAGATTTACTCCTTGGGCTGTGTTCGAGAGAGCCAGAGCTGTAACTCCAGGGTCCTGCTCCGTCCCTCCCACACCTGCCCCTAATGGGCGCAGCTCCCTGTGAAATGGGCAATAAATAAGCCCAGGCGCTCGCGCCCGCGCCCGCTTTCTCTGATGGAGTGGTACGCGAAGGTCGCAGGGGCGGGGTCCCCTCCCGTGGCTCCGACCCCGCGGTCCTGGCGCTGCTCCGGTGGTCTGGGAAATGACAGCGCTGGCCGCTAACGGGCCCGCTAGGCGGTTTGCGACCGGGCCGGGCCGGAGGGAGGTGGGCGTCGGGTGGAGGGTGGGGCGGTTGGGGGCAGGGGATTTGTCCTCACGTTGCAGCCAAAAACAGGCCTGCAGGTAGAGAAACTGACAGCCGCTGACAGCTTGCAGGGCTTGGGCCCGGTGACAAGGTATTCACGCTTTTGGAATTTATCGCATTACCCGTATGTGCGGCTGTGTAAACTGCTGTAAATGGTGCCCCGGACTGTGAACAATAAAGATGAGACAGGGCCTGTGAAAGCAGAATGATCCTGCGGAGCATCAGGAGCAGGCAGGGAACAAATGCAATAGCATATAAAATCCATTTCAGCTTTGTAGGGCTTCGATCTTCTTCAGCTAATGCGCCTCTGTGTGCTCGTGCACGGCAGGCCTTTGTTCACAATGGAAGAAAGTTATTTTGGGCCAAACGGCGGAACTCTTGCAGCCTTTGAAGGATGATCTTTTTTTGTGTCCGGAAATAAATGCATTGTGGGCTTTGAAGTTATCCTGGAGAAACAAAAAGCCGGCGATTATAACCAGAATGGCCCTGATCTTAACGGTTGGGCTGAGGATCGGCGGGTCTGTCTTCTCCTCTCTGAACAGATGGAGCGTGCGTTGGCCTAGTGTGTCAGCAAGCAAGCATCGGGTTTATGTCTATGTGCTCTGGGATAAAAGAGACTTGTCTGTTATTGAAATTTGCTCGTGTTTGTTTACAGTAGCCGCTGTGTGCTGAATGGTTTGGTGTGAATACTGAGTACTGGTGAGCATGAGCAAAGCACTGCGCCATTCCCCAATCAGAGCAGTCTGTTATATATCAGTTTCTGGTTTTCATGCCAAATGCTGGCCTTAATTACTTAAATAGCCCCGACATTTACCCCATTTGACATTTTAGCCACATTTCTTCATAAGTGCATGAATGACAGCCAGAGACTTCTGTGTTCCTACATAGAACATTTTGCTGTGATCAAATCTACAGGTAGACCAGTGTTATACTCAGCTAATTAGTTCACTTAGCCAGGGTAATTGGTGGAAACAAAAACCTGCATACACACCAGTTCTCCAGGACCAGAATCGCCCACCTCTGACATATACAGTGCATCCCATGGTGGACTGAACCCATGATGAATCTGACTCTAAATTTCACCATTTGCAAATCCATGAGGGGTAGTGAGTAAAAAAAAAAAAAAAATGCATTTGGATTTCATGTGTTTCATAAACCCTTACTGCAATGGTAGTTATCAGATCTATCACACCAGTGCATGAGGCCATGTTAATTTTAACAGGAAGCTATGTTTGCGGCTGTTTTTAACCGTGCTGCTTTTAATGGAACGGATGACATGTCGGTGATATAGTGTTTCATGTCTGTGGGTTGCTCTGACCACTACGCCCTATTGGCACGCCCACGCCAGGATGACCTCAGCCAATCAGATGCACATCACTTCCCCAGACAGGACGCTGGGCTGACGGGAAGGTGGGAGTGCTTTAGTCATCCCTGTATTTCAGTGTGAAGTCATGCTCTAAATAGGCAGCTTGCTATGACTGCTGATAGAGGAGCTGCTGTCTGCTTTGTGTGTGTGTGTGTGGGTGCTGGAGGAATGCAATAGAGAGAGAGCTAATCATCTCAGAGGGGAAGGAGGAAGGAGGGAGGAGGGACGGGGGCAGTGAGGAGGGGTGGGGGGCATAGGCTTCTGCCCTCACATGAACCAGAATGAATTGAGGCTGCCCCAGTGAGTGACCACAGATGTGCTCTTCCACCGAGAGCTGCACCGGGTTAAAGTGATGATTTTGCCTTTTAGCAGACTGACAAAAAAAATCACACCAATAAGGTCTCTTTTACACCAGCCTCTATTCCCTTCTTCTATACCACACTTATTCGCCAGAGCTGTGGCTGCCGAGATTACTTTCGTCAATCATGGTTAAGACCCCTCCCTCACACCTCAGCTCCCCAGTCCTCCGGGTCCCAGAATGCTTTGGGGTGGGGGTGGGGGGGGGTGTGCGGAGCTTGGGGGATGAGGATCAGCGAGGCAGTGAGGCAGAATTGATGACAGAGACACAGATTGAGATGAGAGCTGTGAGTGTTTGTTCAGCTGAGAGACGTGTAGGCCTGAGACTGACAGCAGGGAGATGGAGACTCTGACACAGAGGGTGCAGCGGGCAGATTTGTGAGGCTTTTGTTGAGCTGGGCAGGTCTTTCTTTTACTCTTAGGTGGATTTCCAGGCTGTGTATGCTTTGCTGACAAACACACACACACACAAACACACACACAAATGCGTGCACACACACACACACACACACACACACACACACACACACACACACGCACACTATGGCTCTACCATCCTGTTGCTACAATCCCTCTTTTTCTTTTCCCCTTGTCTCTGTATTTATCTCCGTGGCTTCCTGTGTCTGGAACATGTAGTGACGTAAATTGGTACCTGCCAATGCTCACCATAGCCTAGCAGGGAGGGGGGTAGGCAAGGGAAGATGATAGCAAAGCACTGCATTACTCCTTGTTGTGCGCACAACTTCTTCACAGACCTCATTTAAATGCAATTAATGAACCCTTTGGAGAGGCAGAAAACGGCAGTGTAAATGAATGTGTTGTCAGCAAAGCAGCAACTGGCCTGCTCCCCTGATGAAACTCTGTATTAATTAGTGTCCAAAGCAGAACAGCAGCACAAACAATCCCTCTGCAGTGAATGTGTGCCTCCTTTTAACGCGTCAAGACTCAGGTTCTCGGGCAATAGAATAAGCACCCAAACCGCAGCGTAATTTCTGGCGTATAAACCAATGTATGTAAGCCACACAAGCTTGCTGATTGCAAACATTTTTGAGATCTTTCAAGGCAGATAATGTTTCGCCATAGTGTTGTGGAGGGTATTTTTCATCCCTGGTAGGTTCTTTCCTGAACTGTGGAATATGGTTTCATGTGTAATTTCAACACTGCAGTTAGTATAGAAGAAAATACCTGGCTTATTTAGCACTTAGTACATGTAGCATTGCTCAGGAGCATGCTTACCACACTGGCATGTGAATAAAATGTGGCCTATTTCATGCTTGATCCAGCATCCTTGTGCAGTTATGTAACATTTTTTTTTCTACAGAGAAATTTTTGAATTGGTTCATCCAAGCCAAATGATTGACAGGGCACTGTAGTCCATTCCGTAATTAGGTTCATGAGAGCTCATTCTTCTGTCACTACTTGGGAAATAATCACTGTCGCACACTCTCCGGGGTATGAGACAACCTTTATTTTATGTCCTGGACTGTAGTGTTGTGTTATGTTTACTGTGGCAGTAAAAAGCTGTGGCTCTCTTAAATCATTGATCAGCTTCCTTTTCATTTTTTTCTCTCCCTGTGTGGACTATCAATGGGAACGCGAGCTCAGTGGTGTACGGTTTAAAGAGCGACCGCTAAATCCTGTCAGCGAGACGGGTTCCGGAAGAGCTGCTGTCAACTGCTGTCAGCTCTCGCTTTGCAATACGAAATCATATTAGCTGCAGAAACAGTGGGTATGAAATAGCCGTTGAGAACACTTGGCTGTACCTTCAAAGGATGTTCGGTTTCGTTATCTGCATTCGTTCATGTTATTCTATCCCGGCGCACGATAAGGCCCGTGAATTATTGTTCCGCGAAGGATGTTTGTAACCTTTGTAAATTGCTTTTTGTTTTGGAAAATCGATGACTTCCCATTCATAAACGAGCATTGTCTGGCAACGTAATGTATTTTCAATTAGAATGCCCTTGGAGATTTGGCCTTTTCCTGAGGTAAGGGGTTCTGTCTTCCAGTGACTCAGGAGACCAGTAATTGATTGCAAAGTGTGAAATGAAATTTAATCAGGGGACCACCATCACCGTTTTCCAGCAGAAGCAAGTTTAACAGAGACTCAGGACTTGATTTTTGAAGGCAAGCGTTTGTGTGACTCCACTTGCTGGCGTGCAAGACAAAATGTCCACACATTTTGTTCAGTGTTCCACTCTTGGCCATGTATGGCCATGTATGGATGTGGCTTCATCAGCTTGATGACAGGGGTGTTCACTACATTCCTATATGATCCAATACTAGTGTTTTGGATCAGATTCCAATGTCTCAGCATATTGCCTACATTAGGAAAATGGAATATCTTGTTGGCAGTGTTTATATAACATATAGAAAATTAAAAAAAGAAATATACATATAAGTCATTTAAGCGTGGAGGCTAAAACTGGCATGAAGATTTAGAAAAAGAAAATCTGAATTATGCAGCTTCCTACACGGATCTCTCTACTTTTTCATTATTATGTGAGCCTGAATGATTCAAGGATAATACACTGAGGACAACACATTTTCCGCTTGCTGCTTTCACGAGTGAAATATGTCATTCTGTTGTAATTATTCTGTTCTGTCTAGACTTTCCAAAATTTCACCGCAGGTGTACAGATTAATTAGAGAGGGACTGGCAATCAGTGGCAGTTCAGGAATATTAGTCAGTTCATCATTCGTGATGACAGCAGTTTTTGCTCACAGATGAACATATCTTTGAATTTATTCTAAAATGTTTGGATCTTTTAGCCACATCATTATCTACATATATCCTACTCGGTAGTTTTGACCTATACTCATGCAGGCAGTTATATTTCATGGTTTTTTCCAGTTGAGTTTTTCTTAACCTGTCTCTCTCGAAATGCATTCTCATGTTTTTCCACCAGGTGTCTCTATAGCAACCACATTAGGATTAACAGGTCCTAATTAAACCCTGTACCATGTAATTTGTTAGAAGATTAATAATGAGAATGATATTGATTCTATCTGCTCAAATGGTGCCCCTTAAGCAGAGAATGGTTAGCTGAGGAACAGATGCTCCCTCCTGAGTGATAATGAGTCCATTTAACTTGATATTAACTGTACCCAAAAGGAACACTTTTTAAAAAATAGAATAAATTGTAGTATTTTCAGTATAAATTAACAGTTTACTGCATTACCAAGATAGCTGTAGCCATTGCAAGATATGGAATGCCATTTGTGCATTTAAAACAAAAATGTGGAAGATAAAGGAAACAGTACACAGTGCGTCCACTAATGGTTGTCTGAAACAATTTGCTATAATCTTATCATAATCACATCATAATCTTATGCATTTTTTACATACTAGGCTACTCTCTCCTTGCTTGATGACTGCATCTCACAAGCAGGCTTTATGTGTTGTTATGGACTCAGTAACAGATGTAGAAGAAGTCTATTTTCGTATTGACTAGATTTTAATGACCAATGCATGTACAATTCACTTTCAAAGATAAAATCTAATGGCAGAATATAACAATAATTGAATTATTATTATTATTATTATTATTACTCACACCCACTATATGTGAGTTGTGAAAAACCTGATGTTACTATATTATTAATTATTATTATTGACTTAAAATAAATGAGAATTACTCATTATATTTGATGCATTTTATACAGCTTAATGTGTTCTCAAGTAATTTATATTTATTGCTCAAGGGTGCTGCATCCTTCTTGGGATTCAAACCTAGGGAAATTCTGATTCAGTCCAGTTTACTCGATGCCTAACTGAAGTATCCACACAGTGGTACTCTGTGCTGTTGTAACTCAGGTCAGAATGTTTGTAGTGCGATTTTCTAAACATCTGCAGCTTTTTGCAGCTGTAAAAATGACCGTGTTTCCCACACTGAGGGATAATTTAATGAGACGAGGCCTGCTGGTGTTGTAGAGGGTTGAAGGGAAGTGAATCTGAATCTATTTATGTACGAGAGGGTAATTGAGGTTCCAAGGTGGCAATTTAGACATGGCTGGTAAAATGCAGCTGGAACTTCAAAAGAGGGATTGCCATTATCTTTAATTCAAGGGTCGGGTAATGTATTAAGTGTTGTGCTCTGAATGAAGATGGAATATGTGGCCAGAGAAGCTGACTGCTCGCGTTTGCCGTAGGATCAGGTAAGTGCACCCAGTCACAGTGTCACACATCACGCCCCTTTATAAAAATATTTTGTGTGTGTGTGGATAACAAAGACTGGTGATGCCTTGAAAATTAGCAGCCAATTGGTTGAAAAGAGACATACTACAAAACCTATAGGCTCCATTGTGTGCAAGATAATGCCTCCCAAGTACACTGAGTGTCCCCATCACTCTTAACAGCCAGAGATTGCCAAATAAGAAAATAATACTTTTTTAATATAATGAACGCCTTAGGCGGAGATCCGTATCTATTTAGAAAATACTGTCATGATATAAATGTCCAGGGAGTGTGGGTATAGAGAAGGGTATGGCACATTCAAGGGATAACATCTGCTATTAACGACTTCAGTGTGATGCAAAGAAAGATTTTTTTTTTGAAGATGTGAATCTTTAACCTCACTCTAGATTTAACGGAAACTATGCCAGTGATAGCTTTGGTCTGGAGTTCTACAGGGTGATGCAGTAAAGGACATTTATCAGGGTAGAAAGGTTTCAAAAAGTTTCAGCCAGGATGTTCCAGGATGTTCATCATTTCATCATGTAGTAGTGTCAACTTGATCAGGCATCTTATGTATTGCCCTTTGAGAGTGGTTTAAGCATCGGTAACTAAATCAATCAGGAAGGAGCTAGCGATGACTTGCCAATGAGCAGTTTGCATCTTTCGGTTTATTCTTTAATCTCCTATGTGTTGGCACGTGGTTACGTTGGTATGTTGTCGTACTGTTACTGCAGCAACTACGGCTCTTTCAATTCACAAGTTACAGTGTGTATCTATTTTAAAAACACTTAAGGACACTCTGCTGCAAAATGACACTCAGGTAGAGTGTTTGATTTGATGTAGTGAGCATCTATAAATCAGTAAAGTAAAATTGCTGCGATGCTTAGCATGTTGAAATATACAGTATCCTCATCCCAAGGTTTAATTTTTCAAAACGAACTTCCTTTCATTAGAATATTCACATTTATTTCAAGCGCAAGTGTTGGATGATGGTCAGGTAAACTATTGATAGAGTAATTTACAGTGCGAGTGGGAGTGTCTCAGCAGGGTCAGTCTAATGTAAACATGCTATAATAGGGTCTGTTTTGACACAAGGTTCTGGTCTTGGCTCACATTGTTAATGTCAGTCACAGTGGCTGGACATGTAATCCAAAGGGGGGGGAGTGGTCTTTTACCTTCTTCGCTCGACACAGCAGGGTGCTGCCAAATCTCTGGCAGCCCACCCGATAGCTTTCAGCGGTGATTACCACCTACAGGCCTTCAGCCGCTCACGGGCCGCTCGCCTGCTTTAAAAGGCAATTAAAAATGTAGAGAAGGAGACGTTTCGAGCTGGTTATGGTGGCTGAAATGGCGGTTGGAGGAAAGGAAAACGGCGGAGGAGGAAAAATCGATGGTGTTCTCGGCTTCAGACGGCAGTGCGGCCGCCTCCTGGGGAGGGAGGTACGAGAGAGCGATGGAGTCTCTGTTTTCGGGGAGACTTCTGATGAGCCTCTATCAACAGCACCTGTGAGAGAGACCTGTGCTGGCGGAATGCTTAAGTGGAGCAGGCAGGTATGGGGCGTGGTCGCACTGCACGTCATTCCTTCTCTCCACCACCGCGGCTCCTCATCCCCACCCCCACCCCCCACCTCAGAGATGTTGACTTACATTAAAACCAGGATGGGTGATACTCAGCCAACATCCTCAGTCTGTTCGCCTTGAATAGTGTACACACTTAATTAGACATCCTGCAAGGGTTTTTTTTGTGAAAGAAAAGAAAATCCCATTAACACCAGGAAAAAAAGAAAAATCCACTGGAACGAAAATCAAATAAATGACTGTGACATCCCCCAAGATTGGCTTGTTCTCTCGCCTTCCACTATATCACCTTTTTGTTGCAAAACCTTCTTTGTATTTTAGTGTGCATAACACTACTGCTAAAACTGTAATATTAGTGAATTACCTTCAGGTTTAATTCATATCATACTGTCCCTGTGTACATATCATATCATTGTGATGTTGAAGAGCATAAAACTAATATATTATTTGTATTTTTGACATTACTTATGTATGATCTTGCCTTTCACTGAACAGTCCTCTCCATGATGTCTTACAGAGATTAAATATAGGATGCAGATATACAGGTTGATATTTACTGCTGTAGTTCAGGTACCTTGCTCAAGGTGTCTCCACCAAGAGACACTGTTGTGCACCACCTCCTGCTACACTGTTGGTTAGTAGATTCAGATTGATAGTAGGAGTTGTGTATTTAGAGAAGCAGTGCACTGACCTAGCCTGGGAGTCTTGAGTATGCGTTCTCTTACCATAGCATTTTACCATAGCATTTTCCAGCTAGTTCAACATAGCAATCCAAAATTCTTAAGCCGTTACCATCTCACTAGGGGTACAGCTAAGCTTCTTGGCACCGAGCTGTCTTTGCCCAGTCAGTCCATGGGATGAGTGTAGTGCTGTTGAAAGTGTTCTTTATTCAGAGAGCAGCAGGCAGTGCCAGCTAACTGACTAATTAAACCAGCAGGATGAGAATCAAAGGAGGAAAGGGGAAAAAAGGTTGAGAGACAGCATGGCAGAAGGTCTTGGAGGCAGGATGGGATTAGCCATGTGATCCAAATGCAGGATTCAGTTAAAATCCTCACCCAGCTGAAGCCTCACATCCAGACCTGACACTGTGCTCTTTCCAGAGAAGACCCAAGAGTCTCTTTGCATGAGCAAAAAGATATCTCTGGCTTATGGGTTAGTAACATAGGGCAAATCATAGGATTATTTATTCCAACTGAATGTGCTTTTCTTACTCACAGAGTCAACTGTCTGGCATCCCAGTGAGCAGAAGCTGGAATTTAGACATCTAGATGGGTGGAAATCTAGGTTAACCCCAATTTAGCTCAGGTTTTTATTTATTTTTTATATTGTTTTATTAAATACACAAGCTCAGTGTGTATGAGTGTACGCTGTCTTTTCTGTCTGCCACAGACATTAAAGGAAACTGATGATGGTGTTTTTTTCCCCCTTCTTTAACACAATGATACGAACGGATGTAAGCAGATGCATTCAAAAGACAGGGATGCAGTTCACTATAAAGCAGTGGAAAAAGAAAACCCTGTGCTGACATTACAAAAACCTCACCCACCCATCTCTGTTCACTAAATTTTTCTTGTCCCTGGAAACTCCCTCCTCGGCCATTCTCAGTGATGTGCATGAAAACATAGAAAGCTTGAATTGAAGACAGCAGTTCCTCCGGTGCAACCAGCAAAAAAAAGAGACAAAATTTACATCAACAGCCGCATTATGATCACCTTTCTCGTCCTTGATAAAATGGGGTCACCGTAATCCTGAGATGAATCCAAAGCAATTTGCTCAATGCAAATTCCCACAAAACAAAAATAATTGCTTATCCCTGTCTTGTGTTTTCCCAGGCCCAAAATAATCTCTGCCGTCTCCCAATTCTTGCGAGCAAGTTCTATTATTATTGTTATTACTATTTAAATAGGCTCTGAGCACTCCCAGCTGGTATGTAGATGACAGAAATAATGAGATTTATGTAATGCTGTGGCAAAAGTGCAATGTGGGGATGACATGTAGCAAAGATGGAGGTTGTGGTGCACATTCGTAACAAGTTATTACCAGCTCTTGTGCATGTGCATTGGTTTCTACACAGGTATAAAAGTCAAAGCCCTAATAATATGAATAGCGTGGAGACATGATATCTCATTATATTCAGTTTGCACCATAAAATATAGGTATTGTGTTGTCATACTATTCATATTATTACTTGGGCCACAGCAATCAATCACATATTTACCATTGGGGGTGCCCTGTCTTATCAGGGCAGGTGTGGGTGCAGGCTTTTGTTCTAGCTCAGCACTATGACAGTGATTCAGTTAATGAACTAATCACGGTCTTCAAGCAAGACCTTAATTAGCTGAATCATGCGTTTTAGTGCTGGGCTAGAATAAAAACCTCCAACCATTCTGGCCCTGTTTGGATAACACGGGGGACCTCTGGTTTAGAGACTTGCACCTTTGTGCAAAAAGCACTTCAAATTGTTCTTAATTGTATAATTAGTTGCTTTCCTTTGACTGAATATCACTGTTTACTGCAGTTCGAGTGTCTACAGTGGTGCCCTGAACAATTTAAATACAAGTAAATAGTTTACTCTGGAGGAAAAGGAAAAACTCATTGTCCTGATTATCATCCTGATTATTGTACATCGTCAATGTCATACATTAAATATGCAAAACATGGAATTCTCAAGAACGTTTTTTTTGGGCGGTTTTGACAGTACATAGATACAAGATGCATTGTTGTCACATGATGATAAAAGATAAGTTGCTTTGAGTCTGTATTATTTTTACAGGGAGAATGGGCACTGTACCCCCTGGTTCTCCATCATACTAGTCATTGATTATATGAGGCCTGTTTCAATCTTTATCACTATGATAATTGTTGTTTCAATAAAGACCTGAGGTCAGAGCCAATAGATAAATATCTGACATAATTTAAATCACTGTCCAGGGATTTGTTGGATATTTTAATTGGCTCCTGATTTACCATTTTTGTTCAACAGGTCAGTTGTTCCTCAGGTTGTGTGACAATGTTTTAATATTACATTGTCACACTGTATGTAGGCTTATTGCAAATGTTTTATGCAATGCTGTGCTGTTAATACCTCTTCAAAAATGTCCGGACCGAATAGATTGCACTACCAGTAATGTCCAGAGTGCCTCTTCTGCACGACTTTATCCATTTGAACAGCAGTCTTCACTGCCAAGTTTCTAGGAACCAACTTTATTTGGTGCTAATGAATTTACCTCTCATCCTTGTGTATTGTTTCATTGTAAATAGTGACTCACAGAAGAATGGTGCATTCACTCACACCTTGCGACAGGAAGATGAATAATATCCATTATTTGGATATTATAATAACATCTGTTATTCTATACTGGGATCTTCAGCATGCCTTCCTGAACATTGCTGAGAAAAATTGAGATAAAATAAAAATCCTTTCAACACTTAAGTGTTAATTTACAAGTATGATAACTGACCCAAGTGATCCAGTTTTTCTCAGACATGGTGTTGAAACATGCTTGTTGGCTTTGTCTGTTGTATGACGGAAGCATGTCTTCTGAAGGATAACTATAAAGATGCTGTATTTACTCTTCAGTGGATTTTACCTGAGCAAGTAAAACTCACCGACTATTTAAAAGTGGAGCAGCTATGTTTCACCCGGCTCTGCTCAGCAGCTGAGGTGGCAGTCTGCAGGCTTCTCTTATTGCCCCTAAAGTGCAGAAATGTAAATACATCACTTGGAGCACCTGTACATAATTCACTGTGTACCTGACACCTGCTTTATGTGGAAAAAGCCCAGGTCATCACCAGGTGTTGTGATACAGGCTACGCTCAACAGTGTGAAAGAGGAAAACAGTGCTGGAAAATGATATCCCCTGTGGTTGTGTTAGCCTTTAAGGTCTTGACTTTGAATGTTTGGCTGGACCATTTATTTTTACCTGCCTTGCCTGGTTCTTACCTTTGTGGAACATTGACAATACTTTTGTTAGTTTGATTCCTCTGACATGCTCAGTTCATTTAGAATACTGTTTTAGAGGAGAATGTTACATAGGGTGACTTTTTGGCTTTTATTTTGGATTTTTTTTACAATGAAAAGAAGCATGTTTTACTCCATCAAAACTATATAATTCCTACTAGGTGTGTATAGCAAGATAATTGATGATAAAAAAGGCTATCTGCACACTGCAACAGAGACACAGAAGTCTAAAAAAAAAAACTTTATAAATCAACTAGTCCTCAGGTAACTCCGTGTATAAAAATCTAAAGACACCCTTTTTTAGCAGCTGCCTTTCATCAGTGCCATTGCTACAACAGGTCCTATATAGTCTTAATGAAATTTGTATCAGGTGAGTACATTAATTGGTTAACAGACAATTAGTAAAATGTCAACCAAGTTCATCAAGTTAACCACAAGCAATTAGTGGGTAGATTCTTGTAAAAAACAGACCTAAGCACTCGGAGAGCAGAAGGGACACAGCACACAGAATTACACAACTGACAGATCTAACAGATCCAAGCAGTTAGTTAATAGTCAGTGCATGCCAAAGACAGACCTAGATGGTTTAGAAAGGCTGCCAATTGCAATGTAAAAACAATTATACAATGTGTATGAAAGGAAGTTTCCATAAAGAAAGCACAATAATACATTGTATAATCAAATTAATTCCTATATTTGATAATTATTTAATAAATAACTGACAAAATGTTATACCTAAAAAAAAATAAAGAAAACAACTCAAACAGAAATTCATTCATCCAAACTGGAGAAACCTTTGGAACGTAGACATTAAATGCTATTTATACAGCTGGTTGTGTACTAGCTAGGTCAGGGATTCTCAACACTGATTCTGGGAGACCTGTTTGCTAGGTTTTGTTTTTTTACCATAAAATCCACAGCCAGTTTAGATCCTAGAAACCAGGTGAGGTGTATTAGTAGTATGTTCATCTGCTTTAATTGATACAGCAATTGCGGATTAAGGTCCTAACATACACATAAAACTCAGGATGTCTGCACGGCGTAGTCACTAACCTATACGCTAGTGCCATCGCAAGACACACAGTTGTATCCTTGCTGGCTACACGAGGCATGTCCACATGTACCAAGATAGACTGCAATTCATATAAAGCTGCACTGCTGGCAGAAATAAGCTATAGCCCATTTGCAGTCTCCCTGCAATGTTTTCCATCACCACTCCGATACTTCTGCTATTTGGTGTATCTGAGGGGATTCTACACTGTACAATCCCATTCAATCAATGAATTATTAAAAACAGCTTCTGAAACAGTGAAGATATTTAAAATGTTAGCATAGTTGTTGAGTCTGTTGTGTCTTATAAGGTGTGCTTTGTTATGTTTTTTAGTGGTCAGGAATAGTTTAGTGCTACCTCTGGGAAGTGAGGTACAGTGATGTGAAGAAGTATTTGCCCCCTTCCTGATTTCCTCTATATTTGGCACACTAAATAGTTTCAATTCATGAAAGAACATCCAAAGAACTGCAGGCTTTTCTAGCCTCAGCTAAGGTCAATGTTCATGACTCCACAATAAGAAAGAGACTGGGAAAAAATGGGATTCATGCGGGAGTAGCAAGGAGCAACCACACTAATATTACATTTTGTCTAAAGATTTGAAACATTCAGTGTGGAAAATATGCAATAATAGAGGAAATCAGGAAGGGAGAAAATACTTTTTCACAGCACTGTACCTCTGCCTTGGAGAGGCAGATAGAGAACCTGACAGGTGGACAGGCTGGGAGGTGGAGTTCCAGGTTTGTCCAGTGAGCTGGAGTAATACTCGATGGACAAGTGCATACCGAGTTCAAAGCTTTTTGAAGCAAATGCTGAAAACCCAGTCTTTTCACACCCTCAGCTAACAGAAAGGGGGAGAAGCAGAGAGACATGAAGTGAGAGAAAGAAATTGATGGGTTGTTCGTGTGTGTGTGATGGGGGGGGGGGCAGGGGGGTTGGGTGGGTTTGGTTCTCTAAGAAAAACACAAGGGGAGGGCACTTGTGGAGGGAACCATTAGAGACAAATCTATTTTTGAAAAAAAGAAAGAAAATCACATCTTCAAACAAGAGAAAAAGAAAAATTTGATCTTGTTTTCCTTCAGGGCCCTAGTGACAGCTGGCAGTAGCATTTGTCTTTATCAACCTATTGGGGGGAGGGAGGGAGGGAGAGAGAGAGAGAGAGAGGTGGCAGCACTCAGGAGAGAGAGAGAACCGATTACTAGCATTATTATGATTATTATTATATTAGTGCTGTTGCTGTTTTCATTTTTATTATGTCTATATGTTTAAGAGTACAGTTTTCGAGAGACTTAGAGAGAGAGCTGTTTGCTAAATGGCATTTCATTACTCATTATGTACAACACGTTTTAAAGGGTGCTCCTGCGAACCCAGATTGTGGAGTGACAGCTGTGTCACCTGTACAGAAGTTCTGACCATGTGAGGGCAGACCTGGGTCTGCCCGACAGACATGGCAGTCTTGAACACAGTTGCGGCTGAATGTGAATTAACCATACCTGAGGGACACCTGAGATTGAATAACAATGACCTTACGCTAACAACTGCTGCATTCCAAAAGGATGGTATCATAGGTAATTTGTGACATAAGCATGTCTGCATAGTTTTAATCACATTATACATATATACTATAGAGCCTACACATTTATATTCAGTAGAATGTTATTTTATGCACATGTATTTTTCTGGAGCAACTGGACATGAGTTTTGTTTAATGGCAGTGTACTTAGGGAATGAAGTTCATAATTGTAAGGTTGCTGCTTTCTCACTTGAAACTGCAGAAACTCACTTTCTGCAGTAAAGCATTGAAGGATTATGTATAAAATAGAAAGACTGTAGATCTGACAAGGGCACCTCCTTATCAACTGGATTCTGCGATAGCATGATAATCAATCTGAAACAGGTTGGCAGTTTGCATTTTCTGCTGTTGATGAGTACCTCCATAGAATGTCACTTTGTGGAAGCTGCAGACCCTGTTGTTTAGTGAGAATTTCCATCCAACTGCGAAGTCCTACCCACAGTTGTTTTCATGTTTCATTCCACATTGCAAAAAAACACAGGTGTCTACCTTTCTGAAAGGGAAATAAGCATTGTATTTCTCTCAAATAAGAAGGCACACCTGAAGCTTGACCCCATCCAGCCAAAAATACTGTTTCATCCTCCCTAGAGCTTGTGGCAAGTTCCTACTGATGCCCTGTCATTTTTCCAAAACAAGTCCATATTACACTTCTTTTTTCAATTATGTTCTCAAAATGGGTTGTGTGATGGAGGTCTGTTTGTGGCAGCCTTGCAGCTATTTAGTGGGTGTGTAGTTTCTTTTACTGTTACTTCACAGTGCCCAGGGGAAATCTGGAGAAGTTGGCAATGTCCTTGTCTCGCCTTACCAGTTTGCTTTGCTGGTTTCATTGTGCCAAACTGTTGACAGCCTCCAGGTTTAATTGTTTCTGGAGTGAAATATGGCCCTGCAACATGATAATCTGTTATCTTCTTTACAAAGTAAAAAATGGCTTGCTTTATTTTTCCATAACCAAGGAAAGTTGCAACAGTGTTGCTTTGATGAAATTGTGTAGAATTGGTAGTGTGATATTCACAGTACTGTGACTTCTTCAGTAAGTACTGAGGAGGCCAGAGGGGAAATAAGATCACCTGGAAGCAAGATGATGATGATGATTGTTATAGTGATATGAAGACAAAATGGTGAACAATAATGGTGACAATTATGATAAAAATATGTATGATGGTGAGGGGTAGGATTATGATGATGATGATGATGATGATGGTGGTGGTGATGGTGATGGGAGTAGTACAGACTCTCTTGACTAATGATCTTTTCCTCCATTCTCTGCTTGGCAGCTCAGAATGCAGGATTCCCCCCAGTGGCTCTGTGGGTGACTGTGGGCCTGGCTGTATGTCTGCTGGGTCTGCTTATCGCCTTGGCTGTTGTCTGCCACCGGAAGATCAAGGAGAGTGAGGAAGCAGAAGCTGGTGAGTCCTCTGATGAGATCACGACTGAGAGTAGGACAAGGCTGCGCTTCTGCTGGTTGACCGTGTAGGCAGTGCTTCATATTGTACTGTATTTTTAATGTGACAATGACTCTGATCTTTGTATGCCAGTGACCATATGGCAATTGGAGCAATGTCTTGACAGTTTTCATTTTTAGTCATTCCTCAGATTTACCGGTGGCCAGGATGACTGATTAATCTTCTTCACTGCAGAAATTCCTTATATTGCTTGGAAAATTCCCTTTTTTTCTCTTTGGAGAGAACAGCTTGGATAAAGCAGGGAGGAACACCTTTTCCAGCTGGGATCAAACCACTCCAGGCTATTTCACCTGCAATAATCAATTAGGAGGTCAATTTGAATTGAACATACAGAGGTCATCAAATCAAATCAGAATGTATTTATATAGTGCATTTCACAAACAATTGGCATGGTACGCTTCTCAGACAACTCTGACCTAAACCCCCACGGGAGCCAGTCTTAGGCAACAGTAGCAAGGAAAAACTCCCTGTAACAGGTAGGAAGAAATCTCGGAAGGAACCAGAATAAAAGGGGGAACCCATCCTCCTCTGGTCGGCTCAGGGTGTAGCTTTATGACCAACACGACGAGTCAATCAGTCAATGATGCAATAGTTAAATTGTGATAGGCTTTAATTAATAGCCAGAGGGTCCACTGATATAAGACTGGCTCAACATAAATTGACATTAATTGCAAGCAGGGAGGTTCACCTTGACCCTCGGAGGACTTGCTGAAATTTCTACGTGCAGCACATCTCTCTGATCTTTATGATGCGTTCTATTGTTCTGCTCCATCCTTTGATAATTGCCTGGGGAGGACCTCCCCTGTGATCGTTGTCCGCTTGATGACGGTGTAAAATTCCCTCTCCGAGTGCCGTGTCCCCACGGGGCATCCTCTCTGTCGCAGCGCATTGGCTCTGGAATGTCCATGTGACCGGGCACACCACCGAGCTCATTGACACCCACTTCCCATAAACTCTCCCCTGAGTCCGGCTCCCTCTCCACATCCCGCTGAACCCGCTCTCTCTGCAGCGGCAACGAATGCGGCCTCCCGTGGCTGGGCGGCGTGATGGAAAATACGAACAAGCGCAAACATCGGGTCCTAGCTGTGAAGCCATTTTTATTACATGGTGGTTCTTAATTTGAACTCGCTGTGGGTTGACGGAGAAAAAAAGCGGGAACCTTAAGTAATGGATGATGCCCTGCGCGGCTGTTTGACCAAATCAGAGACCAGTGCTTGTGTGATTTGTCAAGTATTATCCTTTAAACTGGCAGCTGACAGGGCTGTAATGAAAAGCTGTGACGTAGATGCAGAAATCATGTGACATTCTCAGCAGCTGAGATCCCATTACCTCTGACAGGATGTTAACGGGTGGAGAATGCGTGTCTGTGTGGAATGCTGTACCCAGGCCATGTGTTTCTGGAATTTGGTTTTTCTACAGGAAGTTCATTTAACAAGGTCTGGTAATTAACTGTAGAATAGCAGGGGTCTGTAGAGTAGTACTGAGAAAACTTCAGAAAATAGGTGGATTTTGAGCATTCACCATCCCAGTAGTAATGAGATCAGCTCAGTGCAGAGAAATTTAAATAAAGGTCACATTCTAGCTGCCATAAGCCCAGCGGTTTTAAAATTAAATGTGAAACTGACAGAAATTCTTAGAAGTGTAAATAGATTATATGGGCATGTGCAAGATTAAATGAAATGAAATGAAATGCTGAGCTCTTTCAATGAGAATGCCATTTCTCAGATGCCTGCTCCTCACTGGTCCAGTATTGGACATCCATCAGTTCCAATCCACCTGCAGTGAAATTCATTTCCTTTTCTTCCTGTGTGACTCCACCCACAGAGAAATGTACTCCCATCTCCGTCTGATTGCTCTGCCTTCAGTGCAATTCTCTTACCACGTGTCCTGTGTTACTCTACCCTCTAAATGCACTTCCCACCCTGCCTGTCATATTCTGCACATGATTAGATAATGTGAGTTGAATCAGACGCTTCTTTTGTATTGGCAAACAGTAACAAACAGACACCCTCTCAAACACACACATAAACACAGACTGCTGGAAACCATGGTCATAGTTTCTCATCAACCTGAATTTTAAGAAACACGAAACAATAGCACCTATCCAATGTAAGATGTAATAAAATTGTTCTGTGAGAACAGGACATTTTGGAAATTGATTAGGAACCTGGGAAGTTTCCATTTCAGGAAAATGCTCACCTGAGAATATATGTTTGATTTAGTCTCAATTTGCTGTTGTATTATTTTCCGAATTTGATTGGTCATTCAAAATGGGGAGGGGGAAAAATAGGGAGAAAATGTTAATAGGTACGTTCACAAATCCTCACCAGTGCTATGCAATTCAACTTCACCATTCTGACACCTAGATTTTTTAGTATCCATTAATTATGGGGAATTTTAGATTTACCATCTGCTGTGCAAAATTGCACTTTGTTGAATGTTCTTTTTAAATGTATGATTTGCTGCTTTATTGGGCGTGTCTGGGAGCATGTGTTCCTTGGCCGTAAATTAACCCTTCTGGGACCAGATGTGGCCCCTGTGCCTCCAATCTGCTTTGTACTGCAGTACATGGTGAAACGGGCCAGCTGTGAGTGTGCAGGTGTAATTAGGATGGCACTTGGGGCAAAGTGTCGGATCTTGGTATGTTACATGCTACATGCTTAATGATGTTGTTTATTTTCTTCCTCTAAGATTATCTGGCTTTCAGAGTAGGTTCCTCTGACCCTTTTGCAGGAAGGAATACTGTTAATGAATTTATTTGCCGTGTCCTTGGTATGATCGCAAAATAGACTAATCTTGTCGACTATGAGCTGACAGGCCACAGAAAACTTAAAACCAAAGCTTAACTGTCTTTTCTTTATTTCTCTGCCATTTTAAAGCTGGCTGAAAATGCTTCAGATGCAGTTGTGGAACAGTTATGTTCCCCTGTTTTGTTTGCATGGCTATTTTAATAACCTGCCTATCACTTTCCTTATATTTGTTCACATCAAGGTTGATAGACTAGTTAGAGATAATATAAATTAACCAGAATGAAACAAAATAATGCATCTGGAGTTTTGCTTTTCACTGTGGACCTCTCATGTGCCATTCACACTACACAAATGTGTGAAAAGTCTTGTGGCTGGTTGAAACACAGATCACTGTATCAGTGGGGAACATGGGACTGCCAGTCCTCCTAAATGGGTGGTTTCAGGGTCTTAAATGTTTTGTTAGAAGGCACCTTGGTTTGACCCCAAAATAAAAGCTCCTTACATGACTCTCTGAAGCTGACATACAAGTCCTTTTCTCCTTGGGCTGTATCGCTGATGCAGAATCATTTTTTAGCAGCTAGTTGCGACTGACTTCACTGCAGTCAGCTTGGACTGGTTTCAAGTGCTCTTGTGTGAAGAGAGTATCAGATAGCTCTTTGTGTTCTCTGGCACTATTACCACGTATAATTGCAGCTACAGTACTTTCATGTCCGAAATAGATCTATCAACTCTTTACCACAATACCATTGAGAATCCTACTGCAAATCATATTTGTCCTGATGTGAAGTACACACATTTTTGTAATGTCCTGGAGGTAGCGCATTCCGATATGTTTTCTTTTTCATGTTGAACTAGTGTCATTTCCTCTGTAAGAGTGGGAGAAATACAACAGCAGTCTATAGTGGCATTTTGTAATGTCTTTCTTATATGAGGCTCTAGGTGCCAAGCTGACATGCATGTCTGCCGCAGTGGAAGAACTTCACTTAAATACACATAATCACACCTTATTCAGTTTTGTCGGAGTCAACTATTTTTTCAGCTGAAATGTCTGGGTTCCATTTATGTTGCATAACCAGCTTAGTCTATATATCTAATTTCTGTGTGCAAAAATGACTTCATCCTGAATTAATCAGTAAGAAACGCTTGTGAATTAACCTCATTACTCCCCCATCAACTCTTTGCCTGACAGTGTCTTTCTTCCCTCTTTTCTACTTTGATTTGAGTGCAGTTTTAATTCACAGGGCATTGTGTTCATTATTCCGTCTTTGGAGAAAAGCCGAGCACTGCAGTGCTGGTAGGAGATTACCAACAGCAAAGTTAACCGGCTCCACTCTCCCTTTTTTCAATTGTCACCTGAGGCGATTACATAGGGCAAGGTGAGACAGAGGGAGATGAGCTCTGAGAATGTGGAATGGAGATGTGGCAAACAAGTCCTGCCGTATCCGGTTGTGTCCTTTTGCAGCATGATATTCTTTTGATAAAATTCAGAATGGGGTCTTATTGCAGCTAAACCTACTTCCTGGCATTAGCTTTCAGATGGAGTCCTTGGTTCCAATCCATTACCCCTCTCCAATGTATCAAAAAAAAAATAATTCCCCTGGAAGATTCTGTGGGGGTAGACAGAAATAGTGAGGTGTGTTATGAAAAGATATAAGCAGAAGGCAGACTTGAACACTCAGATGAATTGCACTGAAAAAAACCGCAATCTGTCTGCATACGGTGTATGACGGTGCAAAATAATAACGATGGATAGATCGGAAAACCCAGTAGTTTGGGGAGTTGGCGGATGGAACAATTCATCCATTTCTCACATGGACACTTATTTGAAAAACCACACTGGAAACATGTATACATTTGTATTGCTGGCTTTTTCTGGGACTTTCTGTTTTGCACTCCCACATACCTGTCAATCACATCTCTAAACACCATGAAAATAGATGTGAAAAAAAATATTTTCTGCCTTTTAGCAGTGGTGTCCTATTGATTTTCATCTCAGCATGCCTGGACTGCCAGGCATCAACAAAAGGAGTTGTAAGGTCACTTGGAAATTTAGTGAGAAGTCTAAGGCTGTGCTATTCACGCTGTGAATGCTGCATGAAAAGGGGGTTCTCTGCGGTGCGTTTTTGATAATGCTTTTAGGCTCCTGATTGGAGCCCATTGGCATGGTCATTTTTGTCCTGCTGCTCGGGTCAGCCTGCAGAAACACAGTGTAACGCCCACGGCGTTGGTGTTATAAGCCATTCAGCCCCGCTATACTTCCTGTTTTTTTTTTGCTTTGGTGTGGAATGATACAGCCTGACGGTGGTAGGCCCGACGGTGGTACACTTGACAGTGCGTTTTCAGAAGGCCATTGTCCGTGTGGTAATGTGGTTATTGTCTTGCCACTTTGGGGGGCCGCTGTGGCATAGTGCCACTCAATCGCCTGAGTTAGGAGGGATGACCAAAGTATCCTGTAATGAACTGTCCACTGCCAGGCCCATTCTTTGGCTGCTGTGGTGCCTGGTTTTTGCTCTGGTGTCTCACTTTTTTTGTTATGTCTCTTGTCTTTTTGTCTTTTTGCAGCTGAAGGCAAAGAAAATGAAGAGGACGAATCAAAGACAGGTCAGTCACAATGCCATTTTTCACTTGTTTTTTGAATTTTTATTTAATGTATTTTTAAATTTATATTTTAATAGCTGGCTTACATGTTCAGAACAAAATTCTGTCTTTTTACTGGGTCAGTCCCTATGGCACATGACTCTGAATTAATGATTTGAATTAATTTAATCAAACTGAGCAGGTTTCCACCTCGGGTCAAGGCCATGTATAGCTACCTGTAAATCTGGGTTTATGTAATTACATATATCCCTTTGACTTCACTATGTACATATTAAGGTTCCCTGGAAATTGTAGTATTAATGCAAGGTGATTGCAATGAGTCAGTGGTAAAACATGGCTCATAAATGTATCAGCATTTCCCCACTGGCCTGAGGCACTGTGGGTCAGATGTCCAACACAGGGCAGGAGCTGACGAGTGAAGCAGAGATGGTAACGCAATATGCTGCTTAAATCCAGGAGTCTGTTTGCATCCAGAGGTTTGTCATTTTCCTCTCTGCCTCCCCCCCCCCTCACCAATGACTGTCACGCCCGTGCAGGGAGAGTGACGGGGAATGATGCGCTGCTATTTTCCGGTCCTCAAAGAGGCCTCTTTAAGCACTCCAGACAGCGGCTTTGTTTTGCCATCTGGCTCCAATTGTGCTTACAAAAGAGGAGGCTCCCGCCCAAAAACAAAGGAGGTGAAATGAACTCCACTTCAATCAATCCGGCGTGACAGGGGGGAGATGCATTTCAGTGCTATCTTAATGAGCTGGCTGGGGAAGCACAGGTCTCCCTCTTGAAAGCAGAGCTGATTGTCACAATACTCGATGATAACTTGGAGACTGGGCTCATGAATTTAGAAGTGCTGTGTTTTTCTATTCTATGGCCTATTCATCTGGCAGTCAGCAGAGTTATGAGAGCCCAGTTCTGTAAACAAGATCCCTGAAATCAGTCAGTTGCAGCTGTCAGAACCAACCAATCCCCAAGCACCTCCCCCCCCCCACCCACCCCAACTTCCAGGACTCATCCTCTCTGAATCGAGTTCTGTTATTGCAGTACAGTGCGCTGGATGGAGCTGCATATTTTGCGCACTGGCCCACTCTCTCATGTGTGTCCCAAAGAGGGGATGTGACCTAGCAGTGCAGAGGTCCTCGTAATTGACACCATGACCGTGGTTTTTCATAAGCCAAGGAGACAAACACTTCCATATAAAAAAAGAGGCGAGAGAGAGAGACAGTATTTTTTGTGAATTAACAAATCAAGCTCAGTCTCTTCTTGCTTTGAAGCAAGCTCTCATCAAGTGGGGTAGTAACCCTTTGTTGGGCTTCTGTTGTAGGGACCGATGGCATTTAGTGAATGAATATCTCTGGCATCAAGGCCAGTGTAGCATGTAGCAGAGTGGAGAGGAACTGCCAGGATGGTGTTGTAATACATTATGTCTATAACTTGTGATTTATTTTAAGGGGCTATGCTGTAACTGATGTCAAATTGTATAAATCACTATTTCTCAGCCACCATCTCTCCCTGCGTGCTTTGCTGCTCTTCTCTGGACTAAGTCATTCAACTTCACAAATGTGTTGCATGGCATTTACATGACCATAATATTCATTCAGAATGCAGTCGGGCACTACCTGCTGTCTGTTTCCAAGTCTGCACACCTGTTTATGTATGTCTTTTTATTTCTAAATTGCACGCATTGGCATAGCTGCCAATAGAAATAGGCACACGTTTTTAACATTGTACTGGAATACACTGAATCAAATCTCTCCGAATGAATTTTATGTTGTTTATAGATGTCACAATAGTATATAATGCCAGAAGTGGGTGTTTAAAATGTGGTTATTCAAGATAAACATTCATATTGTGAAAGCATCTGGGCCTCATTTCACAAAACGATATGCGACTATTTTTGCTTTCGAATCAGAAATTATTGTCAAAACGAAGTTAAAAAAATTTTGTTGCTAGAAATTCACAAATAAATCTACAACCACTTCTGGATTATCACAAACCCATCTTCCTCTTGCAGCTGGCATTCATGTTCTTAATACAGAGAAGGAGAAGCAACTAAATGGCTTATCATTGTTCACCTTTGATGAGTGTTATTCTTCTTCTTAATCTTTTTATGTGTCAGTAAGAGCACACTTAACTCAGTACATTATGACACAGTAATTGCTGTGCTTCTCTTTAGGGTACTAAGATATAGCACCCACAGCCAAATACTTTTTTGTATTACTTATTTTGATATTTAACCAGGCCAATTTAACCAATGACTGAATTTTCTTTTGCAGTGAGCGGATTTGGGGATTCAAATTGGGTGGGGAATGCAAGGGGCTGCATAACCAATCAGATGCCCTGCTTTTTCAAAAAATGCCATGGGTTGTTTAATGACCATAGTGAGTCAGGACCTTGATTTAATGTCTTTTCTGAAGGATGACACTTTCCAGAGAACAGTATTCCGGTCTCTGTGTCATGGTTTTGGATTTTGTTTGGTCCAAGCAGCCCCTGTTGTACCAGCAACACCTTTTCTTGCAGGAATCTTTCTTGCTTTCTCAGGCCTCACAACCAAGTACTAACTAAATTCAAAACTGCTTAGTCTCAGCAGTTTGCCATGAGAAGGGTCCAGCATGGTGTGGCTGATGGTTGCTATAAATTTAGCACAATGGCTGCTTACCCTTAACATATACTATAAACCTCATGACACACAGTGGAAAAATATGGTGTCATTTCCTTTGAAATATTTACTTATATGGATAGTCATTATTGACATTATTTATTATTGCATTGTTTTGTTTACAGCATAGGCCTTTTTCACCTATTAGGACCTTTTCTCCATGATCAGAATGTTTTGCGTGTTCAAAATGTCAACTAGCCCAGGTAATGGCACAAAAAGCAAGGCATGCAGGGAAATAACAGCTGCATAAAGGCCAATTTCTAACAAGCTCCATGCACACACATCACAGGCTGTGAAATGCTTTTCCTTACGTGACAAAAATATATTTTCCCATATATAGAAATGCAGTATATTTGCTTTCATTTGCCATACAGTATTTTGTGATATGCAAGGCAGTTCGGGTGATATTTTAAGCTTTTAACTGCAAATGCCTATGCTATTATTAAGGCATAACACTGACTTATTTGGGAAATGAGAAACGGTTACTTGGAATGTATTGTATGTATATACAATATATTGTAATTAATATTGAGAAGTGTATTGAGTAATATATAGAAATATAATACATTGCAGCCGATCCTTGTTGTGTTTGACAAAAATTACAATGGATAGGCATGCATGTCTTGAGTTTTTACTGAATAAATTCTGGTTAGATAAATACTGTGCACAAGGCTGCAAGAGCTGTGTTACTTTTGGGAATTTTATTGTCCAACACACTAGTTGTCCAGCTCCTTTAATGCTACTCGATTGCGTTTCCTCAATAGTAGAAGGGTGAGTGGTTAAACCACAGACCCTTAAACCACAGATCCTTGAGCTGAGACTATTCCTGAGAGATATTCCCTTTTTTCATTAAACTGGCTTCTGGTTGTTAGAAGTATCCTATTTGGGAAGTTATTTGGCACTACAACATTTTGAAGTGTTCTTTTGTTCTCTTAAAGATTTAAGCTTATTCCTGCTATGAAGACATATATGTGAACGATAAATGTAAATAATTCATAAAGCCAATGTGATGATATGTATGAATTAAGTCTTGGGGCTGTGAACCTGTCCTCCTCATTGGTGACAGACTTTTCTATCGGATAAAAAATAACTGTGCATATTAGCATTTTCCAAGTGATGTACCCAGAACAGAAGAACCAAATCCCTTTCGATAAATCTCAGATGCCCTCCTGCATTTCAGCGCCATGTCCTCCCTCACAGTGACATCATCAATCAAACTAATAGGACTGTGGAACGTGCCCTGGTCTGGCCCACTTGGGTTACTTGGCACAGAGGCGGAGCTTGCCCGTGCTCCTCTGTTTATTTTTAATCACCCCGCTCTCTTTGAAGTTCAAATTAAGCCTGCAGTTTGTGTGCTGTCCTTGCTGCCCGACATGTGTGATTAATAGATGCCTGAATCCCTGAATGCCCATAGACCCCTCGTACAAAGAAGAAAAAATAGAGACTCTAAATAAAACCCCTTGGGACAAAATGACGATGACCTTTCTGCATTTGCAGTAACTTCTCTCTACATTCTTTAGGAGTTATTTCAGATGGATTGACCCATCTCCTAGCAATGTGTATTCATAGACATAGATCTTTTGTTTACTGCTACTTTATTAATATTTCTGAGCATCTACTAAAGAAATCCTGCTTAAGTAAAAATAATACTGTGCCCAAGGCTGCAACAGCAGTTTTCCTGTTGCAAATTTTAATGCTTGACAGGCTGAAGTCCAGTCCAGCTTCTTCCATGCTACTTAATTGCTACTCCAAGTGTGTTGTAGAAGTAGGGTGGTGCAGGCACTTAAATCAGAGAATCTTGAGCTGAGTGAGGGTATTTCTGCCTTCCTTGTGAGATCTCCCACCCCCGTAAACACCCTACAAGTGCACTTAGTACTTTTGATTGTCTCCCCAAAGAGTAATAGTTTTTTATGGCATCTTCAAGGAGTGCTGACAAATTAAAATGCTTTTGACCATGGAAAGGCGAGGGTTGTCAGCATATCATCCTGCTTTTCTATCAAAATCCACTGCTCTGTTCTGACCGCACGGTGCTGAATTTGTGTTGCCTTTACTTGGATGTCGTGCTGCAGTGTTTTCAGCTCCCCTGGAAGGCTATCTTCCAGCTTTAAATAGAGAGAAAGCAAAATCACAGAAAACATTGGGGAGCATTGTACAGCCATATATATGTGAATTTAGGGAATCATATTGTAAATAGAAAAAGAGAGCAAACCTCACAAATGTACGAATCGTGAAGCAGGTCTCAGTTGTGCATTATGAAACATGAACAACAACCTTGTTTTCGTGCTACGTCAACACAACAAAGTATACAAAATAAAAACAATACACCAATATGTAATGGAATTCAGAGACATGTGCTTGCACATGACTGTCCACTGCAGAAGGTGATATTATGCTTCAGTAAGAGTATGAACAGTTAGTTCCCTTATCTACTGAGCTTTTGTGTTCAGCTAGGCAAGCTGTCCATATCTCTGCTTGTGCAGGACTGCTAACAAGGATGTTGATTCAGAATTAGCAGTGGGCCTACCCCCATTACCAATACGTATTTGCATCCATAAAGAAACATACTCTCCCAGCATCAATGAAAGTGAAAGTTCATTACACACATGAAGTACTCATTGTTAACAATCAATCCCGATACAACAAATTAAAAGAAGAATTAGGACAATGTAATATGTTGTCTTTATTGTGATATTTGATTCATTTAATTATTTTGTTGTTTATTTTTGTAGGTTAACAGTTGGGATAAATGATTTTTGGCTTGTTTCTCTAATTCTTGATGTGGAGAGTCTTTTAAAGGAAGTTCCTCAAATGTGTTGTGGATGGCCTTCACAAACCTGTTTGCCAAATGTTATCATGTTGTGTATAATTCTGGGTAGCTCAGGCCAGTGGCTTATACCAGTTTCTGTGGTATAAATCTAATATCTTTGTACAAATACAATCCAGAATGAAATCCATTCTGTGTAATTTTGATTGCTTGGCAGAACTCACATGAGACATTTTGAAATTCTGTGCTATAATGATGCACAAATAGTACCTTAGTGGTGCTTTTTCTTTGTCAGCCTTGGAGGCAAAACATTACTGAAGGTTTCATTGCCTTTATTATGCTATTATTTTTTAGAAAAAATGAAGAATCAACAAATAAAAATGAAAAGAAAATCAGCTTACATATGTAGCTTATGTGCTGGGATATGCAATTGCCTGCGTGCGATTCAGTGTGGACATCATCCTTCACCCCTCCCCCCTTCCCCCCCACCCCCCTTCCCAAGGCCCCTCGTATGACCGGGGGCAGCTCATCACATGCGATCGGGATTCCTGCAGCTCAGTGGCCCCACAGGGAAACAGATCTGTCTCGCTTCCTTGCCTCGCTTCCCCCATTGTGTTCCAGAGCCCAGCTTCACATCAGCACTCAGCAAAAAGTCAGTAATTGAGCAATCTACTTCATGTTCTCCGTGTTGCCATGTAGGAGTGCGGAAGCAGAGAGGGACAGACAGAGAGTTTAATTGAAAATTAATTAATTGATTTTGGGTTAGGACCATTAAGATCCATTACTTGTGTCTAAAGGGTGTGGCCAAGTTTATTTTTCTTGAGCATCTTCTGAAACCTGGATGTGATCCATGACTTGTTCCAGGTGGGATTCTGTACATGATCTCTCTGCAGACTCTGACAATACTGATATTCTCAGCTGTAAAGGATTGTCCACAATGTGGATACGCATAGAGCTTGGACCTGTGGCCGTGTTCGCTTGTTTGGTCTCATTGAAACGTTGCGCAATGATTGTGCTGTTGGCTGCGGGATAGCTCATCTTGCTACAGTGTTTGAGTGTATGAATGGTCTCCACAAATCTAAATCTGTACCTGTAGCATTGTCTGGAAAAGGAGGCTTCACTTGGTGGGACATCCATGTTTTATGCCTCTGGTCAACTGGGTAACCACAGTAACCACAAGCCGCCTGCACACGTTACAAATAAAGTTTCCTCCTCTGACTCGAATGATGCTGACCTTGACTGGAGGAGAGTGCATGTTCGTCTGCACAATCCAGAATTGAGGCAGTTGAATACACATGAATTGGGCATTCTGTATTGGGATGGGTGTGAATTAAAATGAAGAGTCTTCTATACTTTGCCATAATTGGAGCAGTGCTTGGCTAAAACTCTCGTCTCTGTTTTACAGCCATGACACCACTGAAGAGCTAAGGGGTACAGGTAAGCTCAGTTTTAATTATAATTCAATTTTTAACAAAGCCTTTCTATACCATTGATCTTTGTGTTTTGCTGCTAGCTCCTCTTTACTTACTGTGATTGCTTTGATATTTTTGAGACAGGACTTGTATAAAAACCACAGGGTGCCTTGTTGCCATGGCAAACATCTTTTTTCTTTTGTGAGACCATGCTTAAATATCTTTTTAAATGCAGAGGCAAGAAAATTCAGTTAGTGCTGGAAAATTCAACTAAAACTAGCTGACAGTGGCCCTGCCCTCAGTCAGGCGAGAATGATACACTGTCCTCTCTGTTTGTCGAACATTACTTCAGTGGAATAGCATGCTAGGCTCCATCTCTTTTCTTTCACTTCGATAGAATTCACACCATTTAAAAACCCAGCTCAGTTATGGCAAAGAGGAGTCCATGCATCACTGCAGATCTTTGTTGTGGTCTACAGGAATGTACATTATTTCCAGATTAACTATTACTATTCTCCACCATCGCTGCTCGCACCTCTTGGTATATTGACTTCAACATAATCAAGGCAAGACATATCTATGGAAAACCTGTAAGGATTTTCTTTGGCAGAAAATATATTTGTTGCTTTTATTTGGCTCAGATACAAATTTGAATTCAGTACACATAACAGACTTCTTTTCTGTTGCTGAATAGCAGTCATTAATCTATGAAGAAAAAGACAGAGTGATGCAAATATAGCTGAACGCCATAAATTGCCTTCGTAACATACATTTTAATATAGACTATTTGTTATCTTTTCCATTTATCATAAAAATAGATATTCTGGTAAAGAGTTTCATATTTTGGGTAATTCTGCTGAAAAGGGCCCACAATCTGATGAAAAGGGCTCTCAGTAAATTGAATCTTAATATGAAATATGGGAATTAAATAATCAGAAGAACTGACATAATGTAGTGGTATGTTTTGAAACCAAGCACAGCCTTGTAAGTACAGTCTATATTTCTATGCCCCCCTGAGACCTGTTTAAGGAATCTCAAATTCAGCTGCAGTAGAGTCAGTATGAGCTGAAGTTTTCATTGGACAAAAACAACAGCAACAGCTGCAAGTTTGTTTTATTGTGTATTTCTGTGTTCATGGAAATAGTGCTATTGCAAAATGAAAATGACAGACTACAAAGAGGACTTCATACTCTTGTTTTTGTTGTGATGAGAAGCCCACCAATATGGCTTTCATTCTGATTCTGAGGCCAGTTTGCAAAGTTCTGCTCGCATGCTCTTTTAAGAAACCATCCTAAGATACAGACCCTGCAACACGGTTGGCAGTTGTCATCAATGAGAGAAGTAGTTCTCCAAAATCGACGCTAGTTCCTGTTGCATGCCATAGGGCTGGTAGCGGGAAATACAGTCACTGGCTCATGAGTGAATGTATGAGTGCAGTGCACATCCTCAGCTGACATGGGGGAGATGTGGGTGAAAAGATGATTTTGTGAACATGTAATTGGTGACTCCAAAAGCCCCCCGCCCACAAAAAAGATCATTAAATAAATAAAAGTGACCCAGTCTGCTTCCAGCTGTTAGCAACTGCACTAATGATAGAATCTGCCAAATTAGTCACAGCTTCTAAATATTCTTTGTATTTTACATAAGATATATTAGGTATAAAATTCATCTTTCTCTTCAGGAAAAAAATATGTTCTCCCTTGCCTGTCCCATAGAAACAAGATTTTTCATACCGACTACTTAAATCAACATTCCAAAGGATTGTAAAAATGTTTAATGATCTAGCTTTTTTCCCCAAAATTTATTTCTATCTAAAGCTGGAGTATAAGTACACGAACTTGGTCATTTTTAATAACTATTAAAACCCTGGATAGTTTGTTTCATCATTCAGGAGAAAACTTTCACCATAAAACTCTTCTGTATTTGTTAGTGGAGAGCATTGAATAGTGTATTTTTAGCTTTTTTCTTTTTTCCAATTATCCCACAGTGAGCCCGTAGCCCTTATAGCATGGGATTGTGCTTTATTCCTCAGGACAGCCTTTCCGTCCACTTCACTGACTTTAGATATACTCAGCCAGGGGAACTCATTTGGGGGAAAAGATGCATTAAATAACCACACAGTGCAGTTGCAGTAAGGCAAAGTTGTTATAGTTTCCAGGCAATATTGTCCTAGTTAACATTGTAAGAGTAAGTAATTAAAGAGCAGGTACATTTGTAATGTGTGTTCCGCCGAACATTTTCAGAATGCTGGATGAAATGTTTTACAGAAAGCAGCATTAGTAATTGAGCAACTGGCATTTGCATTAATGAAATAAATATCCCACGGCACTTTCATGGCAAAATATATCAACCGATCCGCGTCAGACTGGCAATGAACAATGTGGCGTGCTTGACAAATCTCAGGTGTTAGACAGCCGACATTTCAGCTTAACAAAGGACCGAACAAAGAATACTGGTCACCCAAATACTGGTGAAACCCAGGAGAGGAGGCAGACCTTTGCATTGTATACCTGTACAACCACATGCACAGCTTACACTTAAACACAGTGCTGCTACTGTACCGTGTATCTCTTTTGTCATAGATCAATCAGTCTATCAATAGTGACAATATAAGCAATTTGACGATAGTGCTGTGCATTTCACATTTTTGTGATGTATAGCCAAGTGCGTCACGCTGAGACACAGAGATGCATAATGTAATGTAAGTTGACATACTGTGTGTAGACTCCCTCTATAAATGATCGCCGTTTGGTGCGGCTATGAATTTATTTGTCATTACAATGTCCTGACCTTCACTTAAAGTGCAAGTGTTGGCAGATGCACTGTAGTCTGTATTCCTCTGCTGAATCACAGCAGATCAATGCTTTTAATATTTTTATGGTGGCCTATGTATTGATCGCCTAATTTATGCAGTATACAGCATATCTGATGGCATACCCACTGTCTGTGCCTCTAATTACCACAGGATAATTTCATTATAAATTTTTTTGTGCCCCCAAATGTGGAATTGTTCATTTTATATCTTTTTATTATATTACATTTGTTTTATTTTATCGAACATACAGTGTGTATGTATATATATATATATATATATATATATATATGTATATGTAAAGTACTATGTTTCTACTTTTTTGCGTGGAAGATTGAAGTTACCTTTTATTTGTCATTAGATGCATCATTTGTAAATTGATTTGTGGTGGTTTGTTCTACATACATTATTGGGCTCTATTTAGCTGTTTTAATAATATATAACACATATTCTGCAGAGAGATTAATTATATGTGAATTATTTGTATTTGCCTGAGAGTTTATGGGCTATATGTTAATGATCTAAGCGCACGGTCTAAAGCGCATGGCACAAGTGCATTTAGGGCGTGGCCAAATCCACTTTTGCTAGTTTAATGGCGGATAATCTGAACGCAAAGTAAGGCGCATGGTTCAAAGGGGTTGTACTTAATCTCTTAATTAATCATTGGTGTGTTTTGGGCGTAACATGAAATAAACCAATCAGAGTGTCATCTCCCATTCCCTTTAAAAGCCAGGTGTGCTTGCACCTTGGCGGATTGCTATTATAATGGCAGATTTACTAATTCTGATAAATATTATGACTAACCATTATTAAAAATATTGCGCGTTGTGCACCCGCCTATGTAGGCGCATATTACTGTCTTAATAATGCGCCCTTAAAACAGTAAAATACTGCGTCATTGACTTAAGACCAGGTTTTTGTTAGTCAATCGTGCAATCGCTTTCTGCTGCCTCAAGATAGCAACACGCAAACAATGCGCCTGACCACACCTCATTTTAAGACCAACATGCCCATGGGCGCTCAGATGGGCGCAAGTACATTTGCTATTTAAACAACGTGGGCGCTGGACGCGAAAATGACAACTGCGTCGGTCTGAAACTAGCAAAGACACTTGCGTTGCGCTGCTTTGCGCCAGGTGTAAAATAGAGCCCTATGTCTCTGGGTGCCATACTGTGAAGGCCATATCTCAGAGAAAAAAAATTACCAAGCAAAATAAATAAATAAATAAAAATAAAATAATAAATACATACACCAATCAGACTGTAAATGGGAAGCTAAAGCTCATTCTATCTTGGGGAGCCCTTGAGGAACCTGTCAATCATTGTGGAGGACACTTGCCTGCCATCCCAGTGTGCAGTGACTTGACATGTAAATAACAGCTTTGTGTCTCAAAAGCCGTTCAGAAACCTAGGATGGCTGGAGGTGTGATTTAATAATCAGTAATGGGGAATTATGAAAATCAGACTGTGTGATGTGATATATCATGCATAAATAACGCAACAAAGAGTGATATGAGTGTAAAAAACATGTACTTGGACAACAGGGGCACCCAGAGCAACACTTCAGGAGAAATGTTCAGTGGATGGTTCACGTGGGCTGGGATTATTTTGTTTGATTACATTACAAATTTCAACCCTATCTCCAAAAGGATTTAGCCATGTCTGGGAATGTACCTGTCTCCTGGTAAATAATCAAGCAAAAGGGAGATCAGTAGAGAAGGCACACCCAGGTAGGGGAGAGGCCTTGTGTTCACGGGAGTTTTAATCCATTTTCAGAGATAGAGAACAGGACCCTGAATAATTACCATGAAACAGTTTACATATTTGATCATTAAAAAACAACAACTATACCATTACACGGTTTACAGAGTAGCCTGCCATGTCCTTTTCAGGTCAAATAAAGCTGTGAATTACCCATGCCCTTATTTCACACGCTGCTTTACGGATACGCAAATGAACTACACTTACAGCAGCAGGAAAATAATGAAGGACATTTTTAGTGATAGAAAAGAATAGTCAGGGAGTAGTTATCTTTAAATGGGCCCTAGGTTGACTCCCTTTCCACCACCAGAGATGATATTAATACTGCTCAATTGACAGGTCCTGCAGGTACAATTACACATAATCCCCCCCCCCAAATTTGAGCAGAGAATTCAAATAACTTTAATTGAATCTGCCCGATCCCACACCTTGCATAACTCTACTGCCACAGTCAAAATATTTCCCTCATTGCACTGTTAGTCCATGTCTGTTTTGGCCGAGAGGCTTACTTTGTGGTTTTGCTGAGAAGGGTCTCAGAGGAGAAACAGTTTAAAAATGAGAAAGACGGCAAAAAAGAGGGACACTGAGAACTATTCAGGCACTGTCTATATTGAGAAAGCAGTGATAGATTTTATCCTGTATCAGTGTGCTTGTAATGTGAGGAACACTGAGGCTATATGAATGGGTGAATGTACAGGTCTGACCCCTGGCTTGGCGCTCGCCCTGTAGCTGTCGATGCAGTGAATGCCACTCCAGGTCGATAGCACAGCGATGACGTCTCGCCTCATTGTGGAGTACAGTCAGATTCCATTTCTAACACTTTTCTGCATTATTTCATTGTATGTGTACTAACGTTCCTGCTACAGCACATTTAAAAAAGTGTGGGGGTGGGTAAAGATGATATCTGACAGAAGGGCCTCTCGCCGGGGATTCACGGCAGGAGACGGAGGGAAAGGGAACCGTCGATCGATTGGGACTAATGAACTCTGAGGGTCCTCTGTTCCGTTGGCCTTTTCACAGGCAAGCATGGGTCCAGTCCAGGGAGGAGGCCTCTGGCCACATTGACTTCTCCTCTCATAGTCCGTAAATGACAAAACAAAGCAAACAAAACAACAGCACGCTGTACAGAAATCAACGGCCCCAGGGCTCAATTAAGTAGCGTAGATTAAGCGTAATGCGGCTGAATCTGCTCAACGGGACGCGTGGCGAGGTCTCCTCAGGGGCCCTGAGGTTCTGGGCAGTGTGATGGGCCGCATCGGGGGCACGTTTTGGGCTTCTTTCGGGTGATGTACGAGCCCTGAAAGATGCTTATTGCTCCATCATTCTGACATTGACTCCATCGCGTACAGTGAATACAGGCCCCAGCCCTTTGGTGCTGTCCGTCACTGCCATTTAATATTCAGGCCCTGGCTCCTCTGGATGTCTTGAGTGCCGAATGAGTCAGCCGAATGGCAAATTGATGGAGACAAGGTCCTCCTGCAAATCCATTACTTCCCAGATGGAATGCTCGGTTGTCTCTCTTATCAGATATTTAATATCTGAATTTATTGTTGGGAGCAGTTGGTTCATGGGGTCTCTTAGCGACGCTTTTTCTGTGTTTGAAATATGAGCAGATGCAAATAAGAGCCCCATCTTCTCCCTCATCTGGAGCCTTTTGTGAATATTTACCCAACATCTCACTGTAAATATGAGAACGGATATGTTCATATGCTCCAAGTCACCCTCATTCAAAGCAGTGCTGTGTCGTTTGATTTGCCAGCCTAATATCCCATGCTCTGTGTATGCCCATCAGAGAAGAGTAGTAATTCAGTTTGTATGCGTGCGTGCACAGGCGTGTGTATGTGAGTGTGCAGCATGTGTGCATTTCATTTATCCAGTTGTAAATGCCTGAGGAGGACGCATGCTGCTGCACTGAGGCCTTCTCTGAAATATGTTCAGCCATCCAGCTGCTGCTTCTGTACACTCTGCTCTGTGCAGGATGACTGCAAATGTGATGCAGCCACATGGCATGGGCTGGATTCTATTCTACCATAGGCAAGCAGCAAGCTCTAGCTGGTTTCCCCTGAGACGTATGGTCAGGGTCAGGGTAAACAAGGACAAGCAGGACATCTGCCTTGACTGGGTCACCTGACACAGGAATCCATGCTGGATGCTTCTCCTGCTTGTGGATCACCTTGCCTTTGGGGTACACCCCTCATTTAAACAAGATTTTGTGAAAGAGAGGAGAATCAAGATTGATTCTCTCTCTCTGGTTGTGTCTATCATTTTACAAAAAGTAGGAGCGGGAGAATGAATTTTGACACTTCCATTTCAATGGAAATGAGGGAAGAAATTAATATATTGTTGATTTGCAGTTTGAACATAAAGTTGTTTTTGTGGAAAGGATAGTCATGTTTGCTCTCAATCACCAGGTTTGGATTGGAAATGGATTGGCGATACTGGATTTAAATGCATGTGTCCCATATTTTTCTGATTTAGAAAAATGCCACATCAACAGAGGCAAAGAGCCAAAATAATCAGACAAGTGATGAACAGTGTTAAAAATTATTATGCACAAGAGTACAATATCTTCCTAGTCTTTGCAACTAGTGGCGAGGTATTATCTCAAGAAAAGAGACTCCAAGCAAAACCGAGGTACACATGATTGCCCCTAATTATCTATCCAAACTTCTAAGCTCATACGCAGCAATATTGCTTTTTACGTCTTAAATTTAGAGGGGCTTCATGTGTGACATAATTAACTTCCATTTCAAGTTAATTCTCCAACAAGTTTAATGATGCAGGGAGAACTATTTCCTCTGCTGTGTTAGCACTTGTGTAAAGTAGCCTTTGGGGACCTGTTGTTTAAGTATATAAACTGCATTAAAAGTTTTGAAAGTTACCTCCTAATGAAAATAAAATGGAACGAAATTGAAAGTAAGGCACTCAATAGATGGTCTACAAACAAGTGCTTTTGACAACATGTTAAAAAATAATAGCAAGAAAACAAAAACAAAAAGCAGTGTAGCGTCATGTGTTCAGATCTCATTGAACATGGCAGAGACATAATTTGCTTCTTAAAATTCATCCTGTGGAGCTTGCGGAAGGATTGGCGGCAGGTATTCTTATGGGCAGTGTTTGTTTCTTTTGTCTCCCCTTGTGTTTCACTTGCCTGTCAATGTCAATTTCCTAGGCCTGCGGTGAAAGCAGATCTGTCACAAACTGAAAGATGCCAGGGTTCTGCTCTGGGCTTTGTGTATCTTCCTTTCACATTTCAGTTTTTTTTTTTTTTGTCTCTGTTGCAGATGTGAAGGTCTCACTGTGAGCACCACATGCCGTGACGCAAAGAAAAACACCCTGTCTTTTCCCTGTAAGACGCTGAGCACTGACTAATGAAGATGAGGAAGACAGTTTTTTTGCAAGTGTGTCATATCCAGCTCAGCAAAAAAGGCCTTGCAGAATGCACACCCTTTACCCCGACAAAGTGAAGGAATGCGAAGTGCACCCGATGGAAGCAGCAGCCCTTTGGATCCGCACTACCACCTGTCACACATGACTTTGCCCAGCAATGGAGGTCTAAAGAACTCTCTGCATGTCCATGTATCTCTGCTCATCTGTCTTCACTCGCTCGAGGGACCTGGAACTGGGGTAGATGTTACGCTAAAATGACATGCATGGGAGGAAACCAAAAACTGCTCAGTTGCTTTTACAGTGTTATAATATTAAATAGCAAGGATAGAAATGTTAGATTTATGAACCGTGTGGGCGGAGCTACCGGGTGCTGTCAGTCACTGACCCTTTTCACCAATCGAAACCACTGCTCTCTACTGCAGGATATTATGCTTTTAAACAGTGTACCATCAACAGCACGTGCTAGCTCAGCCCATTTTTGAGGCACTTTAAACCTCAATCTCTCACTGATATTTTAAATGTCTTTTAATGAATTCAGAATACATCAGTTTTAATGCTTTCTTTGAGATTCATACAGGTACTGCACTATATTCTGGCACAAAAAATGCAAAATCTGCACAGAAGTACAGTTCACTGCCAGGTCTTGTTTGAATGTGTCTAGATCTGGAAAGTGCTTGTGCCAAATGTCAGAGCCAACCATGAAATAATCCTGTGCATATTTACATTAAAATCCATTCAAAAACCCTTTGATCCATGATAATCACCTCACTCTGTCCTACAGCTCCACTCTGCATGCATGAATAACTGATTAGGTTTGGTGGATATATCTGCTACAAAACCCATTATATAAGCAATATTCAAATTCACACTTCATATAGACACGTCCATTTTGACCTTTGTGTTGGGGATAATAACAAATGGTTAATAGTTATACAAATATACAGAGAATCAGAAGAGCTTCACTGTGCTTAATGATATTCATTATAGGTACAGTGACATAGATGATCCTTTGATTCAGATTGCAATTTTTGGCATTGGTTAGAAAAAAAAAATTCATTCATGGCTGACTTTTATCCTTAATTGACTTTTACTGTTGCACAAACATTGCATCCCATCATTAATCAGAGGTGATTGGGTGCAGTTGGTGAGGCTGTTGGTGAATGCTAAGCCTGGTGAAAAGAAGAACACCAAAGCCATGTTTGTTCCACTTATTTAGGGAACTGCATTTTTTGCCATCAGGATAGTGCTGGCAGGAATAAGCCAGGACCCTGTCACTGACTGCGTGGGCAATTGAGAGCCAGGAGTGTATAACCTGGAAAGACATTGCAGTCAAACCCTGTCCATCAGCGATAGCCTGTCATCTAGAAGACCACAAGTCACAACAGCTCACCAAGATCAAAGACATTGTGCTTCATTAATGCTCAGTTAATTGAACCGATGCCAAAAACAAAAAACTAATCAATATTCAAAAAGTTTGTATACTTTAATGTCTTTAAAATATTCATGCATACATTGTGATACTTTTACTTTGATAAGAATATGCTGAGGTAAGAATACTGTATAAAGCATGAAGTAAGTGTTTGGAAGTTCACAGTTACTGTGTAAGCATCAGGTTTCAGGAACTGGGCCTTTTGTTTTTCACTCTTTAGTCCTTTTCAAACACCACGTTTGCTTTAAAAACCTCCCAGTCTCTTTGAGTAATAAACCCTGCCCGCATAGCTCCGTGTTACTATTTTGGAGGAAAAACTATTTGGCATTTGGCTGGAGCTTATCAGACTGAGCCGCGTACATTATGCCCTTTGATCATTCACAACAGGAAGGACACGGTCATATTGAGCTTTATCGACCACAGGATTATCCCCACAAATGTGTCTGTACAATGTGTTCAACATGTGAAAGGACAACGGCGGTGTTAAAACAGTGCCTGATGAAATGTTCGACCGTTCACATCATTGATAGACAGGTTTTCTCCAAAGCATTGCTTAATTAGCTACATCAAATGAATTAGACCGAGGATTGAGGTTTCCCCACAAGAGGCCTGCCTTATTGTTCACTGTATATATCTGGTATTGTTGCCAGGCGGCACCTCGAAAATTGAAAAAATCAATCGACCAACAAAAGAGGACCACATACTGGACTTCATAATTGGGAAGCCTGTCATACACAGTCTTGTCATTTCAAACTGAAGTCTCTCCAGCCCTGTAGTCTGTAGCATCTCGCAGCAATCAAAATGTCTTGTTAACCTTAGAGCAGAAGGAGGCCTGCTCACAGATTAAGAATCGCAGACGTTCAGTGTTGCACATCACACAAAAGGAAGGCCTCCACGCTCACTCTCAGGCTGGGTTAAGATGTCCAACCCGAAGGTGTCTTGTGAAAAAATAGCACAGATTCAGACTCTCTGCTCCTCGTAACGTTATCCAACAGCGTGGACGCTGTGTTCTGCGAGAAGAAAACAAGCGATCGATAAATTCAGCTTTCATTTCCTAGGGAGGAGGGTTATGCCTGTGAAAGTGCTGGCCATGGCAGTGTGAAGTGCAATGTGCTCAATGATGGATGATGAACCACAGTCTAGGCACGCTTCAGAGTTTACACAAAATTCTGAAAAAAAATGAATGGTGAAAGGTTGCAGAAAGGGTTCTGGTGAGTCAATTCCTTGCAGAGGGCTGATCGAGTGAGAGTTGATCTTATAGAGTTGTGGGAGAAATGGGGGAGAAGTAGGGTATTTCATTGCTTGTCAGATGGCCTGCCTTTGTTACATTTCATTTTCATTATTTAATCTAAAATGGCCTTGCGGTTGTAGCAGGTCTTGCTAGCCTGATTGGTGTGCGTAGATTGAAATCACCCCAGTATGTTGAAAGGAAAGAAATTGGAACCCACCTTTATTGTGGACCCCAATGGTGTGTTCTTTGGTAAACAGAACTATGGACTTGAAGATGGAAGATTTGAATTGCAGATGACCAGGTACTACATGAGTTTCCTTAGTCACAATGTAAACAAATGGAAGTCAAGCTTGATCTGAGGGTCGCACAGCGATCTTGACAGGCCACAGTGTCTGCTGTTTTTTTTTTTTTTTTTAATTCTGCAACCATTTTATACTGAGGATACCAGGTGAGACACTTTAACAGTGTAATCATCTGTCAGCTTTAATTTAAGTAATATTGATTCTTAGGGACCAGGGCTGGCCTCTCTTGTGGTAGATGAATGGTTATACTATGTAAAGAATGTTATCGCTATCAACTGACATGAAACTTGGTCATGTATTTTTGGTTTTTGTGATTGTGTCTGAGAGTAAATAACATTTCAGGGAAGTTTAGTTGATTTTCTCTTAGAGGAGGAAATATCTTCAATTATGTGTCCATCATATGACACCATTTTGCAGGTAATTTTTTACTTACTAAGAGGTGGCTTAACTCCACTTTCACCAGAAAATGAATACCTGCTATGCCTTCCCTCTCTTTCAAGGCATATACATTTTATATTCAGCCTCAATCAGCTCTCACAAGTACATCACCATTGTACATCCTTTTTAAATAATTTGGAAAATTCTCTGCTGTGCCTTTTTTTGGAATCTACTGAGACAACTGCAGAAGCCGCACAGTGACCTTTCTCAGATATGCAGCTATAAGACAACATCTTTTCCTATTGGTCTTTGTGGCTGCTTTGTGAATGCATTCATGGTTTGATGTAACTGCATTGTGAGATACTCTCCCGGGGAATTCCCTTGAACTGATTTTAAATGTCAGTCATGTTCCAAGGTCTGCAGGCAGTGCTCATTGCGATAATAATGCTTCTCATTCTCCGTGCCTCTTGGCAACTGAAACTATGCATCTTGCATGCACATGTGCTCTGCGTGTTTCCCTGCATATGACTGCTTTCTTCTTCTGCGACTATCATCACTCATTCTGTTCTCCGCTTCATCCGCTACCTCCTCTTGCTTGTTCAATAGCCGTCCGCCACACAGAGAATTTACGTGCGTCTCATGCCTTACAGTGTAGGAGCTTCTCTTTATCAACATAAATTATCCAGTACTGCTGACGGCTGTGTAACATTAATCTATTTGCGGGACTCGGTTTCCTAATCACATTCACGCACACGTGTGTGTGTGCATATATATTTATGCAGTTGTGGGAAAATAGCACAAAATGAAGTATGATGGATTTGGGCCAGTTTCCTCTCTGATGGTGTGTGTTCTGTTTGTTTCCACCTACCTTGTAAATAATAATAATAATGACAACAACACTATTATTATTATTATTATTATTAATAATTATTATTATTCATATTATCAATATTATTAATATTATTATTATTATTATTATTATTAATAATAAAATGAAGATGAAGAAGGAGAAGATGAATCAATTGCACACCAGCGTTTGGCTCACTGGGGTGCAGTGCATTGAAAACCCCAGAATGACTTCCTGCTGCCCTGTCCACTGGCCTGTTCTCTCTGAACAAATGTCAAGATCGAAATGCACAGAGGGAAACTGTTTGTTTGGCCATTCACGCTGTGCTGTTGTTGCTAAGTTTTAATGTCATTGTTGAACTTGTGCAGAATATTAGTTCAGGCCTACGTGTGTTTATGCCATCAGGAAAATGTTAAAATGCATTTTTATTTTCCCCAGAAACACTCCAAGTCCCTTTTCCTTGGTTGAAACAGAGTTAACTGTATGCCTCTTAAGAGAGTCATGACAGTGTAATACAATCTGCTCAGTGTCCAGGAAAACAGTGAGCTTTTATTACCATTGACTCCCTTTGTAGTATTTCAGGGAATGAGCTTTTGGCCTGGAGTGCACCTCACATATTTCACAAAATGAGAAATAAGTGTGGAGATAAGAATCCAATTTCAAAGCGGTTTAATGTTTTGTGAAGAAAGAAAATGCATAAGGTCACAAAGAAGGCTGGGCCAGCAAGTTGGTCACGGCTCTATTGTTGACTGAGGCTAAGCTCATACTACCAAAACTGGCACGCAGTGCAACTGGACTAAGATGGCTTATATGCATAAGGCAAAGCACGCAACTGGTAACCTACTTGCGCTGAGAAAGAAGGCCAGAAAATGGCTGACAATGATTCCATTAGAGACGGCACAGAATAAAGCAGTTTGGTGAGAGTATCAGATAAGAGAAAATTGTAGGGTTAATTTCACTGTGTTTATTTCCCCTCTCCCACAATTAAAGTGTTCCGCTCCATTGTACCGCAAACTGGTCCAAAAAAGAAGAAGCCGAAAAGTTTTCATTTCCACCATCTAGCACATCCGGCACAATTACTTGTGTTTACAGTGCAGTCCAGTCTGACTCATACTTATTGAACACATAACCCATATGTAATTTAGAGGACATTGTCCGCTCTCCTAAATGCAGGTGAATTATTTGTCATATGTCAAGAGCAGAGGAAGGTCAAAGATTATGGAAAATGACACAGATGAAATACCACAGAGCTGTCAAACCTCAAAACCACTTTCTATAAAGCCACCATCCAACTCCAAACCTGTTGTTTTCATTCTCTTCTTTCTTTTTAAAGAGAAAGCACTAATATAATCTGACATGACTTGAGTTGAAATAACTTTTTTTTTTTAGGAAAAGGAGTTATCCTTTATCAGAGATAGATGGATTCCTGTGTATTTCTATAGCATAACTGAGCAAAAGTACTGATGAATGGAGAAATGCTCATTTTTTATTGCTAGAATGATCACTGTTCTCTCTCTCAGTAGTAACACCTGATATCCGGTGGACTTCATGTTTGAATGAATTGTAGTCCTGCAGGGATGGAATATGCTGCTTGTTGAGTTTATTTTAATAAATGGTGCCATTCATATTCATATTATGACGCATCACTGGAGCCTGTAGTTAAGCATTTAGCTGGATTATTTTGCGCAAGACTAAAAGGCTAAAGTGCAGAATTTTATTACATTACATTTTTTGCTGCGTCAGTGCTTCTTACTTCTATTAAGCGCACTGGAAATAACCAGCAAACAAAGGCAAAATTCATGTTCAGCATGAATGCCCATATGCAAAGGAGCCTTTTCCTGTTTTGCACAGAGGAGAGAAAAAAATAAATGGCTTCCTGAATACATCTACTAACATTCTTATCTGTCTGAATCAGATTATTGCATTCTGATGGCCATTTGTCATCCCAGCCTTTTATTAAAAAGAATGCATCCATGTTTCTTTCCTTGAAATATTGATTATCATATTTGCAGCCCATGATATGATTTGTGTTGTGATGTATCAATATGTGATTCACACTTTCGACAGAATCATAATTTTATATCAAGAGCATTCAGACATATTGCTTTTTCATTAAAATTTCCTATTATTGCCAATAGTATTGGAATCCATCATGTCCACTGAAGCAACAGCACACATTATAATGAAGGGGATAAAATTATTAGAAAGGTCCAAAAATGCTCTTGTTATTTATTAGTTAATCAACTGTTCTGTTTTTGTGTTCACACTGACTTTCATCATTTTCTTGAACAAAACTTATCTGGTCACATTAATGTAGGTTCATATTTTACATGCGACTACTTTGAAAGTCAGTATTGTGGCTTTAAATCATAAGTAAATGGGGTGTACAGTGTTCTACTGAATAACTTGCATATGTTGAATATTAGCTTTAATGTGTAGAAAATATGCTCCCCTTATTCAACCATATGATTTATCATTCACACAGACACACACACAAACATACACTCCATCCATCCATCCATCCATTATCTAACCCGCTTATTCCCTGGACAGTTTGCCAGTCCATCGCAGGGAAAACACACTATTCACTCACACGCATACCTCGGGGAAATTTAGACTGTCCAATTAACCTAACCTGCATGTCTTTGGACTGTGGGAGGAAACTGATGTACTCGGAGGAAACCCACGTGGACACAGAGAGAAGATGCTCCACACAGAAAAACTCCACACCGAGCTGCCAACATATATACAATACACATTAATATTTAATCATTACATATTTAATAATTTATTTTGTAAATGCTGGTGAGTGTTTGTTTGAGAAAATAACCATTGGCTAAGCACCTTTTAAACCACCTGGAGGCGATGAGCAGCTATCTCTCAAGTGCTTTTGAAATGAGCCTTTGGCCCCAGTCTTTCAGGAAATAAAGCAAGGTCTCCTCAGATGGTCACCGAAAATGGCAGCACTAATTGCAGCCAGGGGTCATGGAGGATGACACTAGCAGAGTCCACACTTACCCGATGGGTGAGGGGGTTGTGGGTCACAGCTGAAGTATTTTTTATAGTCAACAGTCACACAGCCAGTAACACATATTTTGTCACTGAGCTGAAGGAGACACTCGTCCATTATAGAAAAAACCATCAATGTGTAACAGATTGTAGCAGATGGCAACAAGTGCTTATGTTGCCAAAATATTGAACGTTTTATTTTTTTGACTGTCAAGGAATGGGTGAAATGTTGACATTTTAGACTATGTGTAATGGGAAGTAACCGCATAGCTGTGTCATTTTACGTGCTGCAGAGACATTTTACCAGTGCAATATACATGCCTCGCATATTACATGCTGTCCATTTTCACAGCTCAATATTTTACTGAAGCAATTTTTGTTAAGAGCCATTTCTTAAGGGTGCAACAGCTGTGCCTCGCCAGGGAATTTCACCAGGGGCCTTATCATTTCCAAGCTGCTCCACCACACTGCTGCATCCCGCCCGTTAAAATCAAAGCCAACTTCCCACCGCTTCACTTTTAGAAGGTTCAGCGTAGTCTCAACCTGGCCAATGCGGTTGTGCTTTCTCTTCTCTAGTTTTGGAAGTGTGGAAAATGGAAATCTGTGCCTGTCTCCACTGTGTACAGCTTCGGTATAAGGAACACACTGAAAAACAAGTACACATATGAATATATGCCTCTCTCTCTCTTCCACACACACACACACACACACAAACAGATGCTTATCGCAATTATTTTTTGATTCTGTGGCTACTTGAAAACATATCTCCGTGAAATACACTCAGCTACTGAACATTGCAAGTGCAGCATATATAACTAGATCCATTACACAATTAAACCCTTCTCCCATAACTCCACTTAAGACTGTGCTGCAAAAACCCAATGGAAATTTTTACGTTTTTAAGTGCCAGCAAACTGCAGCAATAAGCTTGGAACACAATTTCTTCCCAAGAAGGCCCCTGCTATGGATCATGACTTCTGATGCATTACGAAAACTTTCTAAATGGAACCCGGCTCTTTGCTGAAAACCTTGACATGATCTCATTCTTCCCTCTCACCACCCTCTATTTCATTTTTTTATTTTACATTTAGATTAATTTTTGGCTCATACTGTGGTCCTTAAATATTTGATAAGCATTTCACTTTGCCAGGCTCCTTTATATGCATTTTTTTAGTTGTATCATTTTCCAAAGAGAGTAAAAAGTAAAATACAGTTTATACATAAATTCTATCAAAATTCAGTCCTGGGCTTTGGAAGATTCATTTTTGGTATGTATAGTAATAAAGCATAGTGAACTTATTAAACAATTAAAAACAGTATGGATGTTGGGTTTTTTTTTTTTTTGATGTGGCTCTGTTCTCCCACTTTTTGCAGAGTCCCTTTAGTCACCCCAGGCAAAATAAATATTTCAACGTGGAAATTTGTGCGCCTAGTTTTTCAATCCATACCCTCGGTTCTAAGAATCTGTGCACTCACTTTTGCAATCTGTGTGCACGGTTTTTAAAATAGGAGTTAGCCAGCCTTCAGTTATATAGCTAAAAAGCAAATGTACGGCAGGTTGTATGTAGCCAGTTAAAGTTAGATTCAAACAAAAAATGATCATTGCTTAATGAATTCAGTAGAATGACACACCATGCAATCTATTAAAACATTTTTATTGTTGTTGTTGTGTTGTCTTCCTTCGGTGAATTATTAAAATGCATATATATACCGTTTTACACCGTATATACACCGTAGGCCAAGGCAGACCTCTACAGTTGATGACTGAAGAATTTTCACCATAATGAAGAAAAAACCCCAAGCACCTCTCCAACGTATCCCCTGATGAAAGCAGTTACTGCCGATATGCATGGGTTGGCCCAAAATAATAAAGGCTTTTTAAATTGCTAATCTGGAGATTGAGTGCCATGAGATTTTTTCTCTCTTTCTTAGATCTGAAACACTCTTTAGGAGGCAGAAGTGAATGTGTCAGTGACTACTGTCTGCAGAAGTCTTGGCAAACAAAAGTGCAGAGGCTACACCACTAGATGCAAACTACTGATTAGCTACAAAAACCGAATGGCCAGGTCACAGCTTCACAGGTCACAGTTCTTTAAAAAGGTCTGGAAGACAAATGGGACCAAGATTCACTTGTATCAGAGTGATGGCAAGACCCCTCATGGTGGCGGGGGGTGTTATGGTTTCAGCATGAATGGCTGTCACAGATACTGGCTCACTTATCTTCACTGATGATGTAATTGCTGATAGCAGCAGCAGAATTAATTCTGATCTGCTCAGTTTCAACCAAATGCCTCTAAACTCCATTGGAGTTTAGAGGCAAACATACCGCTAAAGCAACAAAGTTTTCAAAACCAAAAATGGGCAGATTTTTGACTGGCAGAGTCATTTACCCATTCTGACATTTTAACAGGCATTTCATATGCAGAAGAGTAAACTTAAGGCAACTAGCCCCCAAAGCAAGCAGGAGCTAAAGATGGCTGCAGTGCAGGCCTGGAAAAGCATTAACCCAGAAGATACTTTTCACCTGGTGATGTTTATGGGTCACAGACTTAGAGCAGTCCTAAACATGCAAAGTGATTAACATGACAACTTTCAATTTACATGACATTAATACGTCCCAAACATTACAACATAACAATTTTCTGATAAAAGCATAAATAAATAAATAAATAAATAAATAAATAAATAAATAATGCTCTCTCTTTCCATGATGGATCACAGCAATTAAATGCAACAACCTATCAATGCATTTTACTGGTAGGCTATTTGTTACTAGCGGCAACTGCCCACATATTATTTTTTGAAACTTCAAGCAATTTAAAATGGCTGTTTCTAGAGTTGCACATGGTATTTCAGTAATTTCTCACAGTTGAACATGAGGTCACCATAATGAAGAAAAACCCCTGAGGGCCTGTCCTATTCATGCTGATGCTGCACTCAGATCATCAAGGAAGACAGTTGAACCAGCACATGCTGCAGCCATACATGCTCAAATAATAACACCGCCACCACCGTGTCTCATCTGTCCACAACTCCGGAACTCTGCTGACTCCTTTAGATACTTCTTAGCAAACTGTGACCTGGCCATCCTGTTTTTGAGGCGAACTAATGTTTTGCATCTTGCAGTGCAGCCCCAGTAGTTCTGTTCATTAAGTCTTCTGCAGACAGTAGTCAGTGACACACCCACACCTGCCTCCTGAAAAGTATTTCTGATACAAAACACAATTTTACAGTCACTGGGCTCTATGCTGTGTCTGAAGCTGATCCAAGCAATTCCGCGTCTGTTTATTTAGTGAAATACCTTATTTATGTATCAGGAACATAGGATATGGGAGTCATTGTTAACTTTACTTACAAACCTTACAGTAACTTTCAGAGCATTCAGTTAAAGGTGTTCATCTACATAAAACCCTTGGGATGCACACCCAGCCGACACCAATACATCACACTTCAACTATAAAATAACATTACTTTATTAACTTATTTATTTTCCTACAACAAAATTATTTCCTATTACATGCTGTGAACACTGGGGGGAAAATGGTGCATTTAGGACAGACAACAGCTTCTTAAAAAGGTCTTAATATAGCATGTACGATATTTATATTATTTGGAGGTCGTGAAAAATGACTACAATTAAAATAAAAAACAACAGGCATGGAAAGCACTAACAAGCCATGTACCCGCCATGTATCCAGCTTCCGTAATCATGTGCAATAACTGGCTTGTACATAATGAAAAGGTCTATCACCTAGTTATTTAATTACCTACTGTGGCGTCATTATTATGAGCGATGGCAGTTCAATTAGCTCATTATACTGTGCTTTATTTGCTTATAATGTGACTTGCCAAGAGATGCCATTTAACTAGTTGTTTGTGCAATGTCCCTCGTACTCCCTCCTGGTAGTGGACCCCAATGTCCGCTAATGGTAATTACCTGATAATAATTGGTCTCTTTGTGGGCCTGTAATGTTCACTTCGCTTAAAAAAAGAAAAAAGAAAAAAGAAAAACCCTGAAAAATGGTCCTTTGTACACATGGAATACCGGCTCTCCTTCACTGCTATATAACTTGACTTTGACTTTTTAAGAGATGCCCCAATAGTCGACCATTTCTCATACTGTACAAGTAGCTGAATAGTCATCACTTCAGACTTGACTAACTTTTACACTACACTGCTCTGCAGGGCTATCCCCAATCTAGAATGACTTTCATGTAACACTTGTATCTTGATCTTCTAGCATGTTGCACTTGTATCTTCATCTCAATAAATAAATGCATATCTGTTATTTAATTTATTTCTGTGCATATTTTTCTTGCATCTATTTATTTATTTATTTTTCATTTTGGTCCTCCAGACAATTGCACCTTGTCTGACTTGTGCTCTGTAGTTGTTCAAACAACATTGCTTTGGATAAATAAAATGTAATAAAATAAAGAGGAAGATCAAGTTGTAAAATGTGTATAAGTCAGTTGTCATTCTATTAGCCTGCCTATGACGGCTGGACTAGACGCTTAAATAACTTCAGTTTTCCTCCTGTGAGACCCGTGACCTCCATCTGTGTTTTTAGTAATCACAAATTTGTGCCAAAGCATTTATTTTATTTTGTTCAGTCAAATTGAACGCTGGCTTTTACAAAAGGCCTGTCGAAGGAAAAGAGCAACATTTGGGCTGATTACTAATCAACCCCAGCTGTGCATGCATGTACCTGAGCCTGAAACTGTCATGGTTCTGATGATCTCTCAGACAACTGGATTGTGCAGAAAGCAGGGGCGGCCCACTCGGCTGCCATATCTCCACCCAACATTGAAAAATGCTGTAAATTGACACAGAAGGAATGTACTGCTTAGAGTATACAGCAGAAATGGCTTTTCAGCCGGCACTCAAAGTCCGATTATGCTGTTGGGGTCTTTGGAGCTTTCTAGGTGGAAATGGCTGGGAGCACATTTCTGACCCCCATAGCCCATATGCTGCTACAATATCAAAGGATCTTCTCTGTCCCTTAAGGTGAACTGAATGCCTCAGGGAAATCAATACACTTGCCAGACTGCAGTAAGAACATTTTGTGTCAGCCACAGGCTGTGGGTTTGGGATGACTCAACAGCCACATATAAATAACCACAGACTCAAACCTGGGAGGTAGGGTATTGGTCAGCAAGGTATCCTCCCACCTCATGGTTCACTAGCAACTAGTGTGAGGTTTGTCACCTGCTCTGTATCTGCATCAGCTACTTATACCTCTGGCATAGTACCCGCTGCAGCTCTGTTAGTGAATTGTAGTAAGCTCTGAATGCCTAGGAAATGTTTAGAATCTCAGTGCAATTTCCTTCCATGCTGCAGTGCGTACTTCCAGGTCAGGAGGCTAGCACCGCAGCCCCCTCTGACTCAACATCATCCCTGCCAGCCATCAAATGTGACGTCACAGCTTGCCCTCAGCACCCCTCTGTCCAATGATGATGACTGTTAGTGACGAGCGACAGTCATGTGACCCCAAACACCCTGTGTAATTAATGGATGAGGCCAAAAGGGTAGGGGGAGGGGGGAGATATGCTCCAATTTCTGATGAGAAAATTTGTCACAAGAACCATGGTGAGAGAGGACACATGAATTTGTTATCAGACACCTTATTAAACTAGGCATGCAATATATCCATGCTCCATGCACAGGTAAATTACCTCTTACATGCAGAAAAAAATAATGAATACCCACTGAAGTGACATGATGTCTTTCTCTTGCAGTTTAATGTTACTGAACAAAGACTGTTACCCAATAATAATATAATAATACTAATTTAGCTTTAAAAGTTAACACAAAATAAGGCAATTCAATATAAATCCATGTATAATATAAATTTGTATAATACAAACAGTATTTCATTTATTTATTAGTTACATTTATGTTTTTCGAGGCCTACATATATCGGTGACAATCTATCACAAGACTATGCAGTCAATGTCACGTCACCACATAGCCTAAAGTTAAAGTTTAGTTAAATATATGTACGAAGATCCGGTCTGAGTTGAACAAATCCCATCAATTGGTTAATTAACAGCCTACTGGCAACAGACTAACAACCCCGTGCGTAATCCTGCAGGGGGGGGTGTCTGCATTTTTGCCTGGCTAGAAATCCCGGCAAGCTAGCATGCTTTATCAAAACCATCTGTTAGCCACTAAAAAACGGTTTACAGTAGCATACATTTGGATTCCATATCATACACACACAATACAGAAGCCGAATAACACTACCAGTAAAAGAATTTGCTTGCATATAGCTAAAACAGATTATTGGCAATCTCTCCCGAAATATTTACTGAACTCTCTCACCGTTCGTTGGAAACAAAGAGATGGTAATTCTGCATGTTTAACCTGAAAAACATCATTCAAGCTAGATGCATCTACCTAAAAATCTGTGTTACATTTTAGGTTTTTTTCTGTTCTCCCCTACAGTAAATATAGAGTTTGCATTGTGCTGCAATCAAAATTACAGGCCATAAGTTATATGGTATGTTAGAAAAATATTCAGTGATGAAAGTGTGTAGAGTACTAACTACAAGGTCAGAACATTGGGTGAGGTTAATGAACAACTGTACTTGCTATATCTGTGGTTTAATATGTTACTTATGGAAGCTACACTGAATGCAAACACAGACCTGATGCATGCTTAATGGAGCCAGTTAGGCATCCTGCAGAATAACCAAGGATCTGTGCTGTTGTTTTGAATCAGACAAAAGCAGACTTTTAGAAAATACCATTCTCTAAATGACACACTTCCGGTATTTTCAAAATGCAGGAAACAATGGAAGATAAGAAGACAATGGCCTATTTTCCACCAGGCCACGTTATAGGACCTAATTAAGAGTGCATTTTTTAGAACCTGGTAATGCTGAACAGATAAGGTTACCTTTAATTGCATTCCTGATGACTGAGTGTTCTGGAAAATGGCAGGAAAGCATTAGGCCAAATAGGTTATGTTAATTAACAGGAATCTTTATTACACAGGCAGAAATTGCTCCCTGCTGACTCACGATGGATAAATATTTAATCGTTCCTCACAATAACAATTGTAAAACAACAAGCCAAAATCGGGTACATGGGAAAAAGCATACGTCTTAACTATGTCATTTAACCTCTTACTATTAGACGTACTAGGAGAATTTTCCAGAATTTCTTGGATGGAGATATTTTCTCTCTCTCGGTCTGTGTGTGTCTTAATTAATGTGTTCCATTAATCAGTGCTCGGTTAATACGTACCCTGCTCTTTTTTACTATTTCAATTTGCATTTTGAGAGCAGAGCCTAGTCTTACGCATTCCGTTTTCTGTCTTCCAACACCCATTAGTGGATCAAATCAAAAGGAGAACAACAGCGAAACCTGAAGCCAGTTAGTACGTTTTCTAGAGCAGTCCATTGTATAGTAAAAGCACACGTGGGTATGGCAATTCTCTGAAGCACTTTTGACATTCCCATTGTGGAAATCTCTCACACTCAAGTGGACAGGGTTACAGAAATGACAAAGACGAGATGTGCACTGTTATGTAAACACATTTGTCAAGCTGCAGTGTCCTCCCCCTACTAGCTGTTGGAAATCCCAGTTCAATTTCCATCCTCACTGCTTTAACCCACGCGGGGACCAGAGGAGACGCTGATCAATAGGCACATTCCAACATCATTATCAAGACGAATATACTCTTGGTTCAGTGGCCATTAAATCAAAGCCCAGTTCCTTCTGCCCCGTATTTCACGAGAGAGTCAAAATTATTCAGGATCCGATTAAGTGTCATTTAACATCACCCGCCTTAATTACTGGTGAGTTTAGGGGCATTTGACCTTGACATGGCCGGTGCCCATTTCAGTGCACAATGTTTGCCACAGGCTTTATTCCATTAACTCTTCCCTATCAAGTTTGATTTACACAGTATCAAGTTACATACAATAGCAGTGGATAGCACATATTGAAATGCAAAGGGCATCCATGATTAGGTGAAGTCTGAACCTTGTGATGGATATATCCTCCTTAAGGACACTTTTAGCTTAAAGACTGTCATCCTCCGAACACTGTTCCAAAGGTAAGATAACGGTGCTTTTTATGGCCCATCAGCGATTCTGGAATTGCACCCAGATTACTCCCAGTATCAGGACAATTTGTATCATGAGAAAATACAATTCAGTTTAATGGAAAGATTTTGGCTAACAAGTTGTCGCAACAAAGGTACCCTGAAGTGACTTGAGACATATTACAGTAGAGCTCCTCATTATCTCCTTGCAGAGTTTTTGCAGTACACGTGAAACCCGAATAATATCTTTGCATAGCAGCTAAAGTGAGACTCTTAATGTATTGCATAATAACCAGATTAGCAATATGTCACACTAAGCCCTTAGCAAAAGGCAGGGGAATTGGAAAGATTCTTGGCTCCCTCGGAAATTAGCATGCTATTAATAGAAACCATGGGGCTGAATTCATCTCGTTCTTAAAATATTTTAAGAAAAATAAGCCCAGCAGTCTTGACATTTAATTTACCTCATTCACAATTTAAAAAAAATTAGAATATTGTGCTCTCTGAACACATACTGTACATGGTGTGAAACTCATACAAAGTATACTATATTTACATTATATTTGGAATCATAATGTGGCCATATTTTAATTAAAAGCAATAAGTATAGGTCATGCTAGTGGGTAATATTTGCTGAACCAGACTGATGCTTCAAATCAAGATTAGCAATCAATAAACACCTATCAGATGGTGCACGCAAAATGACATAAACCAGCAGTAGCATAGGCATTTTGTGCCCTTTTGTATGTTCACTTCAGTTTCAAGCTTGCTTCGACAAGGGAGGAAAAAACTATCTATAAATAACATTTTCACATTTTTCATTCGCACTAACATTTATTTCACACACAATTAACATCTGTCAGGCGGAGGCATTTTACAACATTACACTTCTAGAATAAGATCCAGGCTCTGCAGTATCCGTGGAAAAATGCAAATTACCATTTATTTGAACAGCTCTAATCTAACATGGGTCAAGTATAAATTGAACTCAACAATGTTTATATCAACAGCTTCAGTGTAGAACTTAAAATTACTCACATAGAAAGCATACGTTCTATACAGCGGGGAAAAAAAATCTCTAGATATCCTGAGAAAAAAAAATTCTATGTGAGATGTGAAATTTTCACAGATGTTTCACAGAAACTAAACAAAACGTTCCAAAACAATAAAATCCACGTTTATTTACGTTACTTGGCTCTCTCTTTCTTCAAAGTGATCTTTCTGGGTGTAATCAATGTGTGTGGGCTTTGCTAGTTTCAGCAAAAAATCAAACTTGTTTATAACATTAATTCAAATAAACATGAAATTTTGAATTGAGATGTTCTTTTGAACTGTAACATAGTATCAGAGTAGAAAGTCCAGGGATCAGAATGTGCTGTGTGCTCCTTCCACCCATGGACTCAGCCAGCTGATTTCACTAATTAGTTCCACCTCCTGGCAGAAGAATTGTGCTAATTAGAAAAACCAGGTGATTAGAACAATATATTGCTTTCTGAACCTGGATTTTCAATTGCTGCATAGTATTGTAATAAAAACAAACAGTCATTCTTCTTATCTTCAGTAAACTACATGTTTCCAGAAAAGCAACACAAAGTGCACGTTGCTATGCCGCTAACCTCTGTGTCCAGGGAGAGAAAACTTTTTCCCTTGTTTTGTGTCCTGGTTGAAACCATTCACTGTAGTCTAGTCTACAAGTGAAAAAGTTTTGGCAAAGAACACATTATCTTATTACCCATCCGAGTCAGTAATTGGTGGAAACAAAACCTTGATACACTTCAGCCCTCCAGGAAAGGAAATGTCCACCACTGGATTAGTTAGCTACACAAGTTTTTTTTTTCCCCCCAAGTGAATAACCAGAGGCTAGCTGGCTATCTGTTCAGCTGTTTTAAAGAAACATTTAGGGCCCCAGTTCCTTTCCCTTTAATAACAGTGCATTAACACCATAGCAACAGGCAGTTTCATTAGGACTAAAACTTGTCCAGAAGATGCTAATTTATGGCAGCTCAAACAAGCTTCCAGGAAAGTATGTTGTCAGGGCAGCTGCTGAACTAGAGGAGTAAGACATGACACACCTGTGGCAGGGTATCAAGTGGTGCCACTGGCAGTGATTGAACAAGAACACACACACAAGGAAAAAAAAAAAAAAAAACAGAAAGCGATGGCCTTGTGTTGTTCCATTCACAACACCAACAAACAAACATACGACCAAAAAAACAAACTATTCTCTCAAACCACTCAGGCTACAAGATTGTGCTTAACAAGGGTCTAGTGAGAGTCACATCCTGCTCTGCACAATAACCACATTCCACAGTCTACTTCAGCATCAGCACAGGAGGGTGGGCCCTTTAAACAGGCTTTAATAAAGGCAATGGGCAACACCTGGACTGATGGCTGATCAGCTTCAGGTGAGACTCTGTGTGAGTCTGCTGCTGTTTAAAGGAATACATGTTAAATAAAAATAAAAAAAAACATTGAATACACATTGAAATGTATCAACTCTTGCACACGTTTGTCAATTAAAATTTATTTTATTGAGGAGATTACATGCTGGAAAAACGTGTAAAATTAAATAAATTATGACACAAGCACCACTCACACAGGTAGTGCCAGGCACAATTTTGTACAGCTATACATATTTTACCAGAACCCTCACAGTGGGCATTTGTCAAAATGGCTGCCCTACAGTTCCATTGAGTTAATTCACTGGACTGTAAATTCATCTCAATGTTAATCTCAGACAGCTATTTCAATAAATGTAAAGATAGCCTTAGATATAACTTGTTTAGATTCTTGTGATAACATACATCCATTTTTTATTTCTGCTGTTGGCATTTGGATTTTTCCTGAACATTATCTATATCTACTATATATATTTGACAACACAGACCTGCAGCATCAATAGTTGTAACGTAGGCACTTAGTCATCACCAATGAAACAAAGCATTTGGGAATGTTTCGCTGCTATCAAATTATGCCTTTCTTTGTTCATTAATATTCCAATTAATATATATATTTTTTCCAGGCTAAGTTGAAATAAATGCATTCTTTTTTTGCTTGCTGGGAAGCTCAATTCCTGTACTATCAAGAGGAAAATACTCACACAACAGAAACATAACTAATTGCAAATACTAACCCTTTGAAACCTGATTAATCTTTTTTAGCACATGCAACAAGTGCAAGCCCCCAACCCCCATATTCTCTATGTACTTGAGTTATAACAGTATGTGTTGCTAATGCATTCCATGCATCCCTGAATAACATTATTCTAATGGGTATCTGGTTTACTCTGTTTCTTTTGTATATTTATTCACAAGTGAGCACAGAGAAAAATTTCTTGTTTTGAACATCAAATCAAATTCTCATCCACGGGATAACACAGGAGCATTACAACGGCAGGAAAAGCCTTGACATATACACTCCTTTAGAATGATTCCCCTTTTCTACATTTCTTAACATCTCCTTTAACCCTTTGAAGAGTACATTTCTTGGAATAATTCTTCAGCGTTCTAGAACTCCATTGCTTTCAATTACCAATAGTGATTGTTACATCAACACGAGAATGTTCAGTTAAGAACATTCCAATCACATAACTATTTGTGATCTTCTATCTTAAAAGGAAGCATCAGGGCAGTAGAGATGGGTGGCGATAATGCAAACAGACAGCAGGGAAACTAATAATAACATTAAAAGATTTGAGTTTACATTCTGCATTCTCTGTCTTCATAAGAGCAATATAAATTATCCCTTAGTACAGGGAAACCAAAAGAGGGTAATTGATTTGAAGGCTCATCTGCATATCTGAGGCTGAATTTTGAAGAGGAAAAAAACTGAATTTCTGTGCAGTGATGCCAGTGCTCCAGAATTTTAAGAAAATGGAAATAATTTTAATAACATTAACCCAATATATTTCTTCTTGTTTTAACCTAATCTCAAAACAAATAATTTATCTCATCTTGTCCATTTAACAGCAGTCAAAAATATTTCTGGTCCTACTCTTTCAACTCCACTAAACAACTATCAACTTAGCCATATTTGACCTTGGACATGTACTTTTGTATAAGTACGAGGGGTGTGTGTACGGGTGTGCTGGGGTGGGCATTGCCCACCCAGAGATAAGCCTTGCCCACCCAGAGGAATCATCTGCCCATCTAATGAAAACTCTGAAAAAATCACTGTTACAGCTATTTTTTAGCGTCCATAGTTTTCTGTAATTTTGTCATTGGTCATCAAAAAATGCACTGCTTTCCTATTGGCCATTTTGAAGGTGTGGGTGTGCTTAGTCAGTGCTGCTCCTTTACATTATCGCCAAACCACGCCACTTCTTCACACATGCGGTACAAACATGGTTTGTTGAACTGCAAAACCTGTTTGTAGCTAGCTGCTCTCAGCAATCCAATTAAAACAGTTAATACCTTTGATTCTTGTTCATTCTTTTCTCTGATTCTTATAAGTTATATTAGTAGTCTTGTATCGTTAAACAGTTGAGTTTGCACATTTTTCAAGCTGCGTGTTTCTTTTAAGTTACCTCACTTGGTGGCCATTGGTTTAGTGATTAGCCAGCTAACTTGCCAGCATTTTTGTATAGCCGTTTCCATGGATAAAATCACATTTATAATTGTTATTTTCTGTTAAAACATTGAATTCATATTCAGGGAGATCGCCAACTACTCGCAAGTTAGATGACACGTGTAGCCGTTTACTAATACCATCGTGCCGTTTCAGGCTGGAAAATAACCCGTTAAACCAGAGAAATTGCTGAGTTGTCTTAGAATCTTTATCGCCGCAGAATGCAGCAGGGCTGGGAGCGTCAGCATAGGAACAGACGCCGCAACGAAACTTCAAGCACGTCACAACTTGTACAACAGCTGTTTTAGAATGTCATTGAATTGTTTTTGCAGCCCGGATCAAAATCGGCGTGACAATACCAAATGAGACATTTGTTTAGTGTTACAGAGTTTAATTATTTTTTTCTTTTCACTGGGTAATGGCCCCGGACCCCCCTACAAAAAGTGGATGCTGTAATTGTAATCCTTTTGTGTCCCCCCCCCTTCTCAAAATTAAACTACGGTCTTGTTTACATACACTATAGGAAAAGCAACATTTTTGTTGTTGCTCACTTAACTTGAAATAAACAATAGCTTAACTTCAGATATGAACCATTGTTGTCCTCTTGGAAAAAAAGCAAAGGCCAGGCTGTATAAATGAAAGATGCACGTAGGTAAAAAAAAAGTGTCTAACTTATTACAGAAATTTGAGTTAAGCATGTGCATCTCAAGCCAGGATCAGGCCCATACTGTTGGAAGCAGACGAACTAACAGACTGAATGACTGCGAGCAGCTGCAACTAAACATTCGTTAAACACTAGAATAACTGGAGGATGAAAATGCCACAGGATTAGATTATTATGCAGCAGTCAAATGTTTTTCCATTATGCCTTTTTGCATAAGCATCAGGCATCACACTTTAATATCCAACAAGAAACAGCTAGCCTTCACCATCTTGCCTTCACAAGTCTATCATTGTCCAATCACCATCAAACAGAACAACCATCAACCCATAAAAGATGAAATACCCCATTCACATTTCTTATTTATGTAGTGAATGGTCTACTCTTTGACAGAAAAACAGGCTTAGGTTTGAATGCAAATGAGGCTGGCATATGGGTCTATTTACCCATATCTCTTGCAGCAGGCTCTTGAATAAGAAAGTAGTCGTTTCTTTGTTGCTTTTGTTTAGCCTAAACTATTTAAATGTATCTAAATGTATCTTAAGCAAAGGATTCCTTCATACATGTAGATATCGAGTTAAGTGAAGCTTGCTGGATGCCTAAAGCATGTAAGAAAGTTTACTGCAGGCACTAGTGAAGGATGAGGTATACCCTATGGACACCACACAAGGAGTAGCATACAATATGAACAGTGCTTTCAAATTCGCTATGTTTGATTTTTCTGAGTGATGGCTATATGTAGCTGAATTGAGATGAGGTTTCACTGAGCGCTAGTCATGGCTCTTGAAATTAGACTCTAGAGTTTGTAGGCTGCCAACAACAGAGACATGAGACAAGACCTTCATCCTTCATTTATGCAGAAAATGTGTTTTGCACAGAACTTACGTTCCATCTCCTGCCTACTGCCAGGCAGACATTCACCTATAGCAAAACGTTACATGATATTTATTTTTTGCTGAAGCCATATTCTGTAAAACTGTGTAATGATGCTGTTCAAATGTTTTACATTGCACCCTACCTTACACCACCTCAGTGAAAGTTCAAGACTCAACTCAGCTCAAGACTCAGCTTCTTCATTTTGAACAGGGAAGTTGGTAGAGTACAGTATATCAACTTGATTAGTGTAAGGAAGGGTTATACCCCAGATCGTGAGGAGATTTCCTTGATGAGACCAGTGAGTGTTTGAATGAATCTGAACTCTGACTTGAGTCGGTAAAAACTGAAAAATGGGATGCAGGGGACTGTACTATAAAACATACATTTACCTTCAAATATTTACCCTCTTTGAAAGCAAAGATGTTGCCTATGCCCATTGACCACGGACTGAGCAGAGGGGTAGGCTTGAGTCTGTCACGCATGTGTGGGGACAATATCAAACAAATGGCGAGTGGGAATTGCTCTCTCTCAAGTACCGATTGCACTGATGCATCCAATGAGATGGACTGTCTCCTGGTGAGGAAACATCTGCTACTGCCCTGTCCTGGACTCATTCCAGAAACAAACCGCTCCAACAAGTCTGCTACAGTCTATGTCAATAACAAAGTGGACCTTAGTCTGAAGTTATATTTAAAGGAAAAAAAAGGCTTTCTGGAGTTGCATTTGTATGAAATGTATACACAATGAAAGAGCTCATAGCCTAGAAAAAATTGATTGAAACAGCTTTGATAGCATATACTTGAGCTAAATTGTCTCTTGAATATTGGCTTCAAGGAAATACATTGGCAGTCGGGTCGTTTTACTGATAGTGCCTCTGAGAATAGTCCAAATCAGAGTTACACTTTTCCTTTACAATGGACAGCCAGACTAATACTTTCCCTGAGATATCAGATACCATTATTTGCTCAAACCTCCCACCAGCTGTTTTGAAAATTAGTAAGATAAATAAACAATGAATACTTCTTTCAATATCCAAGGCAACAAAGGAGTTTTATTTTTCTACAGGAAACAAAGCCAGTCATGCAAAAAAGGCAGCATGTGCAGGGGTCTTATGAACATGAACGTGGATGAATTTAAATGAAAATGAAATAACAATTTAAATGAAATATAGACAATCTTCGTTAACAGTTTGTCATTCTTTGGACACTTTTATTACTTCCTCTGAATATATCCTTGCTGTGGTGAATCCCTTGATTATTGCCCAAAGGAGCAACATTCCTCATATTCTATGTTCCTTGTCATTCATTACCTTGACACTATTCCATAATAATGTGCAGTTATCCTTGTTCACTTTTCCTGTTCAGAGCAGCTGTCAACTCAGAATTGTGTCATGTAAAACTCCTTAAAAAAGTGTCTATTGTTATTCTCAACAAACAATCAATTAACCATATCAAATATTGGAGCTGATTTTAATGCAGATGCAAAAAATACATTAATAGAAATTCCAAATGAAATTACAGCATTTATACTGTTATCACAGTCACACAGAAGAGTTAAAGTTCAATTGAGTATTAGATTTGGAACTTCAAAACCACAAAGGGCTCATTTTTGGTGTCACTGGTAACATGAGTTGGTACAACATAGTTTACTTACAAACAATTAATTAGTAATATTGTGGTTTAATTAATACACATTTTTAATGAAGGGGAAAATGTGACAACAAGATTTCTTTAGAATATGGAGACCCATTAAGGGCATAGAAAGCTGAAACAGAATACATTGGTTTCTTCCTTGTGGAGGTCTTGCTTGTGTCTGCCCCCAATTTTACCATGACACACACTGTCGCAGTAGCCTTGATGTAATTATTACCCTGGAGTTGCCCCCGGCCAACTCCTGATTCTGTATTCATGAACCGCTTGGGGTCTTGCTTGTTTGCATCATTATTCAAATTCAGTCATTCCAGAAAATATCTCCTGTTGACAGTCATTGGCCTTCAAGGCGAGGAAGGGCACAGACATTCAGAAGTGAGATTACCATTAACTTTGAGCGCTACTTCCAGATCACATGAATGAAGTTATTTAACGTATTGTTTCGTGGCTCAGATAATTAGCATCACAAGCGTAGCAATAAAAAGCAGTTAAATTGTAGAAAATTTCGCCTGCTAAATTAACTCAAATAGCAATACAAAAAGAATAAGAAATAATTTTTAAAAGCAATGCATGAGTAATAAAGCTATATTTTAGACTGATATGTTGAAAACACAAGATACAGTAAAAACACACAATCCAAACAACTAAAGTGTTCTCTGCCACAGCCAGGGAAACCTACAGGACCTTAATTCTGGATTGGTATATAGAAATGGCAGACAAAAAATGGTTTCACAGCAACTGCATTACATGTTAAACTGATAATTAGCATTGCTGCAGTAGTTCTGTGTTCACACACACACACACATGCAGAGATAATTTCAGGAAGAATACAGAAGGCTGGAAATGAGGAATCTATTCTTAGATGTTTAAATGGAGTTCACCAGAGTGAAGCTTTTGGGCCAGTGGTATACATATCATCACAAGGTAAGAAAAACAATTACAGTGAAACAAGGAGATTAACAAGATGATTATTACTTCAAAGTCCTGGCTGAATAAAGAACATCGTTGTGAGTTCATGAGTTTTGTATTCATTACATAGAATTGATTAATTAAAGCTATGCTAGAGAAAACACAAGCATATTATGTAGTTACATGAGCATAGTGTTTGTCTCATTTTAGTACTCCAAGCAAACAGTATTCTCACTGGATCACACTTGCACATTCAGATAACTCATTCATCCTTACAAATTTTTAACCTCATAATGCTTTCAATTCAATATTTACTAGGTGCAGCAGGTGACCATGCAAGTCAAAATGAATTTTGACTGCACTATGTTAATTCAATCTATATCTGAAAATACACTCGAAATGACACAATCATGCAAAAATGAACAGCTGACGTCCCATTTACTTTTGATGGAAGCACGTTTACACTGCCAGGTAAAAAGGGACCCAATTCCGATTTTTTTCTTCTCACGTGGCACAGATATGTACTGCACGTGTAAAAGTGTAAACAGGAAAAAAGCACATGGAATCAGATGTTTGCAGATCCATTTTGGGCCACATTCATATGTGGAAATAAATCCGATAGGAATTGGATATCTGCTAATGCGACTGTCATTGAAACGCACAGTTCAAAATTTCCCGGTCATTGCGATTCACACGTAATTCAAAATGTGATACTCTCATACTTTTTTCACATTTGAATTACTCATACCGTATATTAAATGCGCAACCTCTCTCCGTTGGTAACAGTGAATGTTAAAAAAGTTAAATTAAGGATGAAGGCTCGGTCCAGTGGCGAATATTGAGGTTACGTGCCTTTTAAGTATGTGGTACGAAGAGTTGGTATAGGCCAAAACACGGGATGTTCGTTGCGGATCGAAGATGCTTCGAAAAGCAATAGCTTGAATAATTATTTCTGTCTCATTTGTGTCCATTGCAGATGGCGATATGGCCGTGGTGATGTTTACTTTCGGTAACCTAACCCTCGTGTACACACGTATGTTGTTTCAAGTATAAAACATGTGAGCACAGGTATTGGATATGGGTCACTTTTTAAAGTAAGTGTAAACAGACGGCCAAAAAAATAGGATATACACAAAAAAAAAAAAAATGAACTGGGCATCAAGACCTGCGGTGAAAACGTAGCGTAAGGGAACAGTGCTGTTGAGGTCTAAGGTGCTGTGCAGTGGGATCTCACAGTGAAGATGAAGCTGGTTTGTGTTGGTATGATTAACAGCTTTGTCCATGGCTTCATTGTTAAGCTTCAGGTAGCCTCTAAGATTTACCTTGTACTCCTTGGGATCCTGAATCACTTTAATCAAATCCTTATAAGATTTTAGCTTTTGTCTTAGACCCCATAAAATGTGATTCATTCGGAATTCTAAAAAGAAGACCTAAATGCATTTTACTGATTGGGTTAAAAAGGCAAATGCAATTAGCCAGTAGGTACTGATAATGCTAAATAAATAAATAAATAAATAAATAAATAAATAAATAGCACCAGTCATGTTATGCTGGCCCCACACTAGAGGATAATTGGGCCGATTGTGTGCCTGATTCGCTCTTCCCGACAATCGCGGGGGCGTTCCCGATTCGAGGCTGGTCTGAACCGATTATCTGCCCAAATGATCCTGTGGTGTGAGGGGTTTACAGACATCATCTTAATGTTACCGACTGGATCGGAGTCAAACATGTTTGATATTTACGACTTGAAATCCTGTAGTATGAAAGGAACAGCGATTGAATATTTAGCAGAAACCTGCAACAGCCAATGAGAGCGAGCTGACCGGGAAGCGTCACCAACCAAACCAAAACCGAAGAAGTTCTCTGCGGACGAAATTGTTTTATACTCGATGCGGTTAGGCAACTGCACGTAGCAACAAAAGTATCAATATTATTGTATTATGTATATATGTAATTATTGTAACGTTGCCGGCAGTGTGGTCTCCACGGAGATGGGGAATCAGCTTGCGGAAATAAAAAAAAAGTCCCTGGAATCGCCACTCTGAAATCGTTTAGTATAAACGCCAAGTGTGTGTTCCTGCATCTTGACTGAATCGTCTGGTGTGTCCGTTCTTACGATTAGAATATTAAAAATCGGTTAAATCTGTCGTTATGTCTGTGGTCTCCCACGTTTTTAAAATTGGTTAAGATCTGAAAATCCTCTAGTGTGCACCAGGCTTAATGGATGAAAATTCAGACTGTTAAATAAAATGGAGATTAAAATAGTTATCTGGTCATTCAAAGGAGTGGAACGCATGGAATGCACAAAGCAAGTTCTGTCTGGAAACTCAGTACTCTGACCTAACCTTTCTTAGTCAAACTAGGAGGCATGACTAGCTACAATATCAAGATAATGATACATAGTACAATACGTGCTGGATGGCGGTACAGCTCTTCTATGGTAATGTGCCACCAGTGAGCACCTCCATAACGTGCAAAAAAAAAAACGTTTTTTAGTCCTAAATGAAAACGTATCAATGGTTCCGGGACTTCCAGTGTACCCCATGTTTGTGTTATACATTTTCTTGCAGATTTGTATCACCATTAAAACAATTCCTTTCCCAATTTTTCGGTTCTTAATTCTATTCAATCATTTCATTATTTATTCAATGCATGTTCTACTATACAAATGGCATCCTAAGTGCTGGACTGTATTGAAATACTTGCTGGCTGATTGCAAGATAGCATGCATATAGGAAATGAAATTTGGGCACTTTGTGCAACACACCACTGGATAGAGAAAGCTTTTTATGTCAAAGGTGTACTAGAAATGACAATGATGTGCAGTACAGGGGACAGAGGTAACAAACAGATTTTCCATTAGAATTTCCAGCTGATTTTTATTGTCTGGTTAAATGGGAGGAACACTGGTTTTAATCACTGGGCCCTGTTTTTACTTTGTAGTTTGTGTTTGTGTTGTTGAGTAGCGTGCAATCAGAACGTATTGATTTTGTAAACATAAACTAGGAAACATCCTTACGTTGATTACACTGGCTGACCCTGACTGTACAGAGTTTCGGAATACATTTTCTTCTAACTGAAGCCACTATCCTAAGATATGGCTTTGATGCAACTTTTATCATAAAAAAGTTAAATTAAATTATTGGACAGTTATATGAGTGAATGTATAACTAGAGAGAGGTTTTTCAGATTTATGTAGGGTCAAATGAGTCTAGTTCATATGGATTTAAGAACTCACTCCACTACACATACATGTCTTGTGTAAAGCTGGGTGTATACTTGCTGCGGATCGAACTTCGGCTAGATTGTACGAACTAACTTATATAAAATGACGCGTTTGCAGAAAACTCCAGTGTACACATTCCTCCTGGCCGAACTAGCACTACATTGTTATTATTATATAAAATTGCATATTTAATAAAGCTGTGTCTGAATCGAAGGGCAAAGTTGTAAAATAGAACAAGTGGGCATAATATTATGATTTTGCTATTGTAGAAAAAAATAACATCATGGTAATTGAAACACAAGGTGTTGGGGGACAGGAAGCCTCAACAGTGTTAAATGGAAAAAGTTAAATAACAGAAAAACCTGTTGACACCATTTCTCAGTGATGGGTACATTTTCATCCTTGAAACCAGACTAGGAGCTTTTTAGAGACCCTTGAGTAAGGGTAAGGATCTGTGTGAAGGCCAGCTGCAATGACAATGTGGTAGACCTTCCAGATCTAGCTTCTGTGCAACCAGGGCATCCAGAAGGTTGCAATACACAAACTGAGATATGTAATTAACAAGGAAGCAAAACTCCCATTCCATATTGAGGGGAAGGAGCCGGGCTGTTTGTCCTGGGATTTGAGAAGATGATTGCCCCAAACAGCCTTGAAATGAGAAACAGGACATAGGATGTCCTTGAAATGCTTGGCCTGACCATGCTCCTGAAAATCCAGCTACGCAAGTTGGCCTTCATATGGGCACATCAAACTGCTGCAGCTTGGATTCCTAATGTGTGAAGGGAAAGGGGAGGAAGCATTGGAGGACTGTGTACCTAATGAAATATTCATACGGCCTAATGAAATATTCTATCAGGAGTGAGTATGCTCTGCTCTGAGACAGTTGGATTAGTTTTGAGAAGAAAGACCCCCTGTGTTGCTGGGATTGCAAGTGTCTTCAGCTGGTTCTCATTGGAATCCCTCTTCTCTATAATTTTGTTTTTTTTTTCTTCTTAAAATGTACAGACGTGCTCAACATTCTTTGATGATTTTCTCGAATCATAGCATGCAGTATGTTCCACTACTGCCTTCATAAGTGGTGTGAAGATATGTCTTTTTCTGTCGGGGGAAAAAAATCTCTTCAACACTTCCTCTGATGTACAATAAATTAGGTTTCTCCTGATAGACCATGCACAAAAGTAAAAAAAAAACATCATGCAAGTTCAATAACGTTGGCATTGTAGTTACCAATTCTCAGCTTCACTGATAAAATATTCAAAGGTCCCTCACCAATTTTCCTATTTAAATATTTTCCAAGCATACTGCAAAATAACTATTTTTAATGAGATTCATCATTATATTTTCATCTATTATATTTTGGAATCTTATAAAAAGCAAGCATTTATACTGATACATGGGCTACTAGATATTAAAAACACAGTTCTGTAAGTTACTATTGATAGCAATTTTCACAGAACAGATTTTTAATTAGCAGGAAAATTTTAATTGATGCCCCATCAAAATCAATACAGTTTGAGGTACATTATTTTCCAAGAGTTATATTGATTGATATTAATGACATTAATGACACATTAATGATATTAATCCAGCTTTCCTAATTAAAGGATTAATAAGTATAAGAAATGAGCAGAGAGAAAGCAACTGAGTGTAAAATTGGTTGGACAATGTGCTGGTGTAATTAAGCAGAACAGCTTTGTAGACCCCGAGGTTGTATTGTAGATATGTGTGCATTTCATTATAACGCTGTGTTCATACATTTATGGAAATTTAGCATCATGATATCCTCTCAGATGAATCTGTAGCTAGAATTACCTGACAATCATACAACCACCAAGTAGAGGCATGGATTTTAAATGGCAAAATCTATCTTGAGACAAAGCTAAAAGCTATATATTTGTCTATCCATGATTATGGAGATTTATATTCAATTAAAGAGTTTTTCATGATGTTACACAGTTTCTATTTACTGTTTAATTTGTTGTGTTCCCTCATCGTCATCCAAAACGTCAGGCTCTTTTTGAGAGATGACCATCTAGGAATAATGTGTCTCCTACTTTGACTAATAGGGTGCATTGATTTTCACATAAGGGGCGAAGCACTGTGAAGTATCAGGATTTAGTACGATTCAAAATAAATAATAATTTGTGTTTTATCTCCTTTGCTATGATTCACTTGTAGAACATGGATGGGTTTAAGGTCAAACTTACAGTGAGTATTAATTTTTGGATGTGGAAGTTTCACTGTACAACAACAACAACAAAGACTCATATGAGAGTTACAAAGTCCACTCGTAAAAGTATTTGGTGTGTCCTCATGCCATCTAAGAAAAAAAGTACATTTTAAAGTGAAAATGCGTTGAGATTTCATTGAACAAGGGTAGTGAATCAATGTTGGTTTGGACACTTATGATAAGAAAAATCTGTCGTTGAATTGAATCCCTTTTGATTTTTCTTTGAAAATGAATCCTCTATCAGGTTAGTCTTCTACATGAGGCATTCTTATAGGTCAGGCTGCTTCATGTCACAAAAATCTTACGGGATTAGATCCAGAGTGTCACCCTTGAGTAAGAGAACACTTACATTACCAGTCACTCATTTTGTGATTTTACCTCACAGGTTGCATGCGCCCAGATTCATGTTTTATTTGTTTTGCATGAATGATGCTTTCAAGCTTAAAAATACCATTTAAAACAGTATACAATAGTATACTTATTATGAATAAACTGTAAAGGTTTATATATACAAGAACAGCCTTTTATCTATATCTATACCTATGAAAACAAATATCTAAATAAAAACACAAATAGAACAGAAAGCATGAGCCTCTCTGCTTCATTCTTACCCAAAGCTCGTGTCTCCAACTGTAACTGACTGATCTCATGTCCCATCTGACCAAGAAAATGTCTTGAGGGGACAAGTGAGACAAATGAATTCTCAGTTGTTTGCAGTGTTCAAGCAAAATGCCCCGGCTGGTCTGTCTTTGAACCTCTGCTCTTTTGGGGTAAGACACAAGCCTCAGTCATCACCACTGCGCGCAAGTGGGGATGGTTTTTTTTTCTCTTTTTTGCCTTCAGCTGAGTTGGATCTGAGAGGCTGAGTGATGGACAGCTGCTATGCATTTCCAACAGTGCCTCTGTTCACTGTTAACCAAGACTCACAGCACCAGATGTGAGAACTCTCTTCTTTGATTGTTCTAGCAAAGTAAAGCTTTTCCGGATGGTTCACAGCAGACCTGTCAAGACCCTTTCAATTTTTTAAACATTTATGATTTTTATGTTTACCGACTCCATTATGGTACCAGAGTGTCAAATAATGTAACTGCACATGAGTTAATTATGCAAAGTAATACTACCATATTGTGCATGTGTTACTTGCCTGTGAATGTTGATGTCACCCTATTGCAGCAAGCAAATTACTAGCAAATGCATTCTGGGACTCATTTTAACATCATAATCCTCAGATTAAGGTCATTACATGTTTTTTTTTTTTGTCAGAAATGTAAATTTATCACTAAAACAGTACTTATTTCATTTCGTTCTTAATATCTGATACTTTAGCTGTAGGAAATTAAATCCTTAAGGGCATGAATGCAAATAATAAGTATAATTATTAATTTATTTGGCTGGACATTTAGTGCAATATTCAGTATACATTTTCTAAAGGGTATAATATTTGAATTTGACATCTCTTTTCAAGTAATGACACAGCAGTTCAACCATAAGGTCACGCTGTACTATGCATACATTTGATCATATCTTGCTCTGCCTCTGATCCACGCTGATTGTTCTAAAACCTTTACAGTGAGAATCCTGTTAAAATGTTGTCAGTCACCCCTGATGTACTTTCCCTCCATGTGCTAAAAGTGACAGACACAGATGAACTCAACTTGAAGCATGCAAGCTTGCTAAGTGTTGCGTATGCCAGGTTGCTGTTTTTGTAGTGTGTTATGGTAGTGTAATGTGTTACATGTGATGGAGTGTGGTGCAGCAGAGAAGGCGTTTGATTGGTAGAGCATGGCGGTCCACATGATAAATGGATGGGCTGTGCAATGGGTTTTTAATGTGATTAATTGAGCTCAGGACCCCATGTGTGATGTTTTGATGGAAATGAAGAGGAGAAAAGGGATGGAGATCAGTAGGGGATGTGAGACAAGACAATGAAATGAATAGTGGTCTTGACAAGTAAGCAAGTGAGGATAGTTCATTGTGTGTGTGTGTGTGTGTGTGTGCGTATGTGTCTATGTGTATGACGTATGTCTGTATATGTGTGTGCCTGGGTGTGCGTATGTGTGTGGGACTGTGCATCTCCATCAGTGGTTTGCCTGCTTGAAACAAAAGATGCAAGAACCCATTCTTTATGCCAGTTATAATGCTTAACCTGCCTCCATTTCTTGATTATCAATATCAATCAAGAAATTAATTTGCTGAACAATCAATATCAGTAGGTATAGCTTCCCAATATTATTTTCTAACGGCACCAAAAGCACCAAGATTTTCACGAAGATTACTCTGTTACTTTACTTTTCTCAACTTGCATTTACTGTGTTGTCTGTGCTGTATTGTTTTTGTTGCATTCACATCCATGTACAGAACTGAGAACAAAACAACTACTGCTGTTACAGCAAACAGGGTATTGTCCTTGGTATGACACTGAATTGCTTCACACCTGAAATATGAAAAGGAAACTAGTATATTAAAACATTGAAACTATGTATGCTTGTTTAAGATGCGTATAAGTATCTTAAGTGTTTAAGATATTTATAAAATAAAAAAAATATTCACATAAAAAATATCCACTGTCAAGGCAGACAACCATCCATCCATCCATTATCAAACCCGCTTATTCCTGGTCAGTGTCGCAGGTGTCAGGACAGACAGATTGAATCAAAAGCTTCAGGAAATTCTTGCCAAAAGCTTCATGCCAAAGTCTCAGACATCAATCTAAACTTTGCCCATACAATGGCTCCCAGGTGTAGACATCGTGCTCCCACTGAAGGATGACAGCTAACATCCACATTTTCAGAAGCTATTTGGCAATACCTCACCCTTCCCCTTGACCGGACTTATACCTAAAGACTATAATATTTAAAGTGAGCAATGGACACACAAAACTATGGCATACTGCCTAAAAAGTCCTTCTCGGTGGTATTGGCTTGTTTGCTTAGAGCCTTGAAGGACTTCACCGTGAAATTAATTTACTTTTTTTGGAGTGTAAACACTCATGTCAATCTTACTTCAGCAAAGAAGTAGCCATTTCTACCAGGCAATTCCATTTTAATGAGAATAAGAGAAACTTGTTGACACAGTGTGACAGCTTAAATGGTTGCTTCCGAATATGGAAAGCTCAATATCAACAGTACACCCTCAAAACAATGGCACCCAGAATCGATCTGACTTCAAGATTTATTCATGAAATTCTCGGTTATCATTCTTAGGAATAGGACATGGCTTGTTGCTAATCATATAGGTTGACAGTAATTGTATGTTTATATTTCCACGGCACATTGAGTCCACTCAGAAAAAAAGATACTTCAAATTGATCCTGTTCCAAGCCAATGGGAATTCAATTCACTACCATTTTCCTTGTGGTTAGATTTGGAGAATGGATTTAAGGGTCTAATTCTCCATTCTGTTCCTGCTGGTTGCCAGTATTAAAATGACAAGTAAGAAGTAACTGTAAGAGTTGATACCTTGAGAATATTCTGTGAATTCTTCTATTTAAACAATAGTGCTTAGGCCTCTGTTACTGCAGATGACCTGTGTCATAGCAGTGTCTTCTGATGCGTATTGTATTTTTAAAATGGTATGCGCCAAATGTGGCTTTACTTCATGCACAATGTGATTACCACTTGGTATAATTAGTGAGTGGATTCAAAAATTCTCCAAAACAAGCTATGTCATTGAATGTAAAGTAAAATGACTTGTTTTCAATACACATATTATTACTTTTACAGAAGGATATAACTATTTTTCTAATGTGCTGTTTTGAACTTGCTATGTCAGTTTTTTTGGTGAACCAGCCTATATTATTGGAATTGGTTCAACTGTACATTTAATCCAATCATTATCTTAACAGATTTTTATCCAATTTACATTTCTTTTGTTCCCTTTTTTGGAATTTAACTTCAATACATTCTATTAAAATTTATTTTAATACATTTTTGTATCCTAACCCTATGTGGTGTGTTTCTGGAGTTAGGAATAATAAAAAAAGGCCAATGTGTACATTGTGTAAATTAGGTTTGTGGCTAATTGTGCGTCTTGTTTTATTTTAAACTTATATTAAATATGTGTATTAAATAAATTGGGTCATTAGCAGTTCTCTGGATTGCTTACACTTTTCTTACTGCTTTCCAGAGCACAGGGAGTAGAGTTGAGCTGTGTGTCTCCAAGCCCATTTGTGTTAATTATCTCCTGATTAAGAGGTGACTGAAGACTAATATTACAGGAGCTAGGAACTGAGGAGGGCTGTGTGGATTGTGGAATTGATTTAGATGCCTGATACCCCCATTATGTCTCTTCTGTCCTTGCTGAGATGAATTCTCAAGCCTGTCCTTCAGCAAAGTGGACATTGTTTTTCTGTGATGATATGTATTCCATATAGTGCTGAATACCAGTTTTGTATTGTATCTGCTAACTAGAGACACAAACTAAATTGTTTCATAGTGTAGCTTGCTTTACAGTGGCATTTGGAAATGACATCATGGATTTCTGAGTTTTTTGCTGTTTGGAAAATCTGTGCTTAATTGTGTCACGTAATTAACCTATCCAATCAAGTGTGTCCTCCTGTCTAGTGAAAAGCTGATGTCAGAATTTGATGGGATATTAAGGGACTGTCCATGTGTGAAGTAGGACCACTTTCAGACCAGTTTTCACACAGATAAAGTTCCAGTTCCTTGAGCCAGAATGGAGTGCAAAGACGAGGTTAACTGCAGCTCTTACGAATCATGTCAATATTGATTTTCTTCACTATTTAGAGATCCACAGCAGACATTCTGCTCTGTCTACTGTTTGTCACAGCATTAATGAATTTGAATGATAGTTCAGAAGGAATAAAGAAGGAATGTGGCCAAGAAAGAAATCTAATGGTTTGCATCGTCTGAACTTATAAAACCAATATAAAACCTGCTGATCAATATTATAATATTTTTTATTTTTTGTTGTTGATCTTCGTGTGTATATCTCATAGCTCATAAGCTCTCATTGCTTCGATAAGTGTCTTTGTAAGGCTTTTGATTACTGCAGCAAAGTAGCACACTTCAGCTTCATTCAAATTCCTTTCTTCTTTTATATCTACCTTCGCCTTCATTCTTCTATTCACCTCTCCTTCCACCATTCACATAAAACACTGCACCACCATAATGGTTCCACCTGTTCTCTTCTAATAAGAAAGCAATAAAACTGGATTGTAAAGTGTCTTATAAATCTTTCGGGCTGCTAATATAAAGGTCCCTTCAGGCAGTTGGAGCAGTTGCTTTTGATTGTGTAACATTAGACATTAGTGTTGCCTGTCTTTTTCTGAAAACGTGCCATAAATCTATCATGGAGGAGAGTGCTGTATAACTGGGCCATACCGTGTGACCCTTGCAGGTGAAGTTGTCTTTTTCCCACATGTGGGAGGTTGCTCATTTCAGTGTTTTCCATGTGTGTTCCAGAATAACCGATCTTTCTTGCTTTCTTTGTCCTTCTCGCTTTCTTTGAAGTGGTTGTTATGGCAATTCTGTGGGACACAGTCGTTTAGTATAGGTCATGCTTGGTAGAAGCATTTCCATGACAACGGCTGCTGAAGGTTCTGACTCAGAAAGCAGGAGAAATTTCTGAAATCTCGACCCTGTTTCTGCAAGAGGAAGCAGGCGAGAGAGAGAGAGAGAGAGAGAGAGAGAGAGGTCATAGTCATCAGAATCTGTGCCTATGTACCCTAAGTACTGAGAAGGAATGCGCAGAATGTATGCTTCGAAATCACATACATGGAAGACAGGCAATCAGGAGCATTCTTTTTAGCACAGGTAGTGGGAATGTCTTTTCTCTTCAGAGAAAACTATTCCGCACATAGTAGAATTCATAAAAACATGAATGATACCAAGGGAATTGCTGAAAAAAACTGCCTCCACCAAAGATGTTGAATGATTTGTTTCACCCATTTAGCAACAAATTTCAGGATTACCCACAAGGCGCCCCGCGTAGTTTTCATAATTGCCACCCTGAATGGAGCAGATATGCAGAGAGTGGGAGCTAATAAACATTAAATATTACCTTATCTGCTCAGCAGTGCAACCAGTGTAATTTTTCCTGCTTTCCCTCTGCATTGCTTTATAACTGGTAAAATAATCATTTGATTATTTTTCTCTCTACCAGTCGGATATGAGTTAACTAACTTGGAAATGCAAATATGTTCATTTTTCACAATATTTCTCAAAGAAAAGACATTGGAATGTGCTACCCGGCTTAACCAGCTCATGTAAACCACAGTCATGAAATCTAAATGACACCCATGACATTGAACAAATCCTCAGAAAATGAGTATGGCATTAAAGTCATCATTGAGCAACGAAGCTACAATACGGTTTTATTTGACCCTAATAGTGCCGTGACTTATCAATGGTACACAGTTCAACCAGTAGAATTAAAATTGATTGAAAATAACCTTTTTTTTATTTCATCTAATGAGCTCCATTGCTATCAATATTCAGTGAAGGGTCATTTTGGAGGGAGGCGTTAATAATCCATGCTCTAATGAAATCAGCCTCTGTGTGAATCACCGGTAGTGGGCAATCGGTGAATGTACGGGAGATAACATGTCTCTTGCTTAAGTGAACACTGGGGTTAATGGTAAAGTATGCATGGATATGTTTATGGAGTAACCACTGTATGCTCCCTGATAATGTGCTGGTTTGTTTCAGAGATCGAAGAAGAGAGCTGGTTCCATAGCTGCTTAGCATTAGTTCAATTCATTCCCTATCCTGGTAATTTTGCAAATGACAAAAGGCTGCCACTTCTTAATTATTTCAGTCAGTGCATTATTCTGTCCAGTAGAAGTTACAGCGAGGGTATATGGCTTCAGCCCTGGTTATCTGAAGTCTTTAAGGTTTTCTAGTCATCTGTACATTAACAGCTTATTTGAAAGAGACACCAAATGAGTCAGCTCTCTATCCAAATATTTATTAAATTAAATGATGGAAAAGTCTGAAAGGCTGAAGGCTGGAAAATAGATACATTTTTGTCTTTTAGATCTTTTTTTTAAAATTTATTTTTAATGCTCTAATGTGGCCTTGTCATTGTCTGTGGTACTACAGGCATTTAAAGTATTGTCTAATAAACATGCCTAAGGAACACTCTAATTATATTTGATTCCCTCAACAAAATACTCTTGCCATGTGACAGTAATATTATTGCTCCAGTAGTTGTGAGACAGTAATATCATTTTTGCGAACATTTTCTTTTTCTGTTATCAAACTCCTTCCTTCAACCAGGAGGAGAAAGGAGATATTACATGCAATTTGACATTCCTGTGCTTGCAAATAACCTCCATCATTTGCCTCCATGCTGTGATCGTGTCACAGGAAGAATGATGAAGCCCTGCTGTGGTTCTCTCGCTGAGAATAATGAAAAAGCCCTGCTGTACTGCACTGTAAAACTTCAGGGAATCCATCCAGTCCTTCAGTATAGTTTTCCTTGCAGTAGTTAATCCCTCTAGCAAAATTTCCAGAATTCTGAGGGCAAACTCAGTTCAGAGTCATCCCCTTGAAGAAGTACCTCAGGAGACAGTGGGGTATCTGCTGCAAACATTCTACTGTGGCACCCACACAACACCAAAATGAGGTAATTGTCTGACATCCCCAGAGTACATAAGAACCAATCACACCCAATGCATAGGCCTGGCACAGAGGGTCCACAACTAATTTAATCTGAAATCTTCTGAGTGTATTTGCATAAAAATGTTGTCCCAATTTAAACTAGTTTAATTAATTTATTTATTTTTAAAAAAGTTGAACAAGCATTTTGCCAAATAGTAATTCAATCTACTGAGATACTCAGCTTCTTCAACTCCTGCAAAAAAGAGTAACCAACTGCTGTCCTTAATTATTTTTAATTAGCCCAATTATTTAGTACATGATATTCTACCTACATTCACAAATGCCAGCTGTTCCCGTGTGGCAACATACAACATCTTATCGTTGTCTAATCTGCAGTTAAACCAGCATAAGTGTATTTGGCTAATTAGCTAATTGGTAATGGTTTATGGTGTCATTAGTGTCAATGAAAACCTGCAGACACCCCGGCCCTTACAGGAAATAAATTGGCCACCCCAGCTTTACAGTATGCATATTCTGTGTCGACCATGGAGAGTACATGAAGGGTCATGAGATGGTAACAAGAGAGATGTCTTACCATGACAGTAATATTCTTACTGTATTTGTTTCTATAGGATGGGGATATACCACAGCAAATATTCAGTGAGGTAAGGACGAGCTATACCTATTTTATGCACCATTTAAACAAGACAACTATCCGGTTTGAAATGGATTGAAACCATGGTAATAATTCTACAGCTGTTTTCTTGCTCACTCAGTTTGTCGCCAACCAAGAAAATGTTAATCGCTTTTTGTGATTGGCAAGCAAAATGCTGATGGCATCAAGAAGCTTCTGTGCTTAGTAAAAAAATTAAAAGCTAAATTAAGGATATACATCCCAAATTTTGTATCCCAAATTTTATATTGCATTTAAATATAAATGCAAAAGCGTACAATGCTTTTATAGATTGTGTGCATGATAAAGTGGTGTTCTGTGTGTGTATATATATATATATATATATATATATATACAGTACTATATATATATATATATATATATATATATATGATAGTTGTAAAACCATAGTACAGAACAAAAATAGAATAAAACTTTGGCATTTTTATGCATGCTTCTTCAATGAACTGGAAAATTTAATCCTTGTTACATTTAGTGCCTGGCTGCAGATTCTGCTCAATATCTCTGCTCTTCCAGCAGTGAAATCATGTTTACAGGCATTAGAAATGTATAAGGGAAATAACAAGGAGAATAGATGGAGATATGAAAGCATGAAACTGACTTGTTAAAGATGAAGAAAAATTCCACTATTTGCAGTAATACATTTTGTAACACATCTGGAATCATCTTTTTAAATTGCGTTGCTACAATGTAGTGCAATGTCGGGCATAGGAGCACCAGGTCACTGAATATCACCAAAAAAAAAAAAGATTATTATTATTCTTTTGTGATTAATTCAATTAAAATAAATTCTTTCTCTTTTAAAATGTGGGCATCCATCAGGGATGTGTCTCTACATTATAGGAATCATGTGCTGTTGATGAGGGTGGTTGGTTGGCTGAATTGTTCCTGACTTAATACAGCGCACACTCCTCTGGTTGGTTGGGTATCTGTAGTCTGGCAATTGAATGAGGTATACACTGATGCAATGGCTGATGTAACACAACTTTTATTTTAGTTATTTAATTACATTTTTTATTTATTCATTCTGTTGGGGGGGGGGGGGAGCGTGCTTGTCTGCAGTCTCCCCAACCTTTGTACAGGAGGTGGTGAGGATGGGCAAGCCGAAATGCGTTGTCACACTTCAGTGTTAGGTTGAAGAAATCCAAGAAAAACCAAAGTACCATTAGCACATAAGTGGTATGAGAAAGTATGGGAGGTTATGACAACAGACTCTACAAGTCAAGTACAGAGCCTTGGGGAAAAACGCACTGGAAGACTTTGCAGTCTAGATAAAGTGCTATCCTTGGAAATCCTGAAGTAGTGTCCAGAGATATAGGATTAATCCCATTTAAGGGCTGTGCCTGATATGTGGTCAGGGTGTGTGGGTAGCCATGCCAAAAGCTGCAGTAAGATTTGAACTGAGGCGAGGGAAGATGCTCCAGCTGACACAGAGAGGGCAATGGTTTGTTACAGCTCGTTCTAGAGTTCTTGGAGAAAAAGAGGAGCAGAAAGAGACAGTAAAATAATTTTGGGCAGCAGAAGGGTCCAGAGTTTGTTACTTCAGCAGCCTGTAGAAAGTGTTAAATTGATCATGGAGGGAGAAGATGAATGGGAGGGTGCTAGCTGAGTTGACTACCGACTATTGTAAATTATATATATATATATGTATATATATATAACAGTTTGTTTCCATGTATGGTTTTATATTTTTGTTGCATAAGGGATGATTATTCATCATGTTCCACACAAGCTTCACACACAAGGATTATTTATGACAAAATCACTACTTATGAATCCATAAATACATACAGAAAATATATAAAATGTGTGTGTGTGTGTGTGTGTGTGTGCGCGCGTGTGTGCGTGCGTGCGTGTGTTTGCCAGACAATCAGTGGGTGGGAAAGAATCTCATGTGAAAGTCAGAAAGTCTAAATTTAATTCTTGCCAACCAGCTGAAGTGCCAGCAGCAGCATTTCTCCTCCAGTCTATGATAGGTAGCCTCTCGTGGTGAGAGCTTGGATCTAGTGCTTTCAGTTCTCTCTGCTGTTATTGGAGCCGTGCCAGAAATAGACACATTGCTGGTAATTTCATTACAGCTTCACGGCATGTTTATTCATTTCATTTTATTTATTTCAATATTCATCACATTTATTAATTAAATGTATGCGTTCGGTTTCGTTACAATATTATGCCTTTTCACTGTCTATGAGAACATATTGAATGAAAAAAATGCACTTCCAGATGTAGCGTGTGCTTTGCACTTGTTCTAATTAGCATCGTGCAGCAGGAGACTAATGCACGTTTGACTTGGCATTGCTTATATAATTTACTATCTCAGCTTTTAATAAAACCTACTTTTTCACACTTCATTTCCACAGAGTAAGAGATGTGCTCAACTGGCTACCGATCTGGGGCTGCAGGGTCAATTAACAATTTAAGGAATCAATTAAGCACCAGCTGTATCAGGGTCTCCATTGAAATGCCACTGGAATTGAATGACACGAAATGAAAATGGATCCTACAGACATGCTGAGAATATAAGATGCAGTAAAGAAGAATGGAACAATGCCACAGCATATAAGTAAAAAATGATTACGTTCTTTTAATCAAAATTTTTAATGCCTGTTCTTGTCCATTTATAGTTTTGTCTATTGCTTTATAAATGTATACCACTCCAAATGGTGCATTGGACTGCACAGCCTTAAAACTGGACAGGCTATTAATAAGATGGGTTCTTGGCAATATACACACCGTAAAAAGTCCAATATATCATTATAGTGACTTTTGCATAGGAGATGGTTTTTCATTATACTAGATTCATCAAAGTAAAACAAAAAAAATGGATGGACACAGAGAAAGTAAGAGAAATGCAATCTCTGAGATTCATGTTTCAAAATGGGTAGAGAGCTATAATAAAACCACATGCAAGACTAAACCAAAATTGTTGAATCAGTGTGCCAAAGTAGACCAAATAATTTTTTTTTCAAATCAAGTAGCTATATACAGACTGCTTATTTGTTTTAACCATTATGAGATACTTGCCCCCTTTGTATGGTTAAAGCAGGGTATCACCAGTTGCGCCGGAAGTCGGTACATTGATAGCCAAAATGTTTATGAACATTCAAACAGTCTGGGAGCGGAGTGCAGAATCATCAACCATCTGCGCTTGAAATGCACTGCGAGGAAATACAAACACTGCTGCCCTCACTTTGAGATCGACCAGATGCTGAGTGTCCACACATGTAGACTGTACAGCAGCTATATTTACTGAGAAACAAACTATGGATTATTGCCATGGAAATATTCTGGATTCTGGGTTAGGAAGCTTGTGACTTGCTTGACATAGTCTTTTGCTCTTATTTATGGGCAGGGATATTCTGAGATGTGTAATTATTTCCACCACAAGTTACCCTTGAACAAGTGGGGAGTTTAATATTTACTAAGGAAATGGAGAGGGGGAGGGAGGGATAAGCAAAAGGACCCCACAAGTTTGTCAAAAACTGTTGATGCCTTTTATGCGTCCTGCTGGAGAGAATCCAGTGAATTAGCCACCCTGCCACCCCATTCTCATCAGTAATTGGTTTCTTTGTTTCAAGGACAGATTTAGCACCTTGTGACTCTATTGTGCGGTGCCTCCTTTGTAAATGAATTCTATTGGTACGCGCTAAAAGAAGAAAACAGCGAGGCAGCGTTTAATCAATTATGAATGCTCCAGTGCCTTTGCTTTAACGTCAGCCAAGGCTCCAAGCTGACTGTGTTTGGGAAAGCCTTGCACATGAGAAAACCAGATTTACTGCCCGGTACCCACTGTACAGGTGCTGAACACTGCATTACACATCAGAGGATCTGATGAATGGGTTCAGTTGGTAACTACAAAGGGATGCAGTGATGTGGTTCATGTGCACATGTGTATGTTTACACCAGTGCACGTGTAAATACATGTTTCACTTCCGCTGCTGCATCAGGGCTTTACAACACAGAAGATGAAAAGTGTTGAAACTGACACAAACTGAGATAGATATAATAAATATGATATAAAAGCACTCTACAACTCTACTTTTGATGTACTGTCTCATTTTCAAATAAACAGAGATAATGATTCAATTGTATTATTTATCTTAATGAATATCCATAAAACAGCCAGTAAACAATAACATCCGCTCAACATTTTAAAACTGAAACAAGCCAAGACAGACAATATAAAAACAATATAAAAAACTAACTAAACACTGAACTATATGTACTGAGATTTTCTCTCTTTTACTTTCAAATAAACAGAGAAATGAAAGGGAACAACATGCATGTGCACAATAAAGAAATAGATAGAAGTAAGCATTTCTGTTTATCAGTAGATCAGTTATTCCACAGCAATGCATGCCTGCATTTACTGCATATTTTATTATGTCTTCTGAATGTATATGGGCAGTGCCAGTTTTTGTTAAGCATCCCAAAACTGTTGTTTCATACAAAAAATTTGATTTCAAAAATAATGTTTTAGACAACCATCTCTCTCTCTCTCTCTCTCTCTCTCTCTCTCTCTCTCTCTCTCTCTCACACTCTCTCTGTCTCTCTCTTATGATTGCTGCCAAGCTTGTCATTTTTAAGTGCAGAGCATTTTTCTGGAACATCAAATCACCTGCTGTTACAGTGTTTATAATGTTGTGTATGGTGGCGGCTTTCTGCAGACGGACCAAACAAACAGTGATAGTCTGAGCACTGCTCGAGCATCTCCTCACCTCCCACTTCCGGCTAATGGGCATGTCCACCATCGTGCTTCTTCTTTCACAGCTTTCACAGTTTCTTGTTTCAATTACTTTCATTTGCATGTCATTCATTGGTTTCTGGCAGTCCTCCTCATTAACTACAATTGTGAAACACGTTTTGCCAAAGTTTTTTTTTTTTTTTTCTTACCTCAAAGGGTTTTTCCACAGTAAATGTCTCAGCTTGTAAATATCTGCCACACTTTGACATCTAATCCTTTTGGATTATTACAACTCAAAGACAGTAATATAGCTTTTTTTTAGGGCAAGCATGGAACTGCTCATCAATAAACCACCCTGTTTACAATTTTGTAAATATGAGTCAAAACATGCTGTATTCAAACATAAAATTAACTTGATTTTGTTAAAATGTTAAGACATTGATTTTTCCGTTTGGTAATCTACAATATGCTCCTCATTTTTTTCTCCAACTTCTCATGGTGCAGGGACAGGATGTACTCTTTGGTCACACTGTATATTTATTTATTATCTTTGTTCTTATTTTCTTCCTGCAGAAAGTCGACAAATGTTTTTTTCAGTGTCTTTATTCAGTTATTTAGATATAGCTGGGGAAAACAAAACCAAAATGTCATTCAGAATACCAAACCGTTTAAAAAAAAAAAAAAAAAAAAATGATACATGCTTCTCAACTGCTAAAGATATTTAGGACGTGATAACAAAGATAAGAGGGACCAATTAAGAAATTTTGTCACGTTAATTAAAGGCCAGAGGATTAACAACTGAAAAACTAGTAGCAATAAACAGTTCTCCCCACAGATAATGTCTCAAAGCCATTAATAACTATTCACATTGCTTGTGCTGCAATCTAACAGATCATCTAGGGACAAAAGATTTTTAATTTAAAAAAAACAAACAAAAAAAAAAAACGCATAAACAAGTCAAAATTCCAGGCATGCGTGTGCACACTGTCATTTATATTTTTCTAGCACATTAAATGCTGATTCTTTTTATGCTTCCCAACCACAATTTCACTCTATACTGCTCTTTTAGAATGCAAGTTTATCATGAAATGGTATTATCTGATTGCATTATGCCGCATGTATGGCTATTGACCCAGAAGTGGGCTGTAAAAAAGCAAGCAGTGTTTGGCAGCAGCATAAAAGTGACTTAGCATTAGAGAATTGAGCAGAAGAGGAATGGCAATCACAGCATTTATTGTTTTCTCCATGACTTTTAATCCCACATGTGTGGGGTTCTGAATACTTAAGCATCAAGCAGTAATGACTCCAAGTGAGGGTACATGCAGTGTGTTATATCCATGATGGAGCAAAGGCTATACATACTGCCTGCAATTAACAATCATGCATTCTTCTAATCTCCAGAATCTGTGTGCACTGGTTGCCCTGTGCTGAGTGTCTCAGCTGTCTCTTATTATCAATTGAGTTTTTGATGCTCAGTATGTGCGAGCAGTGTATTACACCATTGTTTGACCGTGTTGAGATGGGGGAAGACATTATTTGGCTGGGAGAATGACCCTCATCTGAACAGGCTATTGTGTCCAAATGGCAATGAATAGTGGGAATTAAATGGTTCATATTCAGTCTTTTCTTAGGCTAGACTACCTTTTAGATTGGTTACCTAGGACATGTGAATCAGTTCACTGCTTGAGAAGAGGAAAAAAAGGGAATAGAAGAGGAACTCCCTGAAGCACCCACAGCTTCACACAATGACAGGACAGGACTGTGCCATGGTGTCGATATGAATTGTGTGACACAGTATAATACAATTTTTTTCCCCCTTCCTCTCTCTTTCTCTTTTGATTTATACTGAATCCCAGTGTTGCTTCTGCTTACTGGACTGAATCATTCCAGAAAGCAATCTATCTGTGCCACATGACTGCTCCTGTAGGTCAACATGTTTATGAGCTAAAGCTTTGTTTGTCCCTGACTGTTTGCAGAGATCATCATGGCTCTTGTACAGGGGGGCAGTGACATCCTGTAGGTGGGGGTGGGGGGTGAGATAGGATGATTCCAATGGCCCTGACTGACAAGAGCCCTCCTGAAGAAATTGTGCTATTATTGTTCAGGGATGGGGCGGCCCAATGTTAAATCTTATAGGTGGGTACGATGGCTTTGCTGTCAGGGTTACTCCTTCACAAATGGCAGAATGGGGTAGAACATTCATGGTGTGCCCTTATGAAAATATAATTTCCTGTGTTATATTGCAAACATTTCTGTATGGGTCTTTACCATTGATACATATGATCCTATCAAAAAGCATTATCCTTAAAATGGGACCCAGTTTTGCAGCCAAGGTGCAATTGTGAAATGCTAGCTCTAATTTACGATTGAGGCATCTGAAGACCTGTCCAGCTCAATTTTTCATCGTTTCATGACTAGAGATGATGGAGCACCTGAGGTACAGTTTGGCTTAAGAAGAAAGTTAAAATGTTTCACAGAGCAAAGAGCAGTTTCACATATACCTACAGTTCCAAAAAAAAGAAAAGCCTTTATTTCTGACACGTTCACCGTTGCGTGCTGAGTCATGCCGCTTGTCCTGCGCGGGGCCCGTTATATTCAGCGCCAGATTAAAGCCAACGGTCGCCGGAAGCCGAGCCGGAGAGCGCCTGAGACGCAGAGCTGCGCGGAGCAGACGGCTTAGCGCCCGCCGCGGCTCGTACGGCACTTAAATTAAACGACCCGCAGTCACGGCGGCCGGGGAGGCGCGGCGCGGAGCAACACGGAGCGGGATAATGCAGCGTAATCCACGCAAGGGTGACCCCGCCGTTCCGGGGGTTATCAGCGACCGGCACAGCCAGGACTGACAAAGTGCTTTCGCCCGTGATTGATACACTGTAAATTGATTCTGCCTTGATTAGCATAATGAGCTGGGGCAGATAAGATGATCCCAGGCAGTTTGGTTATTGATGGGGCATGGCTTGCATGACATTATGGATAAAAGTCTCTGCTGACCCTGGAGATGAAAAAAAAAGAAAAGAATCCTGATTCTGACTGTAAATATTGGTGTGTGTGTGTGTGTGTGTGTGTGCGTGCGTGTACGTGTCTGTGTGTGTACGTGTGTGCGCATATGCGTGTGTGTGTGTGTGCATGTGTGCATGTGTGCGTGTGTGTGTGTGTCTGGGGGGGGAGGTGCATTGGGGGCAGTGCTGATGAAATAGGATGCAAGATATTCAAGCCAGATGAAATGAGGGGAATAACAATTTGGTCAACTTCATCAGTAGCATCAATGCAAAATAATTTTTAATGAGCGGTTGAAATTATTGTCAGATGAGTCAGACAAACCTCTCCAAAGCAATTAAAACTTTAAAAAAGACAAAACTAATGTAGAAAACAATAAAACATTAACAATAAGAAAGGAAATAAAAATATCATACGGCACATATTATAATATTGTTATTAATGTTGTTTTGAGCCATAGCTCAGTATACAGGATGCTTAATAGGTTTTAATTTCACAGATGGATTTTTGGATTGGCAACACAGAAGTGTGATATGGCTTTTATTAATAGCCTCCGTTCTGTTGGTCTAAAACAAGGCTTCCATTATAGACATGGAGAAATCCGTTTTTATTTTCTCTGCGTGATTTCAGTTCTTGTGTCTATTAAAAACCGAGACCACCTGCTTGGCTCTGGCATTTTGGCACTCTGGAGTGGTGTTGATAAACCACCAATGGCTGTTTACCGCTCTGTGAGGGTTATTGAAATCCTATTTACACCTGGATAGTGGGTGGCCTTTTCTATTCAAATGGTGTTAATTTTCCAACAATTTGAAAATACAGCAGGGGAAATGAAAATCCCATCCCTGTTAATTAAGGGCTGGCACCGACATATGATCTAAATTGCGATGTTTCCATTAGCGGCACTGAGGTAGGCTCTTGGGAGACAGTCTGCAACAGTCTGGGCTTTGATCACTAAAAGAACTCATGGAGAAAAATGTCTTAAAATGTGGGCAAATCAGTGCGTGGCTCGTGTTTATTGTTTCATTGCTTAGATGATAAGTTAAAAGCAGGCCAATGGTGTCTGGAAAACCAACCTGAAAAAATATTGGTGGATTTTCTCCTGATTTGTCCTTTTGTGTGGTGACAGAGTGGCTGGTCAAAAGGAAAAGTGGTCACCCTTTGTGTTGGAGCCTTATGTCATAGTCAGTGATGCATCTAAGGAGGCATAGCAGGGAAAGCCTTCCTGAGCACTAGCAGGTCCTGGTGGTGCTCAGAAAGTGGAGTATGTATGAATGTGTATGTGAGCGAGCATGGACGGGGGTGGGGGGGAGGGGTGCTTTTCTTTTTTCCCCGGCACAAATAAATAGCAGATCCATCCCTGCGTGAGGGACCCATCATCAAGTACTCTTAGTGCCATACTGACAGACTAAACTGACAAACTTTTACTGCCAAGGGCTTATCATGCTATTTAAAAATGTCTCATATTTTGCATATTAGTCTGGAAGCTCAGATTCTTTCTGAATTTTGATTCTAGGTTGTTCAATTAAGGCTCTATATTGTCCAGTAATTTATGAGTGAACACTAAGCTAAGTGTATAGCAATTTTAATGGTAGCCTTATTCATTCCTGTGTTTTCTGAAGACAAAGGCTGTTTATAGGCATAATATGGATCAGGAAAAACTCATTTTAAAGGTATTCCAATGCGCTTGGGAAGTTTATGTCACAGAAAGAAGGTTGGACTGTGAACCATCCCAATGTTAAGGAGGGAACAAGGAGGCCATTTTAAATTGAATTAACGCTGAACCCTCATGATCGAGGAACAGAGCTAGTTGAGTAGTGAAGTCTCATTCTCAAGTACTCACATCACTGGACACATCCATAAAATTTATGAAAAATGGTTAGGCTGTGACTAATTGCCCGTTTAGTGTCTCAGAAGGTTGTTAAACAGACCATTACCTTTTAACACCTAAAGTAAGAAATGGGATTAATTAAGCAGAAATGTATTCCTCAATGCTGCCAAGATATTTTTTCCTACTCTCTAAAAACAGTGTCTGATGGTGTCTTGGACTCAAGGGGAATCACTGGTAATTATGTGAGAATAGATTCCAGTCTGTATTCACCAGTCACAAGAAGACTGAACAAAGGACCAAATTAATGAATAGATTCGGATGTCTACGGCTGAGGCTTTGAGATGTGGTATTTGCTGAATAATGCATTCAGTTTCAGTCACAGCCAGGTAACGGTGTGTGAATATCGGAGGAGGCGGGTTCACTTGTTTTATCATGTAAAACAGAAGCAGCTGTGATACAGTTTTCAGAATTACAGCTGTGCATGCTCCATCGCTCTCTCACATTCTTCACAGTGCACTGTTCCCATTGGCCAAAAAGCAGGGAGTCTTCTGGACGTAATGATCAATGGATTTCTCTGTATTTATTGCTTGCCCTGTGACATGGTTGTGCATCTCGATTAAGAAGTTTTTAGCGTTATTACTAATACTGTGAAGGATGCTGGCTATTTCTCATTTCAGGTAGTGCTATTTTGCTGCCCATTGCTGTCATTGGCTTTGCTGTCTATAATGTCCATATTATTTATGCACAAAAATAATAACCATCTGTGTAGTGCCAAACATGAGAAAATCTATGCTATTGGTTTCTCTGAGATCCCATTTTTTTATGTGATAAAACACCAAGCCACACCATCGATTTGAATTTAATCATTTAGCAGATGCTTATAGCCAGAGTGCCTAATAAAAGTACAGCTAAATCATTTTCACTGATCTGGTCCACTGAATTATTTTGCTGGTCAACTGCAGACAATATACTAAAACAACATTCAATACATTACATTTGTCCTTGGGACAGTTTTCAATTGAAAATAATATTGGAGATATTAGAGAAACGGCTTCTTTTGTTGATGCAGATTAAATATTATTTAATTCACAAGATGCATGGTGCTGTACAAACTGGAGTAAAGTAAAATGTAAAGATAGTCATAATATGCAATGTTTCACTTGTGTACATTTACCCTATGTTTGTCTTTGTTTCATAACCTTGGCAGTGAGACACTGTAGCTTGCTTCAGCAGGAGTTAAATCTGCACTGGTAACATCTGACATCATTCAGATAGCTGTGCGATTTACGACGACACACTTTTAACCTTATGGCACAGTGCATGTTAGGGGGTTGCATGAATAAACAAACCCACATAAGACCATGGATGCATATAACAGATGTACTGTAGGAAATATAGGCCCATAAACACTGTTTTATAGGGCATTATGTTCAGTATTGTAGCAAGGGAGAATGTTGATTGACAGCACATCTTAAGCTTACATTTTGGCCAACATACTCCACATATGCTTACATCCAGGCAGGTTTCACCAGGCAGCATTTATTTATTTATTTATTTATTTTGCCTGTTTAACTGTTGGCAGTAGAACCAGCTCTCCAGTTATTTTTTTTTTTTTTTTAAATTGGACAGATTATTACAAGTACTGTAATATGCATTTGGTAAAATAGAATCTTTTCAAAGCTCTTTCACTTCATTTTGAATTTTTATTAGGATGAATCAAATTACTTACCATTTTGTAAGTGTGTGTAGATATGTTTAAGTTCCCACACTGATTTAGCTATGCTTCACACTGTGATGTGCAAATGGAGTAATTTATTTTATGTCTATAAATTAACATTCTATGTTAATTTATTCTATGTAGGTTCATATTTTGTCCCCAATTACCTCTTTATAAGCAGCATGAATAAATGTGGATATTCAGTGCCTAATTATGAAGTTCTTCCTGAGAGAGAGGGAGAGCCTGACACGACATTTTACTAATTGTACATATTTGAGAACGGTCATCACTCTGCCGGATTTCAAGGTGTGCTGTACCGCACCAGAACACAAGGCAGCCCTGTAAACCTGGGGACCTGCTATGCAGTGAAGGTTTCATAAACATGCCATATGTTGCACAAATAATGAGACACATTAAAGACCAGAGGTGCTAAAGTGAAAATCATTACATCAGATCCTTTGGCGTTTTAAATTTAACAACCGACAGTTGGCATTAATTGTTGAAATAATGCCCCCCCCCCCCACCTCCCACACGCACATATTTATAATTTGTCCTGGCATTTTATGATCCTATTAAGCACTCAGTGATGCCTTTGTATCCTGAACTGTAACTGTATGTGTCAGAATATTCTATAGGCTAAAAACCCTCAGCTGGTGGTGGATGAGCTCTTCACTCTCCTAACTGCTAACACTGTGCCAGAACTAAATTTGCACTTGCACTGGCATCATTTCCTTACATCCTTGCTAATTATTAGCATTTCTCATGCAGCTTAATATTCAGTAACCACTATATTCTTGCATTACCATAGCAAGAAAGTATTTTAAATGGAAAGGAGATTTCATTGGGTCAGTGTAATTACAAATGAGTAATAATTCTATTAGAATATTTTGAATTTGAGGAGAGTAGGTTTGGCATGTTTGTCTTTGATTGTCTAACCCCCAAGCCCCCGTAAATCCAGTCTAATGGATCTTAAGATTGAAGTAATAGAGTAGCTGGGATTGGGTAGCTATTTGACTGGGTGGGAATGAAGATTTGAGAACTCACTCTGTCAATAGCCAAATTGCTTCCTCCCAGTCTTAACAGCCTGACTGCAGTTTGCCATTTAATTTTTTTTCTGCACATAATCACCAATGATGCGACATGATATTGGTAGCTGGCTGTCTTCGTTAACGAGTTTATTGCATGAATTCATTTGAGAGGAGGTTCCCAGATATGCCGATAACATATGCCATTCCCCATAGGCTGTGTCCTTCATTCTCTGTGAACGTTTCATCTAATCTGTAGCCGTTTCATACGCGCTCATTAATCACCCCTGAAAACCTAATCAGGGTCTGAGTAATGCCGGGCATGGCCTTGTCCGGTGATCCCCACAATGGCACTCAGCCGTCCGCTTCATCCCACACGCGTCACGGGAACTCTCTGTGGATCAGTGACTCATGTCATCTTCACCACTTAATCACACTGGGGGAATACGTGCAATGATATGGGGCGCAGAGTTCTATACTTAGGTGCACCGGTTGCTTGTGAAATTTTAATTGCAGTGAATGCAATTTTTTTTAACCCATTGGTTTTTGTTTTTCTCTCTAACTTGGAAATGGAAATTGTAGCTCCCGAGTCAGCTCTGCACCACTCACATTCGCAGAGCGCAGCAGCTCTTAAGCTCATACGTGAGGCATTAACTATTTTACACCCTACAGGTCAAAGACTGCTACAGCATAGTGCTGCCACTGACCAGAGGAAAGACCTGTCAATGACATCAACCGGAAGCTTCCGGATGCCTGAAGTCAGAGTTGGATACAGTGGTAACCAAATAGTGCCAGTTCAGGGAACCCCAGCAAATTTAATTCCACTCTATGTACATATAGTATTAATGACACATCCAAGCCTTGAATCTGTAGCTATAGGGCCCAGCCTGCACTCATGGTGATAGCCTCATAAGCACTGTGAGTATGTACAGTGCATAGTTTAACATTGCATGTATTAGCTGTCGGTTGAACCATCTTTAGCCCTTCCCCCTCACTTCATCCACACGCATCCAATGGATCCAATTACTGAATCCATACAGATGTATGTTTGCTCTGTACATGGGCTGTGAATGCATATGCCATTTACCCAGGTCATGAATGGACACGGTTGCAAAAGAAATCCAGGCCGCAAGGAGAAATAAATACAGTTTTTTTTTTTTGTTCAGGTCACAGCAGGAGATAAATGGCACAGAGACAAAACAAATCAACATTCAGTGGCCTGGTCTGTTAGCAGATCCATACCAATCAGCATGACCACATTGAGCTCTCTGCTTCATGGACCCTTTCCAATCTGCAAAGGAAACACCTCGACCCACCTCTCGCCAAGCTTTTCATCCTTTTTCTTCAGTTCAGGGAATGAATCAAGACACTTCTACTCTGTGTGGCAAAGGATTTTTTTTTTTTTTTTTGGAGAGAAACTCTTTCTCATTGAGTTATTGCAGGGTTTTTTTTTTTATCCACAGGGTATTTTCACACTATAGATTGGTGCCTAAACATAGAGATGGGTAGAAAGAGTCAGAGGTAGAAGTGACCAGCTCATAAAACTGCACCTCGCAAAAAAAACCTCTGCTTATCCTAGAAGCAATTTGGTTGAAAGGGTAAAATAAATAAAACATTATAAATAAATAAAATAAAATAATAACAGAAATCTATGTACCTTTCCATTTGCATGGCACTAAGAAGTGTGCATATATTTTGTGTTTTGCCTCTGAAAATACAGTTGGGTTTTTGTATCAGTTTTTCACAAAAACAGCACCTCTGAATTTGTAGGAACACTTAGGTGCAATAAGTGTTTATTTCATTCACAGATTACACCTGGATTGTGTCTTAACAAAAAAAACAATGAATTCTAATTCTGTTGTTATTCTATAGGAACACTGGGCCATTAGTCTACAAGGGCCTCTACACCATTAGAGAAGATGAGCCTAAAATATTAAATGGTTGTGGCATATTGGCTCAGACCCTCCATTTCTTGGTAAAATATTAAGAAATACTCAACTCATGGAAAGTTATGGATAGTCATGGATAAATAATATGCATTTTAACGAGAAATGGATTGCGCTCTTATTTTAGCCCTTTGGTATAAAACAGAGATGCTTTGAACAAAGAAATACAATCGTTGGCATCAGATTGGCAGTTCCTCTCTACTGAGCTTTTCACCTGTGGAGTTCACTAAAGGAAGACGACATGCTGAAACATTTGCATCTTTTTGCCTCATCTAAAAAAAAATAATAATAAATAAAGAAACATTTTGAAGATCTTTCGTGAGTTTGTTTCATGAATTCTATCATTTATCAATCTCTGTTTTTAACCCAAACGACTGAAATGGGAGTACTAAACATTTCCATTTTCATTTCTATGTTGCCTTTTTCTACATAATTGAAATGAAGATAAGCCATCGTCACATTTGGTGTCGGAGAAAACGACAGGAAGCTTCAGATGTTGGCTGCAGAATTAGAGTGGCTACCGACGCCTCTCACGCTGCGACGGCATGGGGCGCCGGGCTGGAGCACTGGAAACTGAGAGACTGAAATGGGGAACGCTGAGGCAGATGAAGGGAGTGTGTGATATTGGAATGCTAGAGGCTGGTTAACACGAGATGCAGAGGAGGGCTGTTGATATGTGAAAAAACCCAGAGGGTGTTGAACATAGGATTATGAAAAGGTGATGAATACAGGGAGCTGGGGTGGGGGGCTAGGGTGTGCATAATTTGACACGGAAGGGTGATGAATTCATGATCCAGGGAGGGTGGGTGGAGGGGGGGGTGGCGTAATATTAAGTCAGAGGGCGTTGCATAGAAGAAGCAGGAATGAATTGTACATGCTGCATCCACCACCACTCCCGCGCTCCCCCCCCCCACTGTGGTGTAGGTATCAGGGGGATGAGTCAGCCATGAGGGCTGGGAGCAGTTCTGTGGAAAATCAGCATGGATGGAGGATTAATTAAGAACAATCTGTCTGGAGATGGCAATTCTGCATCCATTAATGTTTTGTCTCCTTCCATCTTTTGTTTCCTTCCATCTCCCTCTGTCTCACTCCCGCATGACCTCTCTCACATTTTCACTCTCTGTCTTTTCATCCCTCTATCACAGGTATGATGGAGACTGGGTGTTCCCTGTAATGTATATATTGATCAACTGGCAACTTCTGCCAGGAAAATACAACTCTAAGGAGTCAAACCCCAGACTTAGAAAGAGGAGACAGGCAACTTTTTGTTGTGTACAGTGCAGGTTAAAATATTTCATCCAATGACCTTGTCCCCTCAAAGAATGGAAAGAGTAAAAATGGTACAGGACAACAAAAAACATGTTCCATCAAATTGAAATTAATTAACAACTATGAGGAACTCCGAAACACATTAATAAACTCTTCATATGAATGTGTGCAGGATTTAGGTCATATGACATCATGTGTTCTGAGAATGAGGCCAACAATATAGCATGTGCTATATCATCCTTGCTAAATAATCTAATTTATTTAGGAATGATCTATAATGATATCACAACATCTTAATGAAAGCAATAGACATGCTTGATAGAAGATTTTGCACAGTACTCTTTGTGTAAAGTGTGACCTCTCTTGGAGCGAAAATGAACCCAACCTTTTATGTTTACTGCAAGGCATCACTGTGATATTTTAAGAAACTGGCTATGATGTATGCATGATTTTGTAAAGAAAATGCTATGCAATCACATACTCAAAATATATACTTACAGCATATATGTTTGCACATGGGAAAAATTCTCACATTTATATGCTAATATTTTGTGAATAGTGAACAGTGTGAGGGACAGTGCTTCAGTGAATGCTGGACGCTTCAGATAGGAGCCTCTTGTTATATGTAGAAATGTGCTACGTTGTTACACTCCACCCATGGTTTAAATCCTGTTATTGGGAGCAAATAGTGTTCTACTACAGAAAATAATTTTGTTGTCTTTGTTTCCCTGAGGCCCAGAATGACGTTATGAAGGCAAACAATTTCCCATATATCATTTATTTATTTAGTAAGTAACGTATTTCTTTGTATTAATCTATTATCTATGTATTTAATATTAAATAGTACAGAGTTTGTTTTCTCTATTTGTTTTGTTAAAGTTTTTGTTTTTGTTGATTCTCAGTGCTGGTCCTTAGTTTTCTGTTTCACAGGGATGTAGGGCAGTACAGTTTGGGTGCTTTTGTCTGAGACAGTCTGTGTGCTGCTGTTCCGCAACAGTTTTTTCCGGCAGCCAGGGTTAAGGAGGCTTTTCCTGGGGGGTGCGGGGGTCCCTGTGGCCCCCTGACCTCTCCCAGCCCTTACGGGAGTTGGGAGCGAAGAGGAGTCCAAACAGTTGTGGAGAACGTGTTCAGGGGGCGAGGGCGTGGGCGTGGGTGAGGTGATGGGGGGGCTGAGCTCGCTGTCGGGCGTGGCTTGGCCGCCGTCCTCTTCCCCCTCATCCTCATCATCGTCGCAGCACAGCGCGTGGTACAGGATCTTGTCGCTGAATCGAACTCGCTCCCTGGTTCCGGAGGTCCGAGAGGTCTTGTGGCTGTAGGTGGAGCTCGTGGCCTCTTCGCTGGATGAGTCTGGTGTTACAATCAGGGGGCCATTGGGGATGGGGAGGCCCCCGTTCATCTGAGAGTAAGGTGTTGCAGCCGCTGCATTGGTCGTGGGCTCCACCCCTGGCTCGGTTTCCCCTGGCCGCGATGCTGGCTTTGGCGTTGGGGTGGAACTCAAAGACGGGGCCTCCAGGAAACTGGAGAAGTCCCAGCTGTCGGAGAGCACATCTGGGTTGAAGAGGTCGAGCCTGAAGGTGTCGCTGAGCCCCCGTTCACTGCTGGACGTGCTGCTCACTGTGGCCACTGTCCAGTCATCCGGCTCAAGGTCAAAGTCAAAGTCTGCCGTCAACTTATCGATCTGACCCACAACCTGAACAAGCAGGAGAGGGAAACAGGAGGACAGGAAGAGGAAAAAGAAAAAATTAATGCACTGGAATCCACGTTATATCCAGAGTAAACAATAATCAACTTGTAAAACTGCAAGTATGTGAGTGTGTGGAAGTATATATGTGCACACACAGCATACATTGTATACACACACTAGGTGTTTGCAGAGATGCGACTATTTGTATCAGTATCTGTATTATTTGTTCAACTGATAAAAGTCTTTGTATTTGTAATTTGATATAAACTGGAAGTGGGCTTGGTTCAAACAGGAAACAGGGAAAGTGTTGCTTGTCTGCTAATGAGGAGTGACTATAGCAATTATGCTCCAAGTATTACTACTTACTTATGTCACAGTCAAATACTTTCTCACAATTCAAACATAGATTACATATTGTGTTTGCATCTTCATGCTATTCTTAGCAGGTTAATTTAGTAACAATGTATGTGAATGCTGCAGCCGCTAGCCCACGCTGTCTCCAAGACACCTACAGGCGATTTAGGCGAGGGGAGGGGCTGCTTGAAGCTTTGATACTGTCTTGCTAACTTCACTATCAATAAAGAAACACATGACATTGGTTTATGGAAAAATGTATGAATCACAATGTTTTACTTGGTCTTGATAATTAGGCTAAAAAGAAAAAGAAGAAAGATGGGAAAAAAAGAGAAAGGGGAAACTAGCTGACAATAAACGCTATATAACAATAAATGCTTGAGCCAGACCAGACATGGATAGTCCACACAGACATTATTATTGTTGTTGTTGTTGTTGTTATTGTTCATTCATTTAGTCATTCATTTTATTTTTTGCAAAGGAAACAAGCAGAATAAATAACCCACAACAGAGCTGCAACATAGCTGTAACCGCCCTGAAGCTCCTAGGAATGTATTTCTTGCCAGGACGTATAAACAGACAGAAGGACCATCTCAACAGACGTCACAATGCCATAGAAACTCAGCCAGAATGGCCTTGAATATGGAAGCCTGTACACAAGAATGTGGGCTGGACAAAGCTGCTGCTGAAGGAAACCATTCCAAAATGGGCTTATTCATAATCCCCCATATGGTATAATGTCTGTGGGCCTGACTCTGAGCACTTGAGCATCTGATTGAACACATCTCACCACTCACTCATCTACAGTTTCATCTTGATTGCTTGTGTGTGTTTGTGTGAGTGTGTGTGTGTGTATGCATGGGTGTGCATGCGTGTGGGTGTGTGATTGCAACAAATTACTTAGGTGTGCATCAACCATGTGACCAATACTTTGCATTTTGTGTGATCAAAAGGTGCAAAATTGTGACCTGTATCAAAATGTGCAAAATAAGGACAACCATAAAGAGACTGGTTGACCAAAAAACAAAAAAACTAAAAACAAAAAAAAACAAAAAAACAACAACACCGACTTTGTTAACACATGGCATGTCTTTGTGCACTGGACATATTTTAAGAACCCCTGACATAGAGAATAAATAGTATACGTGCATGTTTTTTGAGCACTGTTGATTTAGCTCACTAAGTAATGTAATTCCATAACAGTCTCGGCAAGTAAGATTTTGAAATTCTTTGCAGGTCAGAAGGGGACTATAATATAAAATAATGAGTAGCAATATGTGTGCCTTTGGAAAGTTATCAAGTTAATAATTTACAAAACAACTACTAAAATGGTAGGTGAAGAGCAGTGGAAGACATAAATAAACACACTGGGAATAGGCCATTATAGAAGGGCAGAAGGCACAGTGGAGACAGGCCCATTACACTGTTATTACAGGCTACAAACTCTGATTTAACTCCACAAAATTTCATGAGGAGATTTCAGCTGGACCCTTATACCTACTAGAAGAACTGAAGTAAGGTCCAGGCTGTAAACTGCTTTGGCAGTATTAGGCAAAAACACAATTTCACATTAAACCTGGTAGGGCATAACCTTGACAATAGGTTACTAGCATTTGAATGCTTTGGATGTGGGACACAGTTGAGGCTTCTTGGTCAGGTGACATTGGGTCATAGTGGTGCAAGCAGCATTTGGTTTTATCTATGTACCATAGACCACATTTCAAGAGGTGTCTAACACACTCAATCTTTCACGAATGCAGTTTGTCTATTTGGAAGGAGTAATAAATTAAAGCAAGACTAATTTTACTAAGATTTCCCCCCAACACATTCATAACTGCACAAAAGGCTCAAAATGTTTGCTAAAATTTACCACTCAAACACAGGAGTAGAGGTTAAACCAAATAAGGTCCCCTGTCTGGCAATTGTCCCACTATTACATGACCCTTTTGGCTGCACAGTTCCCTTTTCTCATTGTGGTGATCCACGGCCCACCATAGTAGGGGTGGGCAGAGATGTACCTGTATCTCAAAAATTATTTTCTGAAGTAACATGAGATTTTCACAATTTACCAATCAATGATAGAAGGTTAAATCTCATTGGTCAACATTACAGAAAGCACATCATTTTATAAATTTCCAAATAAAACTTTCACATTAAGTCACACCCCCTACACCCTAATCAGCATCACAACAGTAATCTGTGAAGGACAGTCCATATTTATGTAAAAGAGCATACCAACCAGCTGAACATTACTCTCAAAGTGTTTACTATATGATACTCTAACTTTCTGTTTCATCTTCTTGATTAGATCAACCAATCACAAAGAGAAGAAAATATACTTATCCAGTAACATCAACTCGTTTATAATTAAAATATTTTGTGATTGTATGCTTTTGTTATTTCATAGCATACGTGCTGTTTTCAGGTATAGTCTCAACATTTGCTGTAAGGTGAAATACTTTTTGGGGTATCAAAGTAAAATGGAGGAGGAATAAGGAAAGAAGAAGAAGAAGAATACTACAGTCAACCCAGCCTTTGGTGATTTTGTGCAGTCGTATCAGTGATGTAATCACACATCAATGGTAAAATGGTACTCTACTGTTAGGCAGCATATTTGGTCATTTTTGTCAGTGTTTTGTTGAGTCATTGAAGTGTACTTGTGGAACTCCATCTGGAATGATTGGACGGGGTAATTGCAGGTCAGGATGGAAAATGTTTTGGTGTACAATTTGTGAGCATACTATTAAAGCAACTGAAAAAAAGAAATGGTTGTGAGCACAGTCAGGGTATTCAATACTCTATCCACCATATCTTCTTGTGTGTTACTGTAGACCTTCAATTAGTGGATGTAGCATCTAGAAAATAATAGAGCATTCTGCCTAACATTTCAATGGACAATAGTCTATATGACTCATCTATCCCATTGAAGATTTCCCTAAGAAATTCAGGAACAACCTATGCTGTTTGTGCTTGTAGCTACAACCCATAAAATATAAATCTATAGCTTAAACCACAGACTAAGGCAATTTGTTGTCATCAGCAATGGTATAATTACCATTGTTTGCCAGGTGAGGAAATGAAAAACATAATGGGGTGTTGAAACAGTGATAGCTAAGCAGTAATTAAAATCTTACAATAGACCTGCACTATACATAATCCACAATATGTATACTATACGCTATACATAATACGTAATATATGCCCAACTACGCTGATCTTCCATAATAGGCAGAGTAGGCTGTGTGGCTAGAAGAGCAGTCTTGTCCAGGGATTCAAGAGCACCCTGCTCCCTGTACCTCTGTCTGACATTCGTACTAAAACATAGGATTGATGATGGGGGGCCTTTAGGCACTTTAGACTTGGCTCAATTTAGGCTTTTAGAAAGACAAGACCATGACCTACATCATTGATCAGTACATGCCCGACTTTGTTGCTATGAGGATAGTGAACTTTTCAGGTTGTTCATAGCCTCTACATCACTAGCAACAGAATCCATAAAGTAGATAAAAAAAATTTCACATTGCCCTCCCATCCATCAATGAAAAATGGGAGAGGTATGGCCACATCACCCTGCTTAAAGCAAGTTAAATTGTACTCCTACATCCTTAAAAGCGCAGCCCAGGCAACTAGGAGTCAGTAATGTTTGCTAGCTCGCGTTTTGGGTGATAGTTTACAAATACAAAAATGGAAGCCAGTCCCATAATTCATTAAATGCATCATTGGGGCATAGGTATCAAATGGATTAAAGCCATTTGAGTAATGGCATTTCTGATGGCACATTTATAGCAGTTAGCTCTCTATGTAGCCCACATGAACATTATGTACTGTGCATGCTGCATGTTGTTATTGTTGGTTGCTTTGCAGATGCCCTTTCCCATGGCAATATAAACACAACACCTTTTTTTTACATATCAGCTGTTTATACAGCTGAATACTCATGAGGGCATCTCGGCTATCCTGCTCAAGGGCACCATGGGGGTGCCGGATGCTAGCAAAAGAAAATTGTCAGCTGAGCTTCCACCAATTTCGAGCATTTAAGTGAAAAGTGTTTAGAAAACTTTTTTTTTTTTTTTTTCAATTTATTGAAGAATCTGACTTGGGTTATGAAGCGTGAAGGACTTTTTTTGCCCTGTCAGTGTAGGATGCGCAGTAAAAAAAAATATTGTGATCTGCATATTCATGAGTGATGAATATCCTTTTAAGAGCTTCACTGGGCACCTTGAAATGGGCATATTACCTTAAGTGCAGTTTTAATGAAGACAAGAATTTGCCAGAGATTTTGTCTGTACTCCCAGGGGTATTATCCAAATGCTGTTTTAACATTTTGGAATGCAATATCTCTTATGTATGGCACCAATGGTCCCCCACAAAAACATTTAAAGGTCTCTGTGCCAGAATAAGATAAGAGGAGGTTGATTTACTGATATTATGTAAAAAAAAAAAAAAAAAAGAATTTAGAGTAGATTTAGTTGTATGAAAACCATTAAAAGTTCAATGAAATTGAACACTCGCATTCGCATTTCATTTATAATAAAGCATAATGAACAAGCAGAAATCAATCTTCATTAGTATATTTTGTATGGCATGCCAGACAACACACCAAACTGTATGGGTGAATGATGAAAATGAAAGTTGTATGAAAAACATTGAAAGTCATATATAAATAATGATTCTCATTTCATTTATAATAAAGCTTAATGAACAAGCAAAAATCAATCTTCATTAGTATATTTCATATGACATGCCAGACAACACACCAAACTGTATGGGTGAATGATAAAAGAAACAATATAATCAATCAAGCTCAGGGGTGCAAAAGAAAAGTGATTAGGCTTACTCAAAGATGCTAAATCCTCAGTGCAAATGCAACAGAGCTTATAGGAGTCACATGAACTATATACGAGTACTCAGTTTACACTGAGCATTTTATTGTGTAATGCTAGTAACATGCTTTTGTTTCCAACTCAAAATGTTTGTCCCAGTAGCCTTTTTGCATAACCTTCATTCTGTGTGTATTATTAAAACTTTTTAAATGTCCTTTTAAAAAACTAAGACCATCACAAGTAATAAACCCCCCCCCCACTCTGGTGCGTTCCTTGCCTTATGCAATTCTGTTTTACTTTGTGTTACTTATTAAAGCTTGCCAGCAGTGGAAGCAACAATGTTTTGTGTTTGCTTGCGAACGAATGAATAAAATAATGACACCGAGCTTGCATGCTCACAAATAATGAATGAGATTAATAATGAATGTGTTATAAATGGGGACCGTGGCATAGGTTATCTATGACGGTGTAATGGGTGAGAAGCATAATCAGGGAGCTGGATCTCTGAACGTCGGGCTTAGACGTCTGAACCGCTACATGCGAGGATTTACTGTAATTACCCTCTCGTAAATGGGTACGAAAAGCGGAGTGCTCCGTGGGCGGCAGTGCATACCCTTTCGTCTCCAAAATGGGTTCAACCTCATTGAAACCCTGTCCATTCCTCCCCCGAGGCACGCTCGCAAACAATGCCATAATGAGTGCGATTCTGTGGGAATTATTGACAGCCGTGTCATCATAGGCAGCATCTAAAGGTTATGGTCAAAGGGACGTATTGATCCGGGTATTAGCGAGCCCCCTTGCTGAACCGAACCAAGCGCCCATAACATTAATACGAGATATTCCAATATCCCCAGAGGCATAAATATGTCGTGGTGTGACATGCATAACTATGATATACCTCAGCATAACTAATAATGGTAATAACCAAATGGTATACAAACATATATATCTGTCGACAGACTGTCTCAAGGAAACACAAACATTTGGCCACCACTAGAGTTCTAGACATATTTTGAGCAATAGCCAAATGAACATAATTATAAATGAGCAATATTCTGACACCGACTCATGTCTGACACTGATTATGTTGTCATACTATGCTAAGACTGTGACTCAGGATTTGTCATGACAACACATCATAGTGTGCATAATATTCTTTGCGACACATTAATTCAGGTCCACGCAATTTCCACATCATAGATTTAAGCTTCCTTCTGCAATAATGATTCAATTGCACATTTTTATTTACATGTAATTTTGCCCTATATATTGTCAGGGTTGTTGTGTGGTGGAACCCAAGCGCAGAGTAAAAAAACAGGAGGCCCAAAAGGTAATATTCAAACAAAGGCTTTACTTACAAGTAACAAACGGAACCAAAATAAGGCCATGATGGGAAAATCCAAAAAAACTTTAAAAATACTTGTAACCGATAAACACACAGAGGAACTCAAAACGCTCAAAAGACTCAGAACAAGATAGCACGCAGAGGAACTTGAAATACTCGAAACACAGGCATCAACCGATGAGGGAACACAACAGTTGGATCCAGCCGAGAGTGACTGGGAAGCAGAGCTTAAATACAAAGAGGGCTAACAAGACACAGGTGAGCAGAATGACTGATTAACACAGGTGGAGGCAATGCAGGAGATGACAGGCACAGGGCAGGACAAGGCGACATCTACAGGTGCAAGGGAGAAGAACACGGAGAGATAGAAACCAGAGAGAGGGAGAACACAGAGACATGGAAAGAAAGGGAGAAGACACGGAGAACACAGAGACAGAACAAGAGGGACAGAGACACAACCGTGCTATATACTGTATATAAAATATGTAATGAATATTGGTGAATTAAGTTTGTTAAAAAAAAAAAAACTAAAAAAAAAACGCCACTCATTCCTTGACAGAGAAAGTTGTGAGGCTTAATTCTTCAAATAGATTGCCACAGCTCCAAATTCCCCTAATGGGATAATTCTCTGGCATATGTACAGTATATTCTGACATGGCATTGCACCCAAGCCTTATTTTTGCTGTTCTCTTGTATTGGTAGTGTCTGTACAAGTCTCTGTTCATAAACTGTAATCAGAAAACGATGATGATAAGCAGCAGAATTCTGCCACATTGTGGTGTGGCACGGATTAGACTACACCAAGATCACTCGGAAGCAGATTGTGTTGGATTCATTGTTTGAAATGAGTTCACGCTAAGTAATAAAGCTCCAACAACACCTCCATGACTTTGCAGCAGTGGGGTTTCAGTGCTTTTGGTAACATAATTCAGGCAGAGTGCCACTACAAGGTGAGGGAGTTCTGTAGTGTACATTCTATAGGGATGTAGTGAGTTAGGTCCTGCAATATTACAATGGGGGTAGGTCTGCTGCAGATTGCAAGCCCTCCGCAAACAAAACAAATCAAACAAATCATATTTAAGCTCCGGGGGGTAAGAAAATGTTTTGACATCTCTGAACTGGATTTGTGCAACATTTCACGAGTTAACCACTTTACTAACCATTAACCATTTTGTTCTGAGTTAACCATAAGTAGCACTTTGAATGGGCCTCTCTCTGCACCACAACCCTTTGGCTTTAAAGTTGTGTGCAATGCATGGATCTCACAACAAAGCTAGTTACCACCCTGGGGCTTGCCTCATGTTTGAAACCAAAGTCCAGGTAATGTTGCTCACTAGCAAGCAAAATTTACATTATAACAATAAATTCAAACATTTGGTTAGCAAGTAGAACAGTGTTAACATGCCTCGGATGCTATCTAAGCTAAAAACTGTTGTCTGGAGCTTTGTCTGCTAATGTGAGTAGCAGTAATTGTAAAACAATTATCTATGGGTCAGAACTGGTTCTGTCTGGCACTTGTGAATATCTCTGCAATGCTAAAAGCTGTTGTCTCCATAATTGTGACTAAATCTGTCATTTGTGATCATTTATGCATTTGGCAGCAAAGAAACCTTGCTGATGGTTTAACATTATTTACCGTACTAGCGAACATAATCTGCCTTCTTGCTCATTAACAATGTAACAAAGATCAAAGAGTCAGCTAGCTAGATGGCTGGTGTTATGGGTAATAAGCATATTTAATGCAGGACCTGCACCCAAGTTCATATGCTATCTAGTTCACTGCATTTCTTCTCCTTTATTTCTTAAACAGCCACCATATAAATGCCACACACACAAATCACAAATAAACAAAGAGTGATATTTAATACAAACTGGGCCAAGTCCAAACATGCCAACAGAATACACATAACAAAAAAGAAATAGGGATAAGGCAGGTGTGAAACTAGCATAAGCTATTATACACATCTAGAGCAGATGTTCTATGATGACACTACATCACTATTCAACAACAATATGCATCATGGAGTTTTTTCAATGTTATTGAAAATCAAAATCACTGGAGAGAGACAATGATAAACTACTATCTTCTACTACTAACTTTTCCTGTGCAGAAAAAAAGATGTGTAGTTCCATATTGATTGTACAGTTTCTACCAGGCTATATCTCTAGGTCATGTTATGCCTGAGGGCTCCAATTGCAGTGAGATGGCAATTCTGTCCAAAAGTAGTTGTGAGTCTGTATTATAAGGAGAGCACAGTGTATTGCAGGAAAATGTTTTATGCATGCATAGAGGCAGACATTAAGATGCAGATTTACAGATGCATGTGAAAAATCGCTTCTTGCTTATGCAAACATGGCCATGTTCATTTTGTAACATTTCTCATGGTGAGGGTAAAAGGAACAGAGAAAGGGTTTTTTTTCAGTGGATTGCAGCTAATCTTCATTTCGTAATTACAGTGGTAATAGGTTTCAAAGGCTTAATTTCCTCACTTGTACATTGAAAATCAAACCACAATAGAAACCAAAATGCCATTTAAGTGTTGTAAACTTAAAATGGTGGAAACTTAGCTGGCACCATTTTAGGGAAACTGATAAATAAGTGCTTTGAAACACTTAAGGCGTGGCACCAGTGATCTGTTCTTTTCAAAATGTTGACATTTGCTTTTATTTTATCCATTTTTGAAAGTGTAATTTCTGTTGTTTTCAACATCAGTAGCAGGTGTGAGTTATAGCCAGAATCATATTGATATGAGTCAGAACCAACATTGTATGGACATGAGTGAGAAGCAGAACCATATCCCCATGAGTGAGAACCAGAATCATATCGCCATGAGACAGAACCAGCATCATATCACCATGAACGACCGCACATAACATGGAAGAACCAGCATCATATCCATGAGACGAACCAGCATTATCACTGAGAGACCCATCTATCATGAACTGACCAGCATCATATCACCATGAGACTGAACCAGCATCATATCACCATGAGACTGAACCAGCATCATATCGCCATGAGACTGAACCAGCATCATATCACCATGAGACTGAACCAGCATCATATCACTATGAGACATGAGTCATGAGTCAGAACCAACGTTGTATCATCAGGTGTATATTGTCAGGTGTATCAGTTCTGCAGACTTCAAAAAACATCTGAGCAGTAGCTTCTACTCCTGGAGCAGAGACTTTCCATCTTTTTAACAAAGTTGTCCTGTTGATTCTGTTCTCAGCTGTAAAAAAAAATGCATCTTGTTTGCACTCTTTTGTTGCTCTTGGTTAAATTCTCTTCTAAACCCAAAGCATATACAAGTGAATCATGATTGTCACTGCAGTTAGTGTTCCAAAAACAAACGTTGTTCTCTGTAATGTTTGACTAAATCCTCCAATGGCGAATGCTAACAATAATACAACTATTGAGCTGGGCATTTGGCAAAGGGTGAAAAACTGCTGGATAAAGAGTATTTGCGATTTTGACTAAAGCAGAAGGCCGTATTTGTACAAAGGTAGAAGCTTCCCACTCCTTCTTTGGCAGAATGATTCCATCCTGATGTACAGTAATGGAAACAGATGGTTCCACAGGTAGGAGTTGAAGGAACATGCTTAGCGTGAGCAATCCAGCCCAAAGCATTATCACTGCAGTAGGAGGCACAAGAGGGAGTTGTACAGAATAAAATTCAGGCCTTGCATTTTTATGTAGGAACACAGATCCTCAGCATTTTCAATTTTTCTTTGAAAATGCTTTATGAGGGTGACTATGCTTAAATGGTTATATGTTATTGTTAGAGCCACCAGTCAATTAAAAAAAAAAAATCTGATTAATATTTTGAAGTTAGTTGAAGTAAACTACCTGAAAATCAGTCAAAATATAAATTCGCTTTAAGAGGTCTTTGTGCTGGTAACTCAAATGGGTCACCAAACACTTTCACATCATTAATTTAATATGCATAACAAAACTAATAAAAATAGTTTATTTGACGAATGCATTACTCAAATAATCACTCCAATAAATATGTTCATCTTTACAGCCCTTGGTGAAACACCCATATAAACAGCCATTGTTTACAGATCTGTATGTTTGCACACACACATTTCAGTTGTGGTTTTTGCTTGGGAGTTAGAACTGAACCTGCAACCTTCACATTTCAAATACAGTTCAAGTCTTTCCACTTCTACTTCACACTGCCAGCCACAGTGTCACAGCACAACTTGGAGCATGCCAGTACAGTGTAGGTAGGTATGCGTGTTGGCTAAACAAGTTGGCAGTGGTAAGAAACCTGGGGTGGCGTCACAGACCCAGAACTACCTGTTGGGGGCAGGCGAGTATGGCAAGCCACCAGCACTATACTGACGGCACGCTATATAATCAATCTGCTAGGGAAGGAAAGGCTAGCAGTGTGTGAACACGAAGCTGGCACACACATACGCACAGTGTGGGCGGTGCTTTCCTACAGACAGTATCTGGCTGCTTGACTAAGGCTGGCTCTGTGTCAGACGGATAGCCGCAGATTACCTTCATGGAGGAAGTGTGTACAAAAGAAAACAACCATAAAAGTAACATTTCTCCCCTAAGGATCGATTAAGTATATTCTATTGCAGACAATTTTGCAGTGGCCTTTTCAATGAGAGCACAAGGCTTGCTCTCGCTTTGCCTTCAGTGTACCTACAGCATACTGGTCTACCTTCCTTGGCTTTTGTCCAATTAGCTTAACTAGCTGTGCGGCAGTAAAACTGAGATGAGCCCAAGGGGGTATTTTTATTATACTCCTCAAACAAAATCATTAGGATAAAAGACCCTACAAGATTTTTCTCTCCACAATTCTTCAACAACAGGGTAATCATCAGCGATGACGTCACTACCGGAATCGGGGCGTCCTAGGGGCGGAACAATGTCGAAGCTGCCGTTGTACTTAGCGTGCCATCCCTCTTTAAATAGCCACAGATATCATCAGCAGGTGGTGGCATAGTTCTGACAGCCTCCACCTCTGAGCGTTCTCCCACTAGCTGACATATTTTTTATTTATTTCCCACAGCCGATCCCCCCTCCCCCTCATGGTACAGTATGTCCCCTTCACAGTGACATTTTCATTACAGTCATTATATTACTGTCTGTCTGGGCTTAGTCTCGGGCCAGCATTACAATGGCCGAAGGGTTACTCTTTTCTGCAGGAGAGATCCCACCCTCTGTCCATGCATGTGGGTACAACTGCATGATCTGCGCATGCTGGACCCCTTTGCCAAATCCCTCCGTGGGCAAAAGGACAAACCTGAGCTTGACGCATCAGACATAACAGCGCAAGCTCCCAGTAAACAAACAGTGATTATTCAGCACACTGCCATTCTCAGATCCCTGCTTCTTAAAAGTATCTAAACCACCCATAAACCCCCATTTACCTGCAGTGGGTCTAATGCGGGCCATAAATGTATAATTAATGCTTGCCATTTTATTCCATTTGCGACTGAATGTTTCCTCACCCGGTGAAAAGAATCGGAATTTAAAGCCATTTGCAGTCAATAACATAACACAGAAAAGTGTATCCTTTATTATTATGGTCCCCATTGTGCGTGTGCCGCCATCTGCTGCGCGCTGGAGAAGAAGGAAGAGCGTACCATGGAATTGTAAAGACAGAGCTGGAACGCGCGAGGAAAAGTAATTAAAATGATAAAATCGGGATGTGCTCAGGTGATGGAATGACAGCGGTGTCAGCGTTAGCGTGTGCGTGCACGTGCGTGAGCGTGTGTGTGTGTGTATACGAGTGTGTGTGTGTTGTGTGTGTGTGTGTGTCTGTTGCTGACGTGCAGCTGTGAGCGCACTCTCCCTGCTGACTTTTCTTTTACGAACCATCAGGTGTGACGAGCGGCACAATAAAACGGATCCTCGTCTGGACGGCCTGTCCACCGCTGCGCCAGTCTCACATGGCCTCTGACGCCCTCCTTTGTGATTAATCTCCTCCTCTGGCTCAGCCCTGCCTGGATTTGCGGGCATACACCCCGTACATCTGTACATGTATATTCATGTAAAGTTTTAATTCACTGTGGCTTATCTGGTGAAAATCAATGGAACACATCAATCTAAAATATTGAGATGTTTTCAGTGTTTGCAATTAAGAGCACGACAGGGGAAATCCATTTCCATTAGGCATTGTTTTGACCCTGCATTCCGCATGCATGATTAATTTGGTACAAGCTCCAAACATAAATCCCGTATGATTACTCCATGTGCAGGGAGAGCAGAGGATGCATTTTCATCCTTTTCCAAAGGAAGCACAGGAACAGACAGGCAATGAGGGCTTTAGTACATATTTTAATACGCTGTGGTTGATATATATTATGTATTTTCCATGACCCTGGGAGAAATAAATAAATAAATAAATGAGGAGTATAATGGCTGAGTTCTGTTCATGTTCTTATTTGTTCAGAAAGCAACAAATCTACTATTTGAATGGATGCTTTCACTCAAAATGATGACGTTGTAGTGAGAGAGAAGAGGCTGAAAGAAGATCCCCCCCCCCATCAACACTCGAGCACTTCACCCATCTGTACAGAGGCGCTTTGATCATGATCAAAATGTAAAAGTAATCTAAGCACAATTAAGAACACTGCACTCCCTTGGATGAAAGCCAGCTGTTACTGTGAGAGGGGTTTGCCAGGCATCTGTAAAGTGACCGCTGGCAGCAGGCTGCATGGGATTGCAGATTGCACATCGCCCAGCATGATAAATCACCTCAAGTCTTTTTCTTTCTTTCTTTCTTTCTCTCTCACTCCCTCCCTCTCCCTGCTTCTGCCTTCCCCAGTCAAAAATGCTGGTGAAAATGCTGAGGAATAAATGTGGACTCTGCTACCCGTCACAATCCCTGACCCCAGTGTTCAGAGTCTGTTTATTAAACAGGGTTTGGGGGATTGAAGGACACCGAGACAGCAGGGGCATGGGGATAATTGTTGGAGTATGTATTTTTTTTTATCATAAACCCTGTAGAGAACCTTGAGAATCATTGAGAACACAAACTGTCAGAAGGCGGTATCTCTTGGAGATGTATCTCAATACACAACACCAGCCCTTCCAGAGGAACCTCACTGTGTAAATGCAATTTTAAAAAGTGTAATAAACATGCCATTATACTTTTCATACAAGATGGACAGAGGGGAGGCAGATTACAAAAACTTGGCTCACTTGTCTTGTAGCCAGAAGGTTGGATCAATTCTAAGGAGGGGCACTGCTATATACAGCTATATATAACGGATAATGTGCAATACTCCAGCCTGGGTATGTTGCCCTGTCGAGGAAATAAATAATGTAATATAATGGACATATACTGAATATAATTTAGCTCCTGCTGATTAAGTTGGAGCACGTCCCTGCCTCAGAGCTCCTGGCGTGAGCATGTTCTCATTTTGGTATTGCTTTACTGTATCCGATGCTTTCACAGGGAGTCTGGCCAGGGGACTGAGCTTTGTGCTCCTGTAAGCAGAGAGGACAGCTGTGCAGTGCCTTTGTGCAGACACGGCTCTAGCCTTAAAGCCACCGTAGGCGAGACTGCGGACTGGGGTTGGGGAGAGTGGGCAGGTGGGGTGGGTTTTAGGGGTGCTGGAAATAATGATTGTGGACCCACTTGGCACCCACCCCAACACTCCCCCCACCCCCCAGCCGGATTGGTGCCCCATGCAACCACCGATGTCGCCTATGCCTAGAACCGGCCCTGCCTGTGCGGGATGAAAAACCACTGATCAGAACCGAAGAGTGCAATGGCGGTCAGGTGCTCAGCAACAGAGAACGGTAAAAACTAGGTTAGGTCATCTTTTCTGGCAATATCCGCTTTTAGTGTCCACTGCAAGAGGTTATGAATTATCCTTTGACATTTTTGGGAGTGTTCATTTACTCCAGTGCACAATGGAGTACAAAATCATGATCGGTTAAGCAATGCAATGGGATACATAAACAACAAGTGCCACAATCAGAAGTAACGTATTGGTAATGAACAATCTTATGAATTCACCTAAAAATGAGGTATAGTGTCTTTATATCATATCTTATAACAACAAAAAGGGCATTTTTCACAGTATTATTGCATTACTTAATTGTATTCTTTAGTGCTGACATTCTTTTAAGTGCAAGAGATGACAGAATTTAATAGGACTCATTTTGGCATTTGAGAAAGGAGAAGAACATGGTAATGCAGCACTCTCCGAAATTAAGAATGTGCCTGGACACCAGCTCCTGATATCCTCAGTGAACACTCTGGCTTTAGAGTAGTTGCATTAGTATTCTGTTGCTGTTGGAGCAGATGGTCCTAAATATAGCGAATAAAAACATCACACATCAGTGCCACCTCGTACTAGCTCACAATTTCAGCAGTCGACTAATGGAAAAGGGTTCATCCTGGCCTTGAATCAGTGCTTTGGCAGCAGACACTGTTGTAGATGCCTGTTTATTCTTTGGCCCATATGAATAATCATGGTGAATTAGACGTAATGATGTGATCGGACCTGATTAAAACTATATTTTCTGGGATTTGGTGTCTATCAACATTCATTTTTAGGAAGGTGTCATGCTTTACTGGAAAAAAAAAAAAAACTCACATATATTTAGATTTTATGAAAAATGATATAAAGCTATGGTCTATGCATCAATAATGTTCTATTTCAGGAACACAAAATCATATGAATGCGTAAGCAACACTAATGGTTACCTCTACTCAGACACACATATGTATTATATTATTTTACAGCTAGCATCAACTTAACCCGTTAAAAATAATTCCGCTGTTACAAGTGACTTCTAATCAAGATTAAGATTTTCTCATCCATATAATTCAATTAGCTATGATAAATACTTTCACTTTCATCAGCAAATAATGATAGAAATGTCATCTCTTGTTCAGGCTCAAGACTTTTAATTACAGTAATTAAAAGACCTATGAAAGAAAAAACAACTGCTTACTATTCACGTTTTGCTCCATATGCTGAGGTTTGATGTCTTATATTTTGACTGTTGTGAAAGTATATATTTCAGACTAAGACCAAATTTTCATCAATGGACTACTACAATAAAAATATACCCATATGGAAAAATTAAACATGAAAATATATGAAAACTACATTTGAATTACATTTAAAAATGTGTGCTAATATTATATTTTTACATCATATACTTAAATACATTTCAAATATATTAAAAGTGAAAGTATTTAAAAATATTCTAAATTGACTGCATTTTATGCATTTACGTATATTTAATACATATATACATTTAAATTCATGTATTTCATATGTACATTGCATAATATATTCCAATAATTACATTTAAATTTTCCATCATATATTTAAATATATAACTTTTCTGTATGGGTAATCCCGACAAGTCTAATTGAGGCCTATTTATTAATATTTTAAGTGTTGTGTCAATCCCTGGGCAGGATATTCTATAGACTTTTGGTTTGCTGTTTCTGTTGGACACTTTGGTGAAAGCACACAAGCTACTCAAGGGCAAGGGAAATGTAATTTCTTGCTGATGCAAGACAAATTCTTGAATTATCAGAACTGTGCTCAGAATATTTTTTGTGCTAACTATGAACAAGTGCATCTATTGGTTCTGCTCGGAGGCGTTGGTACTAAAACCTGACATTATGTTCCATTTAAAAAGACAAAAAAAAGACTACAAAAACAACAAATGAACAGCTGTTGCTCCGGGCTGATATGCCATTGCTGCAAGCACAGCGAGACACTTGAGAGGCAAGGTTCTGATAAGGAACATGGCCTGGAAAAGTGGTCTTCTCTCCGTATCACTTCCATATCAGTCAGTGCTCTGATTCAGGAGGTGCATATGCCTTTGGTATAATAGAATCTTTTCCAAAGACATTAGCCAAAAAGATTATCGAACCAGGTCCCTACAGAACGTGAAAATGTTTTCCCTTACATTTTAAATGGATTTTGACAGAAGAAACACTATACAAATGTTCTTGTATAAAAGACATGAAAATATGCGGGGGGGTTTCATGCTGTCATGAAAGCAGTACAAAGCAGTAAAAAATGGCATGATGATGGCAGGTATGAATTATTGCAGCTTTCTTAATTTTTTTTTTAAACGTAGATTGGCTATTCATATGGCATTGCCATTATTTTATGTGTTAATGTATGCTTTGGTTATCCTCAACTTGAATTTGTTTCACTGCATGTTTGAAGATACTACTACTGAAATATTATGTTTCATCACACCTGAATGTAAGACATTTTAAAGGGTGAATGAACTATTCTGACAATTTCACTTGTATCTGTTGCCCAATAGTTTGACTATGCTTGCTCTGTTGGATATATGTATGCTTAATTTACTTTTGCAAAGGCAAGCGGCAATATTTTAATAAAGATTTTTTTTAGGTTATCTGTATATATATTTCCATTTTTGTTTTACCATATATCAATCTAATTCTTTAAAACCCTAAACAGAATGGGGGTAGGGGGGGGGGGTGGGGGGAGACACACACTCTCTCACACTTTAATGTGCCGATTAAATGCTGACTGTGGTCTGTTCTGCTACCTTTAGCAATGTGCTTGATCATCAGTTTGTGGATCTTAATGTGCAGTTCAAAGTTGAGCTGCTTGGTCATCTCTCCAGTGTTTTACCAAGTCGCTTTCAATGTGGTTGCTAGAATCAAACTTTTGCTGTTCAGAATAATTTATTATCCCTCAAGGATATTCAACAATGTCCTGCAGTCAAATATCAATGGATATTTTGCCTGCCTTCACTTTAAAGATAAAAAGAACATCTTTGTGAATTGAAAAATCAAAATATAGATAATACAGTAGTTACCTGTTCTGAGTTAGAAGTGTTATTCCAGTGCACAAAGCAATGAATGCAATAATTAATTAAATAATATGTAGAATGTATTGATGTGTTTCTGCATATTCCATTCTGGCAATGAGACTGTTCAATACACTATAAGGCACTTGTGTGAGATGTCAATTCAATTTTATTCGTATAGTGCTTTTAACAGGGACACACAGATGCTTTACTGAGGAAACGTAAAGGGAAGTTGGGCAAAAACCAGGCCTGAACCCCAAAAAGCAAGCAAGGTTATAAAAATTTTTTAAAAAGCCCAGTGGGAAGAAAAACACTTAAAGGGTGGCGAGAAAGAACTCCCCAATGTCAAATACCCCATTTTGTCAGTGCCTCTGTTTCACACGTAGCCCCCTGATGAAACCGTTAGCTTTTCAAATCTAAACATGAGCAGAAAATCCATAGATTGGAGTACCGTGCAGTGTTCAGATATTTCTGGTTTTACAGCTCAGATGTACAGTATCCGCTCGTGAACTTTTCTAAAAGCAGGGCAAATCACCTTCCCTCCGACAAATCTATAAAAGATTTCTCACTCATGACTGAGTGAAATACTATTGAAATACTGAATTTGATTCAGTTGAATATTGAAAGGCTTTTTCACCAATTTCACTTGAAAAGGAAGAGCCAGTAAATATCAGTTCCGTCTTGCATTGAAAAAAAAATCATACTTATTTTGATGGATGCCATGCTGTCTATGTTAAGTCCCTTTAGTCTGATTTAAACAAGATCTAGTCCTCAACCACACATGATCCCAACAGCAGTGGGATTAAGGTAAACATGCTCTATCCCCATTTTTTAATATCACAACATTCACATACCTACCAAGCCAACCTGCTTGTGATCAGAGAGAAGCACTTCACAGAACATAGTTTCACAAGCCTGGGTTACAAGTTTCAATCTTTTTTTTTCCAGAATAATTCATTAAACACCATGTTATATATTGACCACTGTGTAATGTCAAGCAAATGTATTGCTCTCTAACAGATGTCTGGCACATAGTCCATGAGGAAAGTGTCATATTTTTCTGCAAATGACTTCACAAGCACTCTGCTCTTCAGTACCTTATCTACTTTGAAATACCCCCATCAGGAATCAAAGCAGACAGCATATTTTTTGAGCAGTGCTGGCATTGAACAGTGTGAGAAACACATTTAGAGTTGTTCTATGCGCTGTTACAATGTCTCCTGTTTCTTTCTCAAGGTAAAATGCCGTCAACGTGCTTTAGAATTCACATCCTCCCGTAGCCCCGTCCATTCAGTCTGGCCCAGAAAATTCTCTATTCGAAAATGTTATTTGATCTTTTAAAAATCTTTCTTTTAAAGAGAAACCCGATGTGCTGACTCTCTGTTTTGTGCTGACTATCCTGAGCACAGCAAACTAGTTCATGTGTAGGAGGAGACATCACACTCTCCAGTGTACCATGATAAGCAGGGACATGAGGCTGTAATTTACATAGCAATTGGGGAAAGATAATATTACCGCTCACATCAAGGCTTGTTAAGAGACACTTTAATTAACGTGGGAAAAGCGAGTACATCGCTGAATACATAATTCCTGCGGAGCAAATTCAGCATGTGTATTTGTTGTGCCAGGACCTCTCCTGTATGTTCAGGTTAAAGCGTTGGCTGTGGCACATTTACAAACATATCTCTGAATGAATGAACGCCTTTTTAATAGCAGAGCAACAGGCATGTGCATGTTTGGACGTGGTTTCATTTCAAATTCTAAATCCTGGCATTGCATGAATCATTTGACAACTTATGGTGTTATGGACACTGCTGTATTCTGCGTCTTGCATACAAAAGCCTGACACTGATTCATACTGAACAGGTTTAGATATTATCAAACTTCCATTGATTAGGGCCGAAGAAAACAATGTATTTTGATGTTAACACTTCTTTTTTTAAATTTTTTTTTAAAAAGGGGTTGTTTAACACTGATCCTCCAGAAAACAGTTGTGGTAGGTGTGGCCCAAGCACAATTACTTTTTTAAGACAGGCTAACACTTTCAGACAGACCTTTCATTGTCTTGTGTAATCCTAAGCATTGGCAGGATCAGCACAGGTACTTATGCATTAGCTTTAATTTAACATGCTAAAAGTGTGAAAGGTGACTGCATTAACTCTGGATGGCTGACACTGTCATTTTCATTCAGCCAATGCACACTGTCTGATTATGGGTTACAGTGGAAAAAATCTAAAACACTCATTTAATATATAGGAAATGATGATGTTTTTCAACAGAATATGCTATAGTTCACTTGCAGTCAAAGATCAAAGATATATATATATAGACGTATATATGATACAAAAGACAAAACAGAAGTAAACCACAATTTCAAAAATTCAAATGTCCCAGGCATGAAACTTCCAGACATCCTTCATTCCAGAGCCAGTCTCTGCATCCCCATATGGTTCCCATCCTGACAGAAAAAGCAGGATTGACAGGCATTTATTTAAAAGCCATGCCCCTATTTACAATGCAGCGCATCTGCTTCTGAGTCAAACCGATATAAATGTGGGCTGAGCCACTGACCTTCCAGGTTATGCAAGAAGAAGAAATTACTCCTCCTGCATCCCACAAGGAACTGCAGCCTGCAGCCCCTGAGATAAGCTCTAGTGAATCTCTGTGTGTCTCTCTCTCTCTCTCTGCCGCGCGTGCGCGCGCACACGTACAAATAAGGATGCACATGCACACAAACAGGGATTAGTTTCAGGTAAGGCTGAAACACTTGCAGACATCCTGTACACATTGTACTCGCTGTTCCCTGTGTCCTCCTGCTGTTGTTTGTCCTGTTTCTGCACGCCGACACTTCCTTCGATCGACACCATCCCTCCCTCCCCGTCCCCATCCCCCTCCATCCCCCTCCCCCACCCCCCATACGCAGCCAGACAGCTCCATCTATGCCAGCGCTAAGCACACATTTCAGTGGTGCAATTCAACCCATGACCTTGGATATAATGCTGGAGGTCATTGTCTCAGCACTTTCCCCCCTTTCTATATTTAATCCATGTCAACTGGAGCTCTTAGCCAAACAAGGACATGCATTAAACACTCTGCCAGTTTAGTCTTGGTTTGCCTTTTGGCAGCATCAAAGACCACACAGCATTAATAATTCACAGAGACCAACGGCTCCACATTGACCATCATTTATGTCACAGCAAGGGAGGATTGAGGTATTTGTGGGTGATGGCCGATGACACTCTGGGTCTCCACTCCCTCACATTCCTCATACATGTTCTTTATGTGCCACCGCATGTCCAATTTCAATTACAATTCAGTCACAGCCATTAATTTTGGTGTACTGATTAATAGCTGGGGCATCTACTGCTATGCGGACTGGCAGCAGGAGGCCTTCATATCTACATTCTAATTAACCAGAAAATATGATTTTTTATTATTTTCCTTTAATTACATCCATTCCTCCTCATCTACAGCAGTCCAGTGATGCTGCAGTCTGCTCGAATCCAGCATTCCTTCTGTGCCTCAGAGTGATATTAATGGAAGTGACTTTACATCTCATCTTGGCACCCTCTCCTCATCAGCTATCTATTTAATTTCAGTGAATTATCCCTGCGCCAAAACCTGGTATAACAGAACGGGTGAGTCACAGACACTGCGTGGACAGAGAACCTAGCAGTCTCGCCACTGCGATTTAAAAAACATTTAACATACAAACACACACACACACACACACACAAAGATTTGAAAAAAGCAGTGCATGAATAAACACAAGTGTGATCTTTGCGAGGTGCAGGCAGACTCGTCTCTGGAGAGTACAGATGCTGTGTGCTGTTATCTGCCAGCTGAACCCCACGACACACAGACTGCATGTTATATACAGTACACCTACAGGCACAGCGTAAATGTCTGGATCATCAAGCCAGTAAAGTAATTGAAGGGATTTAAGCAGGGGGATGTAATTTACAATATACACTTGGGGATATCGGTGTGACCTTTACAGATGGATACTGACTTTATGATTTTCTTTTTTAAATTTTTTTTATCAGCACATACATACAGACATACAGTACATTTACAACACAGTGTAAATGCATGGACCATTGAGCAGCTGAGAGAACCAAACGGTTTTAATTTGGGGACACTTCTGCTGTTCACACAGATGGGCGACATGTTTATGCATGCTGAAGGGATGGCTTTGCTGAAGGAGCAGAAAACATCAAACGCAACTCATACTGTATGAATGAAGGTCTGAGTGTGAAAGGACTGACTGCTCAAACACACAATGATATCTTTATGTCCATTGATTACATTTTTTTTTAACTATGTGTTCCTACAAAAAAAAAAAAAAAAAGAAGTCAAGTGACTATACATGGATATCAGTCACCTTCTCTGCTGGTGTCTGAAATCTGCATGCAACTTGCACAAAAAATGGAAAGCCATGAGTCTGTTGGTGTTGAACCAGGTGGATGGCGACAGATGCAGCGATGTTACATTGGCACAGGATGTTGAGGTCATATCCATCTATGAGTGAATGGCTGAGGTCTATACCAGTGTTTCATGCTGTCCAGAGCTGCTCCAGAATCTTCTCAGGTACACAGGGGCTGTCCAAGCAAGACTGAATTAATGCACATTTAAACACAAACTGAACCCCTGACTTTCTTAATTAGACAGATTAGTAACAAATCAAATTAATCCAAGAGATTCCCATCATGCTGAAGGTCTTAGTCTTTGTTCTTGTGACAAACTAGTTTTCCTGAAATGTCAGTGCACAGATAATCAATGCTGGATCAAAACATCAAACTATTTTATGAAATGAAAGAGTCTTCCATCATTCTCAGTAGCAAAAACGGATTCAGCATTTGTTGATTGAATATATATATATTTTTTTTTTTAATTTTGTAAAAAAAATAAGTCATATGGAATGACTGCAGGCTGTTTAATTAAGACTTTGATATTTAGTGTTACCCTTTGGTTTCTCAGAGCAATCACATTATGAATCAGCCCAGTTTGTAACAATCCTATAATCACCTGACTGAATCAAAGGAATCCATCTATAAATAGCCAGTGAAAGCCAGACCCCTGCAATTTACCATCTGAGGGGTATGGAAGTGATGTTGCCCTTACACTGCACTCAGTTCAACAGTAAGGCTCATACATTTTCATGTCTGTTTTGTGGGCTTGTTCATTTGCTATTAAATATGTGTCAGTTTTGCTTAACTCTGTTAACATTGAATAATTGAATACTGAGCAATGCTAAGAGCCCACTCATGGATTATGAGGGGTGGGTGTTGGGGGGGCGCTGGTTGCAGGAGGCAATTCCAATTCCAATGGTCCTCGCTCACAGAGGCGCTCAAAAATATGGTGTGGTTACAGCAATTATGTAGAGATGGGGCGGCGTGGGGTGATGGGGCACAATGGCAGATCTTTTCATGGGGCCAAATATCCCTGACAGCCCACCTGTCCCTCCGGCAGACAGCAGATGCCATATTTCTCATCTACACACACCTACGACTTCTGTTGAACTAGCCTACACTCAAGCATGTTGACAACTAATCTCTGCAATTGTATCCAGCCTATTCACAGGTCATACAAGAAATAGGAAACCATTATCTTGTCCCTGCGAGCCCCACAGATACAGCTCTACGGAACATAATGTACTATAGCGAAATACAAAAATGCTACAATACCAGCGCACACAACGAAATGGGAAGTCAGCGGCAGTTAACAAAACAACCGGGCAGAGAGCTCCGTATTTTCATTGCTCTGCTCTTGGCTAAAAAGGCGAGCCCTCATTTATAATGATTAGGTGCTGTGTGCAAGGTGCAGAGAGTTGGGTTTGGGAGCTGAAAGGGTCTGCTAACCCAACACATTCTACAGCTGGGGCGTCAAATCTTATCCGAAATGGACACCCAGGTTCCAAGGGAATGACATGGTCATGCACAGTACACAGGGAATGATGTCATTTTAATGAAGCAGTTACTTCACAATCCTGCATGAAAATAAGCTCAGGGGAAGGGCGTGTCTGTTGCGGTTGTGTTCCTGAGTGCACACAGACTTCATGGTTTGAAAAAGAAAGCTGTTCCTAGGCATCTAATTGTTTGCTTCATTTAGCGGGTAGACTTCCTCAGGACACTCCTATAGTTTCTTAAATCCCAGTAAATCCACGCTCAAGAGGTCTGCCTAAGGTTACATAATTACACACACACACGGAGTATGCACACATGCACTGACATAGCCTCACTGACACACATTTATGGCAGGATAATGGTTTGCTCACAAACAATCCGCCATTACTGACAGGCAGTTGGCATACGTGTTCCAGCACATGATTGCTGATGAACAAGCAAAGCAGCTGAATTTTACATTGGCTTACAGTAGCCTTTATACCTTTGTTGCTATAACTTTGGTTTTGAATGGTTTCCACAGTCAATACATTTTATCTGAGAGCTGAATTGGGTTTGAACACAAAGTGGACATAGCCTTCCACATATTCTCATTATTGACCCTTAAAGAGTCCTACTCTCCTACAGCAACAGTTCTCTTATGATGGCTTAATTGCTTTCTGTGTATTACATGCAAATCATGCCCCCAAATCTTGGAAGCAAGAAGTATTACATTTTACATATTACATAGCAGGATACTTTCTGAAGCAATTACAGTTAGGATACAATAACTGAGCAACTGTCTGTTTATGAATGTATATGACCCTGAAACCTTATTGTATGCACAACATTTGTATGAGATCAGCCCTCCCAGCAAGGGAGACGCACAGCAGGGCTAGGGAAGATGAAGAGTGCAATATTATTATATTCATTACTCTCCAGTAGGAGACAGGAAGACGGATACGCGCTGTCCAGACGGGGTTTGCCGCGTCCCTCGACGGCCCGCGGTCGGGAGTGACGGACAGCGAGCGGATCTGCAGACGGAGCCCGAGCGAGCGTCGGAATCGGTTGATCTGCAGCTCGCCGGGCGTGAGCAGCGGCGCGGCCTAATCACTGAGCATCGCCGCGCTGCCTACGGCAACGCTCGGCGGCGTGCAGCATGTGTGCCGGGCCTGGATATGAAATAGATAAATAAGGGAAGAGAGGCAGAAGCCTTTGATTATGGCTTTGAGCCTCCCTGTGGCGTTCTCGGTGTCAAAGCCACATCCTTCTGTAGTGGGGCCTCGTGCGAAGGCCCCCCTGCTGAGCGCTGGTGCCTCAGTCCAGGCCCGAGCATAACAAGAGCATGAAAAGCCCTAAGCAGCACATGGCATTGTGGGAACTTGGCTCAGATTTATGTAGCTAATACTATGCTGAATTTGGATGTTTACCAATTTTATGGTTACATTTTGTCTGTGGTATGGTGCTGTGTTATTCTAAGATGGCCCAAGAGTGTTTTTTCTTTCTCTCTCGCTCCCTCTTTTTTCTTGTTTTGAGAATCTAAAAGTCATGGATCAGCAGTGATCCTTAATGAGGTCTCAGGTTTCTTGTAATGGGATAAATTAGGCTATTAGGGCACTGGCAGATTCACAGACATATGGTTTGTGCACCGCTTACTTTCACAGTGGTGAGATTCCTGGTGCTGCACACAAATCAGTGAAAACCAGCTTTTGAATATATTTCGGCTGTGTGAGCTCTGTAAGGCTTGGGTCCAAATGGCTGGAGGTCTAGTTAGCCTTGACTAACAGAAAAACAGTTAGACTTTAGAAAATATCATATTTATAATGCTATTTATAAAGCCAGCATGCAGTTCTAGTTGAGAGCATCAGGTAACTATCATTCACCCCAATGAGAAGGGTTATGTTACTAACGCAATCTTGTTTAGCCTCTTGTACTGAAAGTGGACATGTGTGTTTCTGTGTTGCCACACACTGATCTCTGAAAAGAGGGCTCTGTTCATTCAAATTATTGCTCTGCCTAGTTACATCCTGGTAAAGCTATTGCCTTCCTGCTGGGTACCTGCTGGGTCACTTGCCAAATAATTGTCCTTTTTTTCTATATAGAATGTGTAATCTACAGTGTAACATATTTATTTAAATTTCTGCTTTGCCTTTTGAAATTGGCCCTACACAGTCATCTGAAAAGTGAATTTAAGAAAGAAGGAATGATGAATGGATCAATAAATGGAAGACGCTGACGATGACGCATGGACGCATGCATGCATTGGAGCATTTTTACTTTGGTATTTGCTGTACAAATATATTGAGCGCCAGAATGAATGTCAGCTAGGAATCCCTGTGTTTGATGGCTGACAGCTGTGATGACTTATTCAATGTCATTTATTCTGCAACGAGCTGGAGCTGTCACCGCATGCTAACGTCCACTGCTCTCGCATCCAACAAGAGGGCAACACAGTGCAGAACTACAGCACGCATGTGCTCAATAGATGAGAGCATAACTTCTCTTTGCTTTTGCCGTCGATGTTCCTTCGTTTTTGTTTTTTACTTATTTATTTTTGCTCGCGTAAAAAAAATGTTTGCCGTTTATGGAAAACGGGAGTGGGGTGACAACTCATGAACAGAAAGCAGAACATCGGGGACGGGCAGAGACAGGGAGCGGGCCGGTGCCATGTGGAGTGAGGGCTCCCAGCGGATGTGAGCTCTGACTGCTCGGGGCCGCGGAGAGCTAGTTTAAACTCTCACTGCACTGAGCACTGAGCTGAGCACCGCTCCCAATGGTCTCAGGAGATAATCCCTCTGTATCTCTGCCATCCCACAGTAATCATCCACTCTCTAAGATATCAGAAACATTCTCAAATGATGTCACTCATCCTGGACTGCAGCCGAGCCAGAAATGTGGCTGTGCAACGTAGCACATTAATGCATTTTCTGTGATTATGCTGAATATCCTGAAATTGAAATAAAATTAGATATGATATAAAATACAGGCTTCTGCTGCTGCTGCTGCTACTACTACTACTACGACTACTGCTACTATAGAAATACAACCACCACCACCATTGCAACTATTATTACAACTGCCATCAAAGGATATAAGAGTTACCAAAAGTGATTTCTGGGACAGCAGACATTAGAAGAGATCATATTTATAATGCCGTTCTAGTTGAGAGCATCATGTAATTGTCATTCACTGGCTTTACTCAGCAGCACATTGAGGTTGCAGCCTAGCATGTGACCTTGACCCCGTGTGGGTAAATAAAGTAGCGGACAGGAAGAGCTGGGGAGGGGCTCAGCAGCATCGGCATGAGTTACGGACATCCAACTCCCCCCCCCCCCCCCATCAGTGCCTGGGGTCCTCCCCCTGTGGGTTTCTCTGGAGGCGCGGGATGGCTCCTGGAAGCCTGTAGCTCCTTGATTGGGTAGAGGGATGCTGCTGGTGACATACAGAAGCCCACAGTGGTCGCTGGGGTTTAATTACAGCTGCTTTTGATGTGTTCATCATTTTTAAGGGCCGTACAAGAGGTATTAACAGGGAGAGGCAGAATGCTGCAAAGGGGGAGAGACTGAGCCCCTTTGACTGAGAGGCAAGACCGTGGGATTATCTTTACAGACATGCACGCAGACACACACATGCACCACCCACTCACTCGTGCCTGTTACAGCAGTTTCCTCCACGCCAGTAACTAAAGAAGCAAACTCTGAACCAGGAAGCTGCGATATTTGCACACATGACCTTTTCTATAACATTTGCACATCACATAGATGTTGGGAGTATATGTCAGAAAGGTCTTGTAAAAACCTCCTACAATCACTGATGTGATAAAAGATATTTTTACACCCCTCCCCCACTGCGATCTCCAGCGCTCAAAGCGGACTGGGTGAAGTGGCCAACCAGTAAAGGCCTGCTGCCCAACAGTCTGGACGACCCTCAGACCATGAACCTCTTTGACAGCCAGGATAATCCTACACCCTTGTCTTAGTTAAGCATATACAGCTCCCCTGGCTTCCAGAACAATACAAACACACACCATGCTAACGCTAGTCTTATGTCTCTGACTAAAACAGCTTTGTCTTGTTACCATGGCAGTATTGAACATACAGTGCAAATCCATCTGATAGCAAGCTGGTTATATAACCACGGCAACACTAAGTCCTGCTTCCCTCTTAAGCAAAACCTCTGTATTTTTTTAATTATTATTTTTAGCTAGATTGGCTTTCCCTGTGGCAAAGCATTTCAACACAGATCGACTCCATTTGCATATGATCAGCAGTTGTGTGCATGCCTTTAAGTACAAAATTGTATTAAATAGTTTGCTCCTTATACTTCCATAGGCAGATGGCAAGGATTGATTACACCTACATCCTCAATCCATAAGCACTATAGCACCTCCAAAACAACCCTGCTATACTACTCTTTTAGGGTAATCTTTTGAGGGCAAACCCTAACCCCAACCCCCCCCCCCCTGCTTTCAAGCCCATGAACTCGATCACATGTGGCTAAAAAAGGTTTGTTAGACTGTGTGCCTCACCTCCCGAAGCTCCTTGGCCACATCCTTGAGCTCAGTGAGAATTCCTTCCAGCTTGTCAATCACCATCTTCATGTGGCTGCGGATTCGTTCTCTCTGGCTGGGGGTCTCAGAGATATCCTGGACCGGAGCTGCACTGTGGGACATCCTTCACAGGGTGACGTGGGGCCAAGGGGCGGCACGCTGTGGTCGGGGGGGAGCCGATTCGGGGTCCATGTCTCTGGCCACCAAGAGCCACGGTACTACTGATCCCAACAGGAGCCCCGGGGATGCAGGGAGATCTCAACATCTTAAAAGCACCTGGGCAGCCAAAAGAGCTCGTCTTGCCTGCGTAGTTGCGTGTATTACTCGTGTAGATCCATGGGTTTTCACCAGTGAAACAAATTATATGTAGAAAAAAACAACAAAGCAATGAGAACAAACAACTCTAGACCAGGCTCATTAAAACAGAAAATAAAAAGCAGAAATTAAGAAAAACCGTGTATGATAAAGTGATGAAACAGATGGCCCTCTCATCACTGCGAGTGTGTGTGTGTATGTGTTTGTGTCTGTGTGTGTGTGTGTGTGTATGTGTGTGCGTGCGTGTTTGTGTGTGCGTCTGTGTGTCTGGAGATTTACAGCAGAGGCACTAGTCTACTTTGAAATTGTCATTTTCCATGTCATCTTTGCCCTTAAAATCAATTTTAAGTAATTATTTTTAAAAGTAAGAAGAACATCATTTGTTGACAGGCACAAGCTTTTCATGATGGCCTGTCCAAAAGAAATAAAATATCCATGTCTAATAGAAAAATAGAGATCCCAGCAGTAACTCAATTGTTTGACTGGATTTGTTTTACATTGTTTGTCTTCAGGGTAAGCTTTTCCATCGACATACGCAAAAAAAAAAACAAATGTAAAAAAAAATGTAATGAATTCAGAAGATGCTACACGTAGTGCCACACATCCTGCTCCTGTTCCTTCAGATCTGATTAAAAATGGAGTGATCTCCAAAAGGACCACATGAAAAGCTGTTTCTGCACATGATCATTTCTTCTGGGACATCTGAAACGTGTCCTTCATTTCTCACTCAGAGAGGAGGGACAGTGGAAGGGGGTAACAAGGAATCAACACTATCAGCACTGCAGCTTTTACAGCCAAGAAAAAGAAGAGACCAAATTCTGAAGAATGGTGGAGACTCTGAGACTCGTCTTTGACATTTGCTGCAAAGATGAGCAAAATATTAAGGAAAACAGGAAAGGGGAAGTGAAGGACCCCAGAGCCCAGGACGACAGAGACCTGATTGTCCTCACCGTTTCTGTCGCCCACCTCTCTCATGTTTGTTCAGAGCTCCCAATCCATCTCCTCGCATATGTCCAAAGAGCCTACGCCAAAACCAGGGCAGCAGGACAAATAAATACAAGCTTAAATAAAAACACAAATTAATTAATAAACTCCTTCAGCTGTTGCTAAGGGACTCCAGTGAGCGTGGTCTTGCTGTGTTACTGAACGCAGCTTTCCCTAAGGATGTAGTTAGAGGCTTTTCACAAAACAAAAAGCCAATGGCAATCCAGTTGAAGGAGGTAAATCCAGTATGCGTTTCTCCCCCGAGAGACAGGTCTCAGCGGCACAGAGGGGAAGTGATGAATCCGGGCAGAATCCAGGGCGATACTGTCGGAGAGAATCCTGTGTGACACACGGGGAGACTCAAAAGCAACTGCTTTCTTCCTCTTTTTTTCTGTGAGAGAGTGAGAGAGAGAGAGAGAGAGACAGAGAGAGAAAGCAAGAGCGAGAGAGAGAGAGAGAGAGAGATGCAGTGTGCTGCAGTGCTGGGACTTAAAGCTTTAGCTCCGGTAAAAATGCATATCTTCCTGTAGTGACGCTTCAGTTCCCTGTGTGTCCCATGCACACGCACTTCTTCAGATCAGCAGTCGCGTTCAGTGCTCGCGTTCAGTGCTCGTGTCCCCGGCTCCTGAGCGCTCGGCTTTGCAGACGGCAGCAGCCAAGCCGTACGCAATCCGCCAGCACCGACGCAGCCTCTGTCACTGGATCCTTCAGAAATGCGCACACACAGACGCACAAACTCACACTCCTCCCGCGCTCTCTCCCTTTCACTCACTGTCTGTTCACACAGAACTGCTTCACTGTGTGCGTGCGTGCGTGTGTGTGTGTGTGTGTGAGAGAGTCTGAGTGAGAGAGAGAGAAAGAGAGAGAGAATTAAGTATTGGAGCTCAGTGGAATGAGAACACGTGAGAGATTGAGGATGTGAATGTGAAGGTTTCGGGGATGTGGTGGGAGGAGATGACAGCAGCTAGTCGTCACACACAGAAAACACTGAATGAAAGGATGGGAGAAGGGCAAGAAACGAAGACAGAAAGACTAAACTAAAGCTGAATCCTACTAGCACAGCTGATTCCCACTCTCTCCCTTCACAGTGGTACAGGAGAGATGCTCCCCCCTCCTCAGCAGGGATGTCGGTCTCTGAAAGAGCGCAGTTAGCAGAGAGACAGGGGGGGAAAAAAAAGATGTGGAATGCGCTCAGTGGTGCCGTCCTGCTGGTGTGTCTGTCCTTTACCCCAGTCCCCTCCTCTCTGCCCGCACACCCCAGTGTGTTCTTTCCGAGTGCCGGATGATGGAAGGGTGTTAGCGGAGTTATGGGGGCTCTGTGCTTTAGCGCTCGGCGCTGGGCTGCACTGTGGAGGAGGGGCCTGGCTGCTTAAAGGCACAGCGCCTCAGAAACGCTGCTCCCCAGCACTGTCCCCTCCCAGACAGGAAGCCTGTGCTGTATAATATGAAATCCAAAACAGAAAGGATACGTTTTTTTCCCACAGCCAAACTATGGGATATAGGGTTCTCTCTATCTGTTAGCTGATGTTAGAATATTATGCAATATACTGTACATTCTAACATTTCTACTAAGAAACTGTGTAGAATGTTTGTAACTAGAAAAAGGTAAGGCATCTAATATAAAGAATGAAAGCAAATAAAACCTCTTAGTTTTTTTTTTTTTTTGGTGTCCTCTTTGGTCCTTTGTATTGGCTATGGATGACTGCATCGGACACATCAAATTCATTTTCAAGTCATTTTCAAGTATTTTCTTTGCTCTGGTTTTACAGTAGTTATCAGTGACAGTATGCTGTGACCATGCTGTTGACATGTATGGAAATAAATAAATTAATTAATTAATAAATAAATGATTGATGATTAAGTTTCATTTATAAAGTGTTTACCATAAACGCAAAGTATTAGAGCTTATAACTATGTGTCTCAGGTATAGTTCCATCTCACAAATAACCCCTTTGAAATTATTTACCAGAATGTGAAAGCAAATGCACAAGAAAAGTTTTTTTTTTTAATCAATAAATTAATATAAATTCCCAAATTTGATTGCAACTCTCTATCCCTTAAATGCAAAATCCACCAGCTTTTGGATGGTTCAGGGTTTTCTGCGTCATTGTTTGTTGAAATGTATACGAGGGTGGAGAGCCTGCAGTGAATCTAGATCATAGCTTGCCTTGAGGACTCGTCTGTGATCCTAATTGCCAGGGCCAATGCTGTACTGTGCCTACACAGCTAATTGGGGAAATGTTGTTGTATAAAGAATTCCCTTTTGTGGGTTTTCGTTTATTAATAAAACATCATGTATGGAATTTTTGAAAAAATAAAAATGATCCTAATTGGATTTGTACAACATGCAATATACAGCATGATTATGTTTCTCTTTGATTTTTTTGTTTGTTTGCAAATCACTGAATGTACAGCATTTGTCAGCCCTCTTCAACATTATTGGACTCATGTTTATTCTTGTGAAAGTTACCATTATTTTGGTTCATTAAATGTATGTGTAATGGCTATGTTTGCATACATATATGTATATACTTGCATACATGTATGTGTAAGGTGTGTGTGTGTGTGTGTGTGTGTGTGTGTGTGTGGGCATGCGTGTGCTTACCAATGCTATTTGTTGTAGAAGCTTATGAATTTTTTCATATACCTCTGTCTAGTTATAGGTATTACACCATAGTCTTTATATATGAGAAGTACAGCACTGTGCTCTAGGCTTGAGTCCTATGTAGATTTTAGTAAATTTTCTATGTCCATGGATAATCAGTAAACAAACATTATGGCATACAGTATAAGCTATGCAAAAATTTAAAAAAAGGGAAAATGGCATTATCCAAATTTACCAATGCACATTAGATGAGAAACTTGATAAGGTAATGCACGTGCCCGCAACATTAGATGTCACCAGAAGAGTGCCTGAGAGAGAGTTGGAGGACAATGGCAGGACGATGCTACTGCAGCCATAATCCACCCCCACTCACGCGCCGCCCAACGCTCCCCTGTCAACGAACCCGATCGTTTGCCTGCCCTTGACCGCGTTAAAGCGTCACAGTTTGTGTACTCAAGCGTACGTGCGGACAGGCGAGGCTTGATTCGCCGTGAACAGTTGTGAAGGGTTTTGAATAAATTACTGATAACAGCAGTAGGCAAAAGTGCTTAACAGCATTTTATCCCCCTGATAAGAAATCAGACTCCTGGACCTAGTGCTGGCCCTAGCCTTTGAGGGGCCCCAAGCAGGATTTTATTTGGGGGCAACCCCATTCCACCCACTAAATAATATACATGTTTTGGAATAATTTGAGGGCCCCTCGGCAGTCACAGGGCCCTAAGCAGTCACTTATGACACACATTGGTTTGGGCTGGCTCCGTCGGGATCAGAAGCTGCACATGTCCATGAGATGCTCTCATTGAAAATCAGTTGCATTACATGTTTCTTCCTCCATCATATCTATTTTTAATGGGGAGGTCATCCAGGCTAGCAGTTTTTACTAGGGCTCTGGAGAGAGTCCAGAGAAATATTGGTTCCACTTCATACCATTTCTACCTGGGATTTATTGTGCCTGCCTCTTTATGGAGAGTTTATACGACGCTATATATTTCTTTTTCTATATGAACTCATATTATAAGAGGAAATTGCCCCATTAATGTGGACACATAATGTTGTCGCCGCTGTGGTTTATTTGCGTCATAGTGTTTATGTAGTTTTGAGTAATCATACATAGGATATCTGAATCTATGAGACTCAAGGATGCTTTTATCACTGTATTATCATGGCATTATTCTTCATCCAATGTATCCACAATAACCTGGGAAGCTTTGGATTTATTTTTCTAATAAACTGAGGAAAATGAACTTGAGAAATCAATACAGGTAGCCTATTGATTCTCTTCACAGCTGTCAGTTATGTCAAAATGGATGCTGGGATTCAGGAATTTGATAGATAGGTGTGTTAGGACACATCCAGGTCTGACGTTCAAAGGATCATTGAGAGACATTTGCTCTGGAATAGCACTGACATTATGATGATAACAGAACAGGTTCAAACAAAATGAAACAAACAAAAAAAAAATACCTTGCTGATTACCTAATAAAGATTATTCAGAAATTTTCCAGAGTGTGATTCCATAGTTTTCCCACAGTGAGGCACTGTAGCATGGGCATGGCAGTAACAACAAAAAAAGCATACTTTACATCTAGAAATGAAATGAAATCATATTGTACATAATAGTATGAGGAAAGGAAAAGTCAACCTGGATTAGTATGAAGTTTTGAGTGTGTGCAGATCATTGGAAGGAGTCATCATTGCCACCATCATTGGAGTAATTAAACAGCATGAGCTTCATCTGAATAATTAATGACCTGCTATATTCTGCCGCATTTGAAAACAGATTGGGAGAACTGCATATACTGGGAATGTCTGCACTAACACTGCAAACAATATTTCAGTTTGCAAGTACATCATGTTCCTTGGTCCCAATGCATTAGGCACATTGCAACTATGAATTCTCATCTCTTTAAATAAATAGCACATGATACATGGACTCCCTTGCATCAATTAGTGGAAAAGTATCTCCAAACTGCCATTCATGAGGCCCAGTTTTTAATGAGATGGTTACTCGATTAAACGTTTCTATGACCTCAGTATCTCTGTTTATTGATGGTACTGTAGTAGCCCCTTTTCAGTTCATGGCTGTGTTAGTTTCTTCTTATGCACACGGCAGAGCAAAGGTATATTAGGCAATATGCTTCTTCAAATAGTCAAGGCCAGGACAGGGCATGCTACTGCCTTCTACATGGATGGCACAGATTCACGGGTGACGCACTCAAGGGTTATTGCAATCCTCCTGACCTCTCAGAGTAGCCAAGGTTCAATCTATACGAGCACACTGTCATATAATTATATCCAGGTGTGCACCTCTTCTGACCTTTTGATATTTTGCTGGCTGTGTGCAAATGATTGCCCTTGTTCTTCCATCTCTCCATTTTTTGTGAAGACGAGCAGGGTGCGGACGGGAAGCTGGAAATGCCATGTGATGGATCATGCCTGAGTCTGAAGCCAGGGTCTACTCTCTCCAGACAAGATGCATCCATCTTAAGAGGAGTTAAATATGGAAGGCTTTTCTCTGTAGTTGTTTGTGCTCCAGCCTCTTTTGTATGGAACGGGAATATACTTTATGAGGAGATATTGATCTGCATTTACGGAGGAGAGTACTTTGTTGGGTGTGGTTGTGTTGGTGCTCTGTAGCACGTCACTGTCTTTGTGACCAAGCCCTGTGCGTATGCATTTCCTATTGATCTCTTCCCCCCTCCCCTCTTTCTCCCCCTCTCTCTGAATCCTCTTCATGTTCTCCACCTAATTTGTCTTCCATCTCTATCCCCCTTTACTTTCCGGACTGGCTTTCCCCCCCATCTCCGGTTTCTCCTTGCACAATGCTAATTAGCACCCACTCCCTCCCTTTAACACCCAACCATTGCCTCAGTTGCTAAAGTATATTTGGGACTGTTTGCCAAGAGCTATAAACAAGTGTAATAGAATTGCAGAGAGGTTAGCCAGGATAGCCGACTGTGCATTTCTGATCACGCCCGCCTTCTCACCAGAGTACTAACGAGCTGGGCCACTTCATTGCGAATTCAAAGAGAGTCTTGTCAATGTAGGTCATCTCCACACCAGTCAGCTAGTTCTTCCCTTCCTCTTTCACTCGCTTGTCTTCCTGAGCGTTCATTATCCCTGTGACTTTTTCATTCCCTTTGGTGACTTTGCTGAAAAGCACACCTGCATCCGGTGATGTGGCATCCCAGCCATCTCTTTGAATTTCTGTGTTGCTTTGTGTGTGGGTTTTCATGGGTGCACTCACTTGTTACCCAGAGAAAATATTGGGAATTTCATATAATTTAAAATTTAAAACTGGAATATAACAACTGTCTTTCTAGGACAAAAGGTGTGTAAGCAACCCAAAGAAAACTGTTCAGATGGCCACTCGCAGCCTACAAGATTTCACAAAGAGTTTGAAATCCTTACAAGCATTTTTTTCAATTTATTCAAAGAATAAAGAAAAAAACATTTCTCCCATTTTCACTGTAATTTGGAAGGGCCAATTGCAACTGTTGACCTGTCCTACCACTGCCACACCTGCAGGACTTGTTGCTATGGCTGGCACTGGATTCAGGCCACAGGACACACTGCTACAATCTGCACAAGAGGTTCAAGCAGAACTGCCATCATAAAAATAAAAAAAAAGATATCTTTAAAAATTTAAAACATTTCAGAATCTAAATATTTTAAGCTGGGTTCAAAAGGCTTATTGACATGTGCTTTGTATAAAGAGAAGTGCTAGTGCAGGACAAGAAATGCTTTTTCAGGCATAATGGATGAGTAGGACATAAATATTAGACGTTATTAAACATGAATCCATGGCTCTTTAAGCAGTTTGGATCTCTCTTTGAATGAGTCCCTATGTGGCCATGACACTTACTGGGGAATACATTAAATGTTTATGAATCAGTGATTTCTTATTTGATTATGATTAGAAGGCTTGATCTACAGTCTCAGTGGTATGTGCCTTGACTGGATCAGCAATGTAACTCGCTTCCTTCACCAAACTTGTCAGCAGGCATGTGTTGCTGCTACACGACTCATTTCTTCGGCACACAATGTACTGTGCACATTTTTTCCATCTATTGCTGTTCCTCGAGCTTTAGACCCCATTGATTATATCAGTGTTCTTATATGCCTGTGTTGATTATATATATTTTTTTTTTGTTTGCGTGTTATATTTGACATAAGAAAATCAGTGGAAGATGTTTCTGAAGTCATTGATTCATCTCAATTTTCTTGAAAATAAACTATGTATTTGCACTACAATATTTTCCATTAAATTGATGCGGACAACAACATGCAGGCAGAGCCTCCATTTGCTTTTCATCACTCAGGTATTCTCAATGTCACACGAATGTCTACATGAAAGTATCCATTTCCATGATTTGGAGCAGAAATGAGCCTAATTTGAATGTCATTTTTCCATTTGCGCAAACACGTTCCACCAGCACACTGGATGTGGTTTTCAGGGACTGCAGTGTTGTTTAATTCCTCAAGAGAATTACTTTATTCAGATATTCATGGATTCTGAAACACAAGGTATGCTTTGAAAGCAATGGGAAAGATTACAAGAGTAGAGGACTGATCTACGCCCCCCCCCCCCCCCCCCAAAAAAAAAAAGGTGGGCATGGGCTACATGCAGGATTTGCACACTTGATATCTGTACTGTAGGATCAGTTTGCAGGATCAGTTAGGTTCAGATTTTTCCAATACAATGTAGATAGTGCCAGAGAACCAATGCCCTTGAAAATGAGACCTCTATTTTGGGCTATGGCAGTTTAATTTCTTCATTCTAAGATCTCAGATCCACACACAACACACCGATGTGCCTGTACTGCAGGGGAGCAGCATGGTTGACAATGCATATGTCTACAAGTCCTCCTGACCACTAGCATTATACTGCATTAAATAATCATAAACATAGACAGTTTGACAGACATACCATAAACATTTTTTATTGGCAGTGAAAGCCTTTTGTACAAAAATGAATATATGTACAAAATGTACCTGATAACAGGACCTGGAGCAAAATATATCGGAGAGCACACTTGTCCATACGTGTGTGAAAAATAAGATAGAGAGAATGGAGAGATCGAGAAAAGGAGAAAGAACGAGTGAGGGAGAGGAAGTATAAGCGTTTTCATTACATAGGACGGCTGAAGGCTGCCTATGATGACTCATAAACGCGTCAAGGCCACAGTAGTCAGGAAAATCAATCAGAGCGGAGGAGAGAATAGAGCCGTCCACGGCTGCGCAAACAGCCGGCCCCGGTGCTGCCGGCCCAGATCCCAGGGCTGTCCGCACATCTTTCACAGGCGGCAGGCAGCATGCGGCTGTGTCAAACAGCCCGGACCAAGAGATCTTACTGTCCGCTTCCCGCTCACGCACTGCCCTCCTACCAGCACCTGCCAGGGATATCTGGGGCTTAAAAGTGACTGAGCTCCTAGCTGCCGTGCCATAAATTGAACAGCGTTTCCATAGACCATAGACTGGTGTGTTAACTGGGAGCCACAAGGGGGCTCTAACATTCAGACTGCATTCAGCAACTGAAAATCAGAGGAGGGTTGAATGGGGATTTGGTTTTTTGACGTTAGTCCTTACTCCGTTTTAAATCAGGAGTAAAATACACAGGAGCCAACTCTTAAAGAATTATTCGCCATCCCTCCTAGGACTACTCTAGCCCTGCAGCACTGAAATGAGGCCGCCCTCACGGCACCGATTGTGCCACTGTTGCTTCATTCACACAGAGACTCTGCAAGCACAGACCACGTCCAGACAGCAGCACACAGTAGTCATATTCAGATTATCATTCGACCGTGTATATTAATTCAATCAGAATTGCTGAGGCTCACTGTATGTACTACAACAACCGTATTGGGTTTTTTTCAGATATAATGAAAACAGACTTTCTTAGTCTGAAGAAAAGACTTGATGGTCTGAAACTTGATGTCATTAAACAATCTCACTTTCCATTTGAGGGTTTTGTCAAAGATTGTCAGAAAAAATATTCTGACAGCTTTGACAAATTAAAATACAGACATTTACACATCAGAAAATTAGAAACAATTATGTTAAGAACAATCACAACCTGGAACCAACTTTATATATTTGAATATATACAGATATATACACAACAGTGTAGGAATCATTCAGATACTGAGGTAGACTCCATACACACTATTACGAAAATACCTCAAAGAGAGAAACTCCCTGATTTACTCTTCTGAATCCTTATAATTTCCACTCTTGACATTTCAACTGAAGTTTATAGTTAGTTATTCAAGGGTATGAATTAGGAAAATGTTTCAATGAGTAATTTTGGCTTCAAATCAATAAATCAAATGTTTGAAATTGTGATTTATAGGAACCACTTTATGTGGAGAAGTGACGGGTTAAAATGATTAAATTGAATATTCAGAAAAGCAATATTTGAAAATAATGTGGGTTATATTTTTCTTTAATTATATAGCATCCTCTATAATTTTAAGATAAACAAATAAAAGGAAATCATTGTACACCTCTATTTAACCTGAACTGAAAAACATGACAGTGAACTGCAGTTCAAAGTTAAGAGATGTATTGGTTTTAATTAATGCTGTAAGTTTAATTTGTTCTCCTGGGTGCCAAAAACAGAGGAAAGCATTCATTAAACACTATGCAGGAATATGCAAAGGAAGCATTGCTTGTTAGTTCCATAAATGATTTATTGGTGAAAACATCCTTGTTTTTGTTTGTAGAGTGTAGAGGGACATTTTAGAACAACATGGCATGCATAATTAATGAAAACATAGATCATGTTTAAGTGATATGATGAGGAAGCTCTGGGTTTGCCCAGTTTTGAGCAAACAATGCAGGGCAGGATTCTGAAGGAAGAAGGCATGCAAAATACATTGTCTGAGCAAGATGAAAAAGGGAGAGAAAAAAAAAAGATTTAATAATTGATATATGCTTTGAAAATAAGTTTGTTTCTGGAAGGAAAATTACAGATCTATTTAATGGTTGCATAATGTTGTGTTTTCGCCCAGGATAAGTGAATTCTTAAAAGCAGGCACAATTGTAAAAGCCAGAGTAATTGGTGTTATTGGTTGTAATGCATTTCAGAGCAAATATATGTGCAGTTTCTAAACACATAAAAGAAAGTGGTTTCAAGGAAACTAGGAAAAAAAATTAAATATGTAAGGGAGCAGTTTTTTGTGGCACAGAGGTGGAGTTCTATTCTATAGGGGGGAAAAAAAGTATATACGCACACTTGTGTGTGCGTAACACACACACACTATATGAAGTACAAGAGGCTGTACAAAATAAATTTATGGCGAGAGTGTATGCCCAAAATAGAAATTTGTATTTTATACTTATACAATAGCTCAGAGAATTAAATTGTTTAACATGCAATTTCAGAAGTTTGAAATGGATTCACTTTCTTTAGTCTTTTATGAGGGAATAATTCATGGTGGGGACAAGAACTTTGACCATTCCCCGATGCAGAATCTTTCAAGATCCATTGTTCTCTGCTTGCTCGCCAGGTCAAACCACTAATGTTCAGTCAGGTTTATGTGAAAACTGAAATTGTCATGGCAAAACAATTGGGGTCAGTTAATAATTTCTTGGGTCATTCATTTTGAGGTACGCATGGTGCTAGGGATGACCATCTTGCTGAAAGTTCAATTTGTGAAAAACTTTAAACCTGTTAATGTAATTACTCCGTGGAACCCATTCTAATTGTAGGAATGCTTCCATTGTAACTCTTTGCCCCTGACCATATTAATTGGCATGGTATTCAATGCAATACACACTAATTGAGCTGGTGACTTTTTTCTTTTTTTTTTTGATGCACAGAGTGTCATTGACTTAGAACCTAGAGACCTTTGCTTAGTGCTATTTTCTGCCACTCCAGCTAAGTCAGAAGGGTTGTTGCAGGTTTGCCCACCACCGTTTTTGTTTAGCCGGCTAAAGGTAGCTATGAAAGCATGCATTTCTTGCAGGTGATATTATAAACTAGACACACCACCCTTATAACCGAAATGTCCATGTAAATGTTAGCAGATTTAATTAACTGATGATTTTATACTACCAATTTATGGATTTAGTGAGCCAATTGCTATTCAGGACAAGGCAATACCAGTAGACATTTTCTTCCAGCGTTTTTAAATTATTGTGCAGTTTTTGGTGTTTGTTAATATAGAACCATTAGGACTAAGCTTTGAAAAATAAGAATTGCAAAGGAAATCCTATGCAACATCACTACTTTTCCCCAAATGTAACATTTTCCCCTTGTATTAACATTTTGAGGTATAATACCTATCAAATAAGTATTCATTTTCTCTCATGAATTCCGCATAGGTGTTACCAAAAAATAAATAAAAGGAAGGCAACCGAAGCCTTAGATGGTATACCTCCACAGGCAAGTAAAATGGCGGCACTTTCAGATCTATGCAATGCTGATCAAGCAGTTCCTCAAAACTCTTAACTACACACAGAAAAAAATCAATTTCCAGGCAACCCATCTGGAATCCCAGAGAGAAAACTCCAACCCCAAACTGGCGCTGCGTGTTCAGCTCCTCCAGAGAGGGCAGGAGAGACTCTCAGAAAACCCAAACAGGTCCTGAATACAGGAAAAACCTACCAAAAAAGGCTTCGTTTTATGTTACACCTATCCCCTGTTGTTGGTCAGACATAAAATTTAGACATAATAAATGTGAAACAAGAATGGCTGAGGCACCCAGCTTCCACCAAATACCAACAGCAAAACCAAAAAGGACTACAGCCATATGAGAGAAAAAGCCCAGGTGCAACAACACTACACCTTTTATAGACAGCAACACAGGTGTACCTAATTACCTGAAATGGGAGAACAAAGTAAAAAATACCAAAAGAGACAGGAGGGGGCAGCAAAATTCACATATTATATTATTACAAGATACAGGTATTACAAATGAGATCTATATATCTATCTATATATATATATATATATATATATATATATATATGATGCAGACAGTCAACCAAATTTCGATTTAAGGAGAAAAATCTAACATTATATACAGGGCAGCGGGTTTTCTTTCTCAGGTTCTTCACCATTGTATCACAATGTCTCTGCCTTACCAGGGAGTCAGCTCTGCTTCTCATTAACTGGCTTGCATACACCTCATAGTTTCTGACGGGCGAAGAGCCAGGATGAGGGGAGTTCAGTTCACCATCTCTGATGGGACCGTTTTATTTCATTTAAAGAGCCATTTTCAGTCAGGCTTTTCCAGGCTGTTTAAATAAGCAGCGCTAATGCACCTCTGGGTTCAGAAATAGACATTATCCGTCACACCGGGCGCATGCCTCTTTCTGGCACCACCTCAGCTCCCCTGAACGCTGGCTGCTTTCGCTTTGCCACATGCACCAACGCCGACAGCTGACTGTGTTTACAGACGCCTACTCTGGTCTGAGCAATTATTCTACCTGCTTTGTGCGATAGGGTTTCCCTTACCACATTCGTAATGAATTGCCGAGGCCTGCTCTGTTCAAATATAAACTGCCCGTTTTCATTCCCAAATAAAAACAATGTTCCCTTGCGGTTGATTCAAACGTGCGTAGCGCACGATTGCGGCTCTGGGACAGGCGCAACTCGCCGCGGTCCGTTGAGTGGGAATCGGAGGGGAAAGGAGCATGTGGGGTCTGTGATAAGCTTGGCCGCTTCCTCCCTGACTTCAATCTGATTCTCCGTGAGAGGACTTTAATTTGCATCACACGCCTCGGTGCCCAGCTCTCCTCCGCTTTCAAAGCAACTGCGACAACCGCTTTCAAGCAGGTTTGAAATGTGCCGCTTTTCGGGGTGAAATTTGGACGTAGGTGTTGAATCCAAAGCCAAGCCTTTTTTTTCCTACTGAAAGTAAAATGTTTCAATCCCATTTATTTCAACAGTTGCACACATGGTTTTCCAGTAGCACAGTACATATTAGAGAAGCAGACAGAGGCAATTTGTTAAAGAAAATGCTTATTTATAAAAAATAAAAAAAAACACAGACTCAGCCGTCATTCTTTTCTTTCCTCCTGCTTCCCACCTTTCTGACACATTTTCAGAGATGAGCAGGACAGGCGTGTGTCTCTGGGGAACTATAGCTGTGCTGGCCTTGTCTAATTATACCTGTCAGCTCGGCTTGTCAAACTGTCAACCCGCTGTGACATACCTGACCATCTCTTCACCTTGCAGAGCCATGTCTTCACAAGCACTGGACAGTGCACAGAGGAGATAATGATAATCCAAATGTCAGTGTGCCTGTCTTTCCCCCTTCAAAACTTCCCATTACTGTGTTCGTTCCAGGAGCTCTGAGGAGCAATGACCTATAATTAAGACTAGCGCTTTATTTGAAGACGCCATTTTCAAAAAGCTTCTTTAGAAGATGCAAGGCAGTTGATTACTTTGTCAATGCATTTATTCCATTCATTGTGTAGATCATTCCAAAGGGAAGTGTGGCAAACAGCAATTGCAAATATTTTTTTTAAATACCTGCAATAACAAAGACTGCAATGAAAACCAATTTCCGGGCAGGTTGTACATTGGGACCAGTGGAAGGTTTTCATCTGTAAGGTGGTGTACGCAGTGATGCATGATGAAAATACAGGATGATTACCCAATCAGTGTTCCTCTGTCAAGGCCTATGAGTGAACTACTAATTTCTTTGATCGAAGAAGCTGAAAGAAAAGCTTAAAAAACATGAACTGGTGATTGTAACACTGGGGCCTTCTTCAATTATGAGGACATGGGTACAAGAAAAGAAGTTGTTAATCCACATTGATAAAGGACTTAATGATAGTACAGACCATCTCTCACCTAGGCCTGAGGCAGAACGGCTCTTCAACATAATTGCTAATTGTCCAGCCATTATTTGATTGCACAGTTATTTGTAGGACTCATCGATGAGTTTGACAGAGACAAACGTATCTGCAAATGGCACCTGGAAAGCCTTAAAGATTTGAATTGTCAACTAATTAAAGTTTTCCACTTAAAACAAATTGGTGTGCAAGGTTAAACTAGCAGCAACCCTAGCCCTTGCGAAGCAGACATGCTCCAGTTTCTCTGAATCTTGAACAGCTTGTACAGATACAGTTTTGTACACTATCCGTAGCTCGCTGTGGTTGAACTCCAGTGAGAACATCATACTGATGCAAAATAGCTAGCAAGGCCTTCCTGATTGGCGTACACTCTCTCTCAGTTTCTTTGTGTCATGACCACCTGTCAATCCACCCTTGTATTCCCCCTCCTACAGCCTGCCCATTTCATTAAGACTATTTTGAGTATACTGGAGTCAGCTGTGCCAAAAAGAGTTGGTTTGCTGTAATATGAAAATCTGACCTCATTTTGCAAAGGTCCAGGGCAATAAAAAACTGACAAGGGGCGTGGGCTGGCAGAGGTCCAGGGCAATTAAAAGAATGGGCGTGGGCTGGCAGTGCTTGAAATTTCAATCTTCTCCTCTGCCCTTCCCTGCGTGAGGTGGCCACGGGGTCAGCTTTATCCATCTCCATGGTGCTTTTTTCCCTCCCTTCAAAGGTAATGTGAGACAAGGGGCCTAAGATCATTACAGCTGCTCCTTCTCAAAACACTAGATTCATCAATATCGGCATTTCACTGGAATTAAGTGCCTGGGTCCCAGGACAGTCATAGCAAAGTTTAAACCAATTAGAGCTGCACTTCAATGATCAATTAGGAGTAAATAATGCCTTTTTTACACCGTATGGTGTACATACAGCCATTATCCATATGATTGCCCCCTCATCCTTCTAAGCAGTATAGCAACAGAATTGGAGTTCCCCACAAAGGCTACAATGTCATATCTCTTTCCATTACAATCTCTGCCATGCAACATTATGGTGGATTTTAAGTTAAGCCCATTTTGAAGTTAGACGTTAACAAGTATGTCAGTTAATGTCAGGTGAGGACTGAAGTTACAAATTACAAATAGGCTAGGCATAGTCCTATAATCAGTAAAATTGTATCCATCAATTAATAGTCATTGTCTTTTTTCTATTATTACGGTTTCTAATTGGTTGACAATCGCTTCTTCGTTGTAAATAAAACCATTTACATAGGAATGCTATCAAACCAGCCAAATAAATATGCTGTGCAACATGGCTATTGCATTGCAACAGATATGCAAGTGTGCTTGCGCTCAATATGCATGCATACTTGTGTTGCATTAAAAAAGGATAGGCATTGCATCTTAGCTGAATCTGCAGAAAGAAGAAAATCAGTCATAATGGCGATGCTGGCGGTAGCCGGTAGCCGGTAGCCAGTAACCGTACAGTGTGACATTCACTTGGGAAAGCCTGAAATCTTTCACCTCAATCTCTCATAATGCTGCAAATGCATGATGGAATTGTGGGTAATGGCCAACACTGCATAAAGTGCCTCCCCTTAAAATGCATCACTTTGGAAGTGCATTACGAAACAGAGCCCTGTTGTTTCCTCCAACTGTCTTCTGAGAGCTGGCTGAGAGCCTAGTACCCACTTTACCAAATAATTTTGTTACAATTTTCACTGTCATTTAACTTTGATGACAGATGGGGGAGCACGTGGCCCTCAAGGTTTTTAACAGGACATTTCACCTCATCTAGATGAGGAAGGACCCACGTCCTTCATGGCTGTGAACCAAGGTGCATCAGAGATTAGAACCGCTTTATTGCATCACTTTCTTTTAGGTCTAATCTGATTAGCATTCGTTTGGATTTCAAATGGGACTGGCAGACGCAGGTGTGGGAAATTCATTTGTTGCAGGAGAGCAGGTGGTAATGACTGCTGTTTTGTGCATATTGGTCTGTGCATGGATGCTCCTATAGGTATGTTAACAGTGGATGAATATTTGCATGTTTTTACAGTATGTAGCTCTCCATGTATTATCACATGACCCTGCTGGTAGAGGTATCAGCTCCTGTGCTCATTCGAAACATGAGATCATTGCATAATTGCAACTGGTCTGTTAAAAAAAAAAAAAAAAAAAAAGTAATAATAATCTTTGATATTCTAAACGAAACACCTCAGAGTGGTGGTGCAGTGGAATTTCACCTCTTAAGAACTGAAATACACTCAGCCGTCCTGCATATAAGTCTGGTGCAGTAATCTGTCATTACTGCAGTTTACTCAGTGCAGTTCATTTCAGTCTGCAGTTTTGAAATCTGCCAAAAACAGATGGTCTAGGACACTGTGGTACACTGAATGAACAGTAGGTAGGTGCTGTGCCTGTGGATGTCCACTATACTACCACCAGGGTCTTTAGCTTGAAGGCCACTGCAAACCAGAGTAAGGACACAAGGACAAAAGGCAGGCTATGTAAAGATAATTTTTTTTTAGGATGAAGGCGTATCTACTGTAACACTAACGATCCCAGGAGAAGTGGTCCAGTTTAATGCCACAGGAAGGGTGGCAATCATTTGACAGTTGCAGTATTACAACACCAAATATCAGTGTTCGTAATATGCTGCTTCTTTGATTCAGAAAAAGCAAATCAGTTAAAAGTAATTTGAAAGCTTGTCAGTGTGGATTAGCTCTCATTGGCTAAATCGCTGCTGATAATGAGCCAAGACCATTTAATATGCATTGTAAATACATAAAGAGCACATCTATTTGAAGGAATATGAGCAAAATTATATTTCATCACTGCTAACAAAGGATTACCCAAATGTATGGTCCATCTGGGCAATTTCACTCATTGTGATTCAAAATAATGGTACATTTCTAAAGAGAAATTTATATTATGTGCTCACTTCTTTTTCTATGGGCCACATACATTGCTTTACAAATCATTAATAGCCATGCTTGCAAGCTTTATCCATTTCCATTCAGTTTTAACGCAAACAGTTCAAAATTCACTCATTCGTTTACCAGCATACAGTGCTGTGAAAAGGTATTTGCCCCTTCCTGATTTCCTCTATTGCATATTTGTCACACAGTGGTTTCAGATCTATAGAAAATGTAATATTAGACAAAGGGAAACAAAGTAAATGCAAAACACATTTTAAAAAAAATGATTGTTTCATTTATTTAATGAAAAACACCAATATCTTCCATGTGAATAAGTAATTGCCCCCTTAGTCACTCAATCAAGCAATAAGCCAGACTTAATTGATAATTAGATTCTGCTTGATTGCAGCAGGCCCTGTTGAATCTAAACCGCACTCATATTGAACCTTACCATCAGTAGTCACCACAAAATTTCTACAAGCACATTATGCCGCAATCAAGTAAGTAGCACTGTAGCAGAAAAAAGGTGTCGTGGGTTTGAATCCCGGCCTGGGCCTTTTTGTGTGGAGTTTGCATGTTCTCCCCCTGGGTTTCTGCAGGGTACTCCCGTTTCCTCCCACAGTCCAAAGACATGCAGGTCGGCTAATTGGAGACTCTAAATTGCTCATAGGTGTGAGTGTGTGAATGAATGGTGTGGGTGTGCTGCGATGGATTGGCAACCTGTCCGGGGTGCATTTCTGTCTCTTGCCTGGTGCGTGTTGGGATGGGCTCCAGCACCACCTGCGCCCCTGAACAGGATAAGTGGGTATAGATAATGGATGGATGTATGAATGGGGAAAATAGTTTCACAGCACTGTGCATCAGCTATGCTACAGATAAACGCACTGCAGTAAGTAGAGGAATCTTATTTTGATGTTTTTTTTTGTATATATGTACAGAGCTCAAAGAGAAATAAATCAAAATAAATATAACTGAGTTCATATTCTGTTCGAGATATACCATATCTCCTATATCAAATGAGCTATGTATATCCTCTGTACATGTAAAGGTATAGATCTTACATTTTTATATCTAGCCATGTCTAGGGTTGATTTATACATTTTTGTACACGTGTGCTTTTGGAGGCTGCAATAATTGTGTTTTGAGCTGATAACTTATCAAGTGGTGTCATCTTTAAAAATGCAATCCTGGTAACAAGAGGGAACAATCAATGTAAGCATTGAATCATGAAGATAACTTTAATGCTTTAAGTTTGATTTGTGTGTAGTGCTCGGAATATATTAAACATACAGTAGAGGGCCTCCGCAGAAAAAAAAACAAACAAACAAAAAAACCCACTATAATATGAAAATGCATAGACCCAGCAAAGTACAGTGACTGAAATGCAATATTTATGACATTGAAGGTTTTTTTTTTTTTTTTTTGGAGTGCCGATGATGGTATTGCAATGAAATTATGCTAATGATCAAGAAGATGACAGAAATTAACAGTCAGCTGAAGGCTACGTTTCATTGACATACAGCCGGGACACAGTGGCTTAAAAAAGCTCATAGACCTGACATTGGTAAAATCATCCATCAATTATGATGCACCATGGCAACAGTAAGAAAACAGATGCATGTGATGTGCGAATTGCAGCTTTAAAGAGCCTAGTCACTCCGGACCTGAATTTCTGCCACACCTTGCCATTCACAAGAGACTAATATTTGACACACTTACTGAGGCTAAAACAGATGTCTCTGTGGATTTACTTTTTTAGTAGGTTCATAAAGAGAAATTGGCATGTTGGTAAATGTGTCACTCTTCCCCTCCAATTCAGATTTACATTTTGTCCCGACTACACCCCATATGAACTACACCCCACTGGCTGTTGCCAATGGATGCTGGTTCATAAAACCGTTTTATGGTTCATAAAACTGTTTTGCTGGTTTTAGGCTGCATATGCATTTCCTTTGCATTAATAAAAAAAAGAAAACCTTGGTTGTCAGCACATTTTTTTAAACTACCTTGAGTGAGGAATGCAGTGATGTTCCAAGTGGATCCACTCTACAGGGCACCAAACAGGTCTCTGGACATTTCATACTTAGAGGGACTAGATCACCGATAGAACAGTATCACTGAGAAAAAGAGAGAAAGCCATATCAAACAGTGAATTTGAGATTTATGTCCTCTACCAAAACCCACCAGGTGAACCTTCTGTTTCTAGCGCACCTCCACATTTCCTCTCCCACACCCCCTACTGGAGAGCTCCACCTCCCTCAGCATTTTGTAAAGACTAAGAGTAGGCATTTATTGTGATGGATGCCTGAAGCTTACGCTACTTATTTTGGGGTCCAAAGATTGCTTTGGTGCAATGTCCTGAGGCCCATTATTTAGAACAGAAGAATTTGTTCACCACCGTGAGATGTTTCTGACTATACTGTATCCTCTGTTTTATTTAGGCATAACTATATATTTCTATATAGTTTGTAATATAGAAAAATAAATTACCAACAATTATTGATTGTTGTATTGATAGTAATGTGATATTTATTCAGCATGTGAATTGTAATTTTTTGGCTAAAAGCTGCTGCTGAATGACTTAAATGTAAGCTACAAATTTATATAATAACAGAAGCAGTATTTGAGAATTTATAGCTGTGGAGTGGTGGATTACCCATAGTGACGTATCAGCACTTCCAACCATTGAATGCATTGACATTAGTCAGAGACAGTGGGTTAAAATCAAACTGAATTTAAATAGGGCATTGCAGACAGGCTCTTCTTGGCTACACAGGTTTATGCTGTGCTATTGCTTTTCCCTCGCTGTTCATATTAAGGCTCAGTCGCACGTCCCTGAAAAAAAATCAGATTGACTTGTCAGCAGTGAACCTTGCAACGCAGTCAACAGCATGGTCTTGTGCACACCTATCTGTCTTCACTCTCCTCCATTAAAAGAGACATTAATCCAGAGCGAGGAAGAGCGTAAGGTAGGATGGCCTGATAATGGATGGGTCAAGGAAAAGCAAGCACAGATCTGTAGAGCAGGAACAGGGCGAAAGCTTGATTTGCCCCCACCCTCAAATGTGGTTTCTTTAGTTAACTGTGCCTCTGCTGAGAGAGCTCTGTTTTTATATTCTGGAATTATGAAATTTGTTGGGAACGTAGCTTTCCAAATTACAGTTCTACGCCTGAAGTCTGAATTTTGGAACTTCTTAGTGATTCTTTATTTTTTTAAATTTTGTATAGGCTCTGACCATTTCCTCCTTAATGCAACATTTCTGTTAATTCTGTGTACCATTCTTTTTTTTTTTTTTGTTCAGAATGACTAGATGACTGATTTGAGGAAATTATTTTTTTCCCCAACTCAAAGCCAAGGTCACTGAGGGTCTTGTGAATGGGCTGCTTCAGCGTGTGGGACCTAATTCATGTCTTTATAAGCTTCCTTAGAAACTACGTAGTAAACCCTTTGTTATTCTTACCAAGAAATGTAGTCAGTTAGGTTAACAGAGTTTCAGACATCCTCTTCCAGTTAGACCTTTTTAAAAAGTGTGGAGCACCGGGTTATAGGATTGGACACACACGAGCATGGTTGCCAAACTAAGTTGCAGTGTGGGCAGGGTAAAAGTATTGCATGACACTTCCATGCTCAGTTAAGAGAGAAAATGAAAATGTTCAAAGTGCACCAGTGTCAACCTAAGTGCTTAAGTGTGTATACTTTTTAAGACTGATCATGCTTCCTTTGCATCACTTTATATCACTATGCACTTGCTTCTCAAACAGACATGGATATGCTTAGCAGTGCATGTTTTTATTTATCTTTTTTATTTTTTTTTAATGAACGTATATTAAATTATTCAGGAGGGCTATTTATTTTAACAGCAGAAGTGCTGCAGTGTTGTGCAGCACTTCTGCATAATTTCCTTCTGAATGAGCAGCCCACTATGCCAAAGGACCTTCTCCTCAGTCAGGCTGCAGCACTATGGAGCACTCGCCGTTTCATGCCCGAGTCCTTTTTACAGGGGTCAGCCGTTCCTCTAGGTGTTCTTTCACGTTGTTTGCAATTAGCGGGGTATAGGTTTTGCACTGTGTACACTATATGCACTTTTTTTTTTTTTGTTTGATTTAAAAAAAAAAAATGTGATTAGAGGCTCTTCAATCTCCCTGGGGTCTTGTCTTCTATTAAGTTCCCCAGCTGTGATTCCACCCTTTTCTCGATAGCCCATCTGCATTTGTGCTCGTCAGCTTTTCCATGGGAAAGCGCGGCAATGAATCCTCCCCTCTCCTGCCACTGGCGCACACATCCTCCTGATATCCCACTGATAACTCCCACCTGGATCAAGGGCTTAGAAGTGTTAAGGAACAAATTACCATGCATTTACTTTGGGCTTAATGTGGTGCAATAAAAGAAGAAATTCCATTTACAAGGGAAATATATTACAGCACATAAATGTCAATGTAACGTCTCTTTCCCAGAGGGTATTTTGCTTCAAAGCAGGTATGCACAGCATACAGACATATGGAGGGAGAGGGATTTCCCTGAAATATAATAAACGGGGATCAAAATCTACTGACCAGCCAGGCAGCACAGAGGCAGTATCATTAAGGGTGGTCGAGTTGTTAATGAAACTTTCATAAGGAGCACCATCACCCATCCGATTTAGATTTATTATGTTTTTATGCTGCAGGAGAAGTGACCCCCCTGGGTAGCATTGTCCTGAGTGGAAACATCAAAATGGAGCCACCAGCAGGATGCCAGGTAAGCCTGCATTGCATTCCTTGAGATGTGTGATGCGGTGTAACACAGCTATGAAAACCCCTGTAATGGAAGAAAGAAACCGTAGCTGAGGAAAGATAACACAAAATAAGAAGGATGTCTAATGGCGTCTGTAATGCTGTTACGGATTAACTCATTGATCTTTTTTCCCCGTAAGTGAGCGACAGCTTCCAAATACCTTCGAAGCCTTTCAGTGCAGTGGCAGGCACGCTGACAATTATGCCAGTGTTTATCCTGCCATCGCAGTACTTCATGGAAACCTTTCTTTGCTCCTTCTGCGCTCGATAATTCATTACATGCAACACACATTAGCCCTGAGGCATTGATGGTTACTTACAATTTAACTGCATTTTTCAGTATCTAATGCAATGATTGTTTAAAAAACAGCAAAGTGTGACTTTATTTCATACCACAAAACTCAATTAAATTCCCAACACCAGGGATAGATAGAAGATAGAAGAAAGATTGAATTTGAGTCAGTTTTCTTCCACAAGGGAGCGTGAATCCATTGTGCATATTGTTGCTCAGGCATCATGTGAATAAAGAAAATTCCAGATAACTCTATTCAGCTCTCCTTGATTTATAAAAACCTGGAAAAACATAACAGAAAAACAACCTCTAACAATCAATCCTCTCTATTCCATCCACGGATCCTTCCTGTATACACAAACACTAGCAGAGAATCTCTCATTGTCATGTCTGTTCCAGTAAGTCTCAGATGGTACCGTTGCAATGTTGCTATTAAACACAATGTTGCGGCATGGAGACTGTACTTCGTGTTTGCCGGATTGTATCAGTGTGCTGGAACCGCACCATTAAAAGCACAAACTGTACGGCCTGAAACTGCCAGTCAAGTTCCTACTACAGACAACGATCGAGAAAGCTCTACGGATTTGATGTCCCTGTTCAAGGAGAAAACATTTAATCTGTTTTAACCCACATCAGGCCAGGTAGAGTCAAGCAAAGCACGGGCCAGGGTAGTATTACCGGCCTTGTAAAATGGTGCATTTATTGCCTTACCTATTCTCTCAACAGAATGATGAATCAATAGCCTCTTAATAGCCTTAACTTCTCTGTCCCAAACTCCAACCTAGCAATGGTAATCAACTTCATAATGCTGAATTAGGATTATTTCCATCATTAGTTTGATAAGTCATCAGGTAAACCAAACCAAAATTTAAAAAAGGGATACAGACCAGTCTCTTAATTGTGCATGGGCCTATATTATTCAATGTTAATTAACAGTTTGAGTCAAATATACTAAATATATCTATTTTATTTGGTTAATTCTGCTGAATATTTTGTTCTTTAGTGTGTATAAATGTGTTGTCTAATTGGACAAAGGCATACTATATAATGCACATATCCAAGTACACAGCATGTACTGTATATTTAAAATAGTAAATATAATATATATAGTATAAAAGTATTGTTTGCTGTCATTTTTTGTTTTTCAATGCATCTTATTGAAGGTTTCATCCCCCCCCCCCCCCCCAATCAAGTATATCTATTCTAAACATACTTCTTGAATCTCATGGTTTACTTCAGAAACCACACATTGTATGTCCATTTTCATTTGAATTTATTGTCCATTACACTTTTGAAGATCACTGTGCCTGAATTAAATATGATCTGCATTTAACTATGACAGTGAATAACAAATTGCTGTACTAGAATGGGTGTTATTTAAGTCTCATATGACCACTTCCTTTCTGCCTGTACTTTTCCTCAAACTAATAAATCTGTTAGGCACTTGTACCGGAGACTTGTCAGTGTGAACGAACCATGCTGAAGGACTTGTACAGTAACTCAATGGAATCATTTGGCTTTAATTAACTCTTGGTGTCACCTACTACACTGTGTTTGGCCAAACACTCACTTTCCTTTTGTTTAGTTACCAATCAATTGATTTTATGTGCTCATAGCAGTTTCCACATAGCTGCGCTTTAGAATGATTTGACCTCTCAATCCATACCAAGTACCAGGAGAAATAATTAGTCAGCCACAGTACCCACCTCTTCGCAACGATCAAATCTTAAACCCAAGTCAGGACTTAATTACTGGAGGGTCTGTGCTAGTTGCATTCTGACCTAATGCTGTTGACCTCGCAGAAGAAACAGATCAGCAGCCATCACTCTTGTTCCTCTGGAGATGAGGCCTCCTTTCCCCTCTCATCATACTACCCCCCAACGTCATTATTCTAAGGCATTTACAGTCTGTTTTTCCTTGCGAGTCATGAAAAGTGATACAATGCACTGTAAATACAGATTTTTGTGTGTTCTCATTTATTTATTGCTTTTTGTGGATGGCTTCTTCTGTTGGGCCTCAGTGGGAATTCTGAGCTCAGCAATATGGAGAATAAGATAGGGGAGAGAGTCTTAGACTAATTAGCTCATGGATAGTGGGGAAACTCGCCTGGGGCACGCTAGGATTCAGTACAATCCTGATTCCACTGCAAACTAGCTGCTGTTCCTCCACATTCACAAAACCAGTTTACTTAAAGCACACCACAAACAACTGCATACATAAATAAAAATGGATTAAATGATTTCCTTTTCTTTGCTTCCAGCAATAATGATTTCTTCCATTTTCACAGTTCTACAATCCATAGACATATGTATGTTTTTTTAAAATATTGTTTGTGTTACAAACAATAAAGTATAAAATACAATTCCAAGCATTACAATTTCTATGCAGTAGGATACATTCATTTGAATGCACATCAACAATTATTGCTTGTGTACATTTTCAAATGTGTGCGTACTGCAAGTGTTTTTATTTGATTATTTTTTAAATTTGACTAATACATGGTTAATTCTAATCAATGTAAGCCTTTAAAATGATTGTAATCTCTAATCATTGGTTTTTAATACAATCTTAACATGAAAATCAACATTAATGATTTGAGGAGGTCAGTCTTATTTTGTTTCATTGAAACGGTATTTTCCTTACAGTACATTGGCTGGCATAGAGAAATGGATAAGTCCAAGAGAGAGAGCAATCACTTTTGGGAATAAAAAAAAATCTGGGCTCAAGACAGTCTGGCCTTTAAATGCTTAAAGATAGAAAAAAAGGCATTATTGGTCAGTATGGTTCAATATTTGCATGAAGCTTAGCTGTATGCTTACTAATAAATCCTACAACCTTAGCCAGTGCTACAGCAGCAGATGTATGTAGATGCAGTGCTCAAATTGGACCAAAAAATAGACCAATATGAGACTTCTGTTTTGCTCATATAACCAGAATACCGGCACTTTTTTCTAGTCTTCTACTGGTTCTCATAAGCGCTATGTACACAGGCCTTATGTGCCCTTGAGATTCTCTTTCTCTCATTACCACAATGAATTCACTTTGTATTGTAGACTATCACAATTAGTTCAAATGAGCCCACCCATTGACATATCATACAAATGGACTTAATTACCCAGACTGCACCTCGTTACCTTACATAGTTCCAGACTTCCAGACCAGTCTCACACACTGCTGCCCTACCATGTCCCTCATTTCCACTAAAATGTTATTGCTTTCTTACCCCAACAGTATTTCTGTAAATGCTGCCAGCTGCAATGAAACCTGTCTTTTCAACATGTTAGCTTGGCTCAAAAATTGGAGTTTCTACAGTAAAACAGACCGGCATGCCGTACTGGGACTTTTATGTTTGGCTCATATGAGTATGGGCACTTATATTATTTTTTTTACTTATATTCTTTCACTTCAAGCACAGTATAGGTGTAGAGTGCCATCAAACGTAAAAACAGTAAGCTTTTGATCACAGAAACAAATGATCACAGTATTCTTTACAATTGGCTATTCACAACAAGAGTAAAAAAAAAAAAACATTTGATGCTAAATGGTAAAAATGAAAACTGATCAGGTGACTCTTTAGAAAAAGTGATTGAAAACTGGAAATAAATGTGTAATTAGCATTTAAAAGTCATTATAATCCATTGCAGTGACAGTCTATCAGTACCACTAATCCTGTCATGAGACATTTATTTTTTATTTCCACCCGGTCTCTGAAAGAAAAATTAATGTAATCATTTTTTTAAATACCCTTGATGCCACAGCATTGATATGAGCAAGCTGTCAGCGATGAATGAATGGGTGAGAAACGAGGCTGCCGTTGCCAGCGGAGACAACACTTGTAGGCGTGAATGGAGCCTGATGATGTTGCAGGATAGCCGTGTGCCAGCGCTTCTGAGTGATGTCACAGTACCGCCCACCCCCTTGGTGTCGGAGTGTCATCACATCAAGAATGCGTTAAATACATAACGTGGCACTATTGCAGTGCAACGGATTTGTCCTCTGCCGTATTTCTGTGCCCGTTGCATTAAAGTGTGCGGCTCGATCTCTGCCTCTTCGCATCTGGCCCCTCCCCACTCCCACATTCTTCATTCCATCGCCGTACAACCTCTACATCTCAGGCTGGCCTCTGACCTGTATTTCAAACAGCTTCCAGATTGATTCCATACAATTCCCTTGAATTTTCCATTGAATAAAAAGACAGATACAAGGAAATGAGATGATACAAGGAATGTAACATGATCTAGTGTGCCTTTGCTAGAAATAGGCTTCCCCATGAACCTATGTGTAAACAAAACCGACAAACTCTTCCTGGATGTAGCAAAGCTGCACTATAGTACCTTTAATACTCAAACAGCTAAAAATACCTTTCATTTTCAGGATTCAGCAGACCTGCACAGGACCATCAAAAGGCTGAGCGTTTTTTCATGTATAATAGACAGGGGGAATCAAAGCTCCCTCTGTCTTGAACTGTGCTGGAGTTGTACAATGCCTTTACTTATTCCCACTTCACTGTCTGTGTCCCTTTCATCCAGGCCCTCTCAGAAAAGGGCGAGCGCTTTCCCTTTCTTCTGCTCCTCGGCCACCGCGTTTGATCTCTGTAATTCGGCTAATGAGGCCAGGGCATCTGGCACGCAGACCAAAGTAAATAGCAGCAGTGACCCAAGATCCCAACCATCAATATATATATATATTGTGAAGGAGTGGCCCTTCACTAGTTTGTTAATTGTTTAATTGATTGCATTTAATTTGAATTGATTGAGTATTGTTTAATTGATTATTTAATTGTTTAATTTCATTTGTGATTGTAACCAGGTGCAACTGATTGGCACTTTTAATTTCATAGACGGAAGGAAGTGAGCCACACTTAGCTGTTTAAAATATCCTTTACAGTTTTTACCATTTTAACTTTACATATATATATATATATCAATTACATTCATAGGCACATACATGACTCAGGTACTGTAACACGAAGATTACCGATTTAAATGGGGATTATAAAATAAATTGATTTCAGAAGTCAGCTTGAGAAATAAGAATTTTAGGTTGTTTATTTTTAACAGCTACATGTAGTTTGTGGGCAAATTCTCCACAGCTGTTTAGAGCTTGAAATGTTTTTGTAAAGGACAATATTTAAAGAACATTTAAATTCAAGTCATTTTCCCCTAGGGAATAGATTATGCACCAAATTCCCTCAAACATTAGCGGACATACACAATAATTGTACTCCATCATAACCTTTGCATTAACTGGGATTCTTAATGCTACGCTAATTGTAAATTGAAGGGAGTGATCGAAAGAGAAAGTCCATTTCCATCATTATGTATGCTCTACATCCTGAGAGTCTAACTTTAACTTACTTCTGTGGTATGAATTTAAAACATGACTCATCTTGATTTTATAACATAATGGTATTTCTGAGTCTGAGATTCCGAGTCATCAACACTTCACACAGACACAAGCCCAATTTATTCTTTTCCTTCATGTCTCAGAGATCAGTGTCCACAATTTGCATTGTACCAGAAGAGTCGGTAAGTCGGCATTTGTCCTACCATTCTAAGCATTTGTTCAAGTGGAACTGAAATGGCCGGGATTGTACTAATGTTAGCTGGGAACATTGTTTCTGTGTTCCATGCCAAATGATATGGCAACGTTTTTCACCTACTGCTGCAATAAACCATGCAGCTTGTTTGATTGTAATTTTTTTTTCAGAACAAAATTTGATAACATTAGACCGTCAGTAATGGTACTGCTCCTACTCTGAAGCCTAACAGTGGCCCTTCTCTGAACTGTTCAGTAGTGCCCTTTGCTTCTACTGTCACAAAGATGGGAAATTGTTGGTAATTCATTGAGGTCTAGGGTTGCCAGATGTCTGGTTTTTGACCAGAATGTCCAATTTTGAAATTATTTGTACATGTCCGGTTAGTGGTCCCCACCAACGAACATAATGTTTTCCAACAGCTACTCGGAGTAGACATTACCGGTAGTTTGTAAGGAATTATCAATTCACCTGCCAGGGACTCCCCGGTTCGACATCGGTTCAGGTCCAACAGCTCCCATTGTTGTTTACTATATAACGCTGCCAGCTGTGCATGCTGTCCAGTTTTGACAAGTCATAAATCTGGTAACCTATTCAGACCCAGTCCTACTCAGATTTTTCCTACCCACTGATTTATTTCACCACTAGGGACCATTATTAATACACAGTAGGAGAGGAAAAAAACTTCTCAGAGTAGCAGCAATCACTCAATGTTTTAAAACATTATTCCTCTGTTTTTATTGGCATTCTATTGAGGCAAATATGGTACTTTTAATATTCAAATATCCCCCAGCAACCCCCATTATTTATTTATCAGGAAAACCCCACTGAGATGGGGCTCAACAGGGTTCTGACAATATCACAATGTTAAGACACATGCACAGGTGATAAGACAGGTTGAATGCTTTCTGGGGTGGGCTGTGTCAGGTCCTGTGGATGTGCTATATTTCTGCATCATCTAGCAACTGTGTCTACACTTCTGTGACACATCTGACACCCTACATGTGAGTAAGCACCCGGATATTTGCAAAAATCTGCCAAGAAAAGGAAAAGAAAAAAAGAAACAATATTAAGATGTATGTGGTAATTATATTTTAGAATCATGGGGATAATCTTTCACCATCGAGCCCCAAAGCTCATAAGTAGCACAATTTATGATCAACCAGAACCAAATTTTGCTCCATAAAGAATGATTACCAGCATTAAAACATATATCAAATCTCGACAGATATTTTTCAATCTGACATTATTGTCACTTGATTCTGTCTCTCGGTAGTACATGGCCAATGTGGTCATTAATAGCAATTTCAGGCAATGGCCTACTTCTTGAGAATTAATTAGCCTGCTATTTATAAATCTCATAAGCACAAAAAACCCATCAACCAATGATGTATAACCGTTTGTGTTGTCGCAACACCTGAAAGTCTTTCTTGCTCACAGCACAATAGGAACCGTTTTACCTGCACATGCACATTACTGGAAACAAGCCAACCCCCTGATCAAAGAGCCATAGTGCACATTACACTGCCTGATGCAGCTGGTCTAAGAATAAAATAATGGCACTTCATGAATCACATTTTCTCTTGCATGCATTTACCTTTACACATTCTGGACACAATTTCAGAAATCTCACCCCCGGTGTGCCTGTTATGTCCAGCAATGTCAATTATGTTTTTTTCTTCAGTATTGAAATAGAAAATGCAGGACTCGCTTTGAATTATGCAGTAAGATGACTACATCTAGAGGGGGAGGGGAGGGGGAGGGAGACTTTAAATTTCAAATCGATAATGAGTGATTGTGCTCCTGGAGTGTCCATTTGCAGAGATTATCATTTATTTATCCGCTCGCACACATAAGCAGTGCTCACAGCCCATCAGACTACGAAGAATAACAATAAACATTTCCATCCGCCCGAGGATGATATTTCCCAGCGGACAACGTGCAGAGGTTCCCAATCTGAATCATCATAAGGAAGCAGAGACTGCAGCAAATGAGGAGCCCGATGCCGAGAGTAGCACTAATGATTCCTGCAGGCTTTCATTTGGAGAGGTGCGAAACTGCTGAGATGAAAAAAGGGGCACCCCGGAGAGAGCTCATTTCAGAGGAGCGGCCACGGCCCAGGCCCCGTTCGGCTGCCTCACAGGAATGACAATTAGACATAATAAGGGTTATAACGGCACGGAAATGAGGCCATTCATCTATCTGCATTGCTGAACTTTTTTTTTTGTTTTTTGAAAATGGCCAAAATGTACTCCATTGATTACAGGTCCATGTGTGTAACACCAGGCTACTTAACACACTTTTGGCTGCGAGTAGGGGGGGTGGGGGGGGGGGGGTTTAGAGTGGGGTTGCTGAGCTTTGCCTAACTGCAATTAGAGATAATGCACAACCATATGGATGTTCCATAAATGTACATATTTATATTTGAATATGCACTCCATCTAAGATTTCCATTAGCCATCCATGATGAGGCTCCTATTAGCCATTTATAATGTTCAATGAAAGCCTAAGTGTCTGCCTGGATTTTAAAAAAAAAAAACAGGACTGGGGAGAGAAGTTTCTGCACCATGTTCTCCTTTACTTCTCAATGCACCAAATGGCAAGACAATATTACGGAATTAACAACTGCTTATTCCAGACTGATTGATGTGTAACCACCCTGCCTCCTGCCCTGTTAATATTATTTTGCAGACTTTATGGTATGGAAGGAAAAGAAAGGGCTAATAGAATATAAGGAAAGAATGACATGCTGGGAAAGACTATCACAGTAAATTATTGTGTGTAATTATTACAGTGTATCCATCTGTAAACATGCTTAGGGAGATGAATGCTCTCTAATCATGCAAAATGCTTGCTCTTCATACCATACAGTGACCTATATATAGTATATTTTCATTAATGTCTTTTGTTAAACATATGTATGTTATATTTTTTTTGCTGAAGTTAGTCCACTGTCTGTTCCTAGCAAAAATAAAGACATGTTCAAATGTCCAGAGCACCTTATTTAGAAATCTATTCACGTCACAGCAGCACTCATTGTGTGATTTGTAAATATGGTTTTGTGCTAGACTTGATTTTAATCTGAAAGACAAAGGGTAATAACTGTAGACAGAGAAATAATGACAACTACAAAATAAACATAAATTATTTACACAGCACTATACGAGTTATGTGCTTATGTCCTTAACTCTGTCCTTTGTAAATTAAATCCCTTAAATTAAAATTATATTCTAATACCTTTGCATCTAGGTATACTATTATTAAAATCAATGGAAGCTCACTGATTGTGTGTTTCCCAAGCATCGGTTGCCAGTGAAACAAATGGTTACTGACCTGAGGCTGGATGGCTACTTTTATCTTAGAGTTGTTATGACAAACAAACAAACAAACAAGTGGGTAGGCACTGTCGCCTCACAGTAAGAAGGTTCTGGGTTCGAATCCCAGGCTGGGCCTTTTAGTGAGGAGTTTGCATGTTCTCCCTATGTCTGTGTGGGTTTCCGCTGGGTACTCCGGTTTCCTTCCACAGTCCAAAGACATGCAGGATGGCTAATTGGATACTCTAAATTGCCCATAGGTATGAGTATGAGAGTGAATGATGTGTGCCCCACAACAGATTGGCAGCTTGTTCAGGGTGTATTTCTATTGTGCGTTTCTGATCCTGCTATAGCAATTAATGCTTTCAGAAATGTACAGAGTGCATTTGAACAAAAAAACTAAATTTTTAATGGAAATGTTCAGGAAATATGTACAATGGTATAACGATACCAAGCAATGTTTCAATCATAGGAACCTAAATATAAAATGTAAACAACATTAACATGACAAACATGCGTGTTTTAAAAATGCTATTTAACAAAGATAGAAATACACATTCATATTAGAATTTTGTCATTAAAATATGAACTTGTGCAATGATTCAATTCTTATCTTCAGCATCACCAAATCAAATCACTGCATTTTATTAATTGCTGTTAAGTGGATAAATTTTATAAAAATGCAACGATCCAGCCTAATATTACAATATATATATATATATATATATATATATATATATATCATCACGATATGTATGACAGAAGTTGGAATATCACTGTACATTAACATAGCAATCAACTGGCTAGCTGATGGAAAAAATCTGAAATAACCATGGTGTGTAGAGTATAATCATCATCACTAAGTGCATTGAAATAATGAGCGATTCATGGGACTTGCTTCATTTCAACTTGTTGCAGTGATTGGCAGAAAGCCAATGCCTTCATTAGTTCTATTGAATCACCTCACTGTATCAAACGCTTCCGACACTCAAAAGCTGTAGCCTGACTAGCTCGAATGACATTTGCATGCAGTGTTAGCCCTCAGCAGACACCACATAAAAAGCCTGCTCTAAGGCAATGTATCTGTGATAGATGTAACAATTAATACGCTGTCCATATTTCCTTTTTTGTTAATTGTGTGTCTACTCTATATTCTGCAGTTGGCTGGACACCCCATTACGTGCTTTTCTCAGAAAAAGGATTGGCTCGCAGTTGGCTTTCCGATTAATCCCTAAGGCATTTGATGGGTTTAAGGTCAGAGCTCTTTGCAGGCCAGTAAAGTTCTTCCACATTGTTCTCAACCCAATAATTTCTACATGGACCTTGCTGTGTGCCCAGGGGCATTGTTATGCTGAAACAGGAAAGGGCCTACCCCAAACTGTTGGGGAAGCACAGCATAATCTAGAATGTCATTGCATGCTGTAGCATTACGATTTACATTCAGTGGTACTAAGAGGCCTACCAAAAGCCATAACAAATAGACCCAGACCAAGGGGTGTCCAGATACTTTTGGTTATATAGTGTATCCCTCAAAGTGTGGAATGATGATTGGCTTTGCAGTGTAAATGATTGGCGTTTGGTTATACAGTGCATATCTGCATGGCCTGCATTTGCCTGAAATGTCTCCTTATTAATTCAGAGCTTTGGGTATGGGAACACTCTTGTGATTTGGAGGTTTTGGTATGCAAGAGGCATGTGGCAGCTCAGCAGCTCACATCAAAAAAGGATGTTTGCTGCTATAATCAATTTTTTTTGGAGCTTTAAGGAATCACATTTAATATTTCAGTGGCACTGCTTTAGCATGCTGTATTTGGGAAATGCAGGCTTCATGGTATAATACACGCATAATCATACTACATAGTAGATACCCGCACTGTTAAATTATACTGTACAGCACTTTGTGAAGTACATTACAGTGCAGGGCTCTCACTCTCAACATTTCTTAGTACTTTTAATAAAACATAGCACAGCACATACTGTTAATATGACATAACATGTCCAAGAGCAACTTGGCAGATTTCCCGATATGATTCAAGCCAATGAATAAGACCTAACCATCAATGTGATATACTGTATGATAAAAATACAAGGAGATAAGGAAGCACATTGAAATGAATGCATTATGCAAAATTCTGCATGAAGACACTGCAGGGAATTGGAAGCGATCAATCTGGACAGGACTTGACCAGGGTTCTCTCAGAACAATGCAAAGATATCCGCCCCACTCAAATAATTCACAGCACAGTCTGAAACCTGACTGATGCATTATTACTCTTTGTGCAGTAGGGGTGAACTGAAGTCATGAATAACAACGGCAATAATGTCAAGCTCTTTTACTGAAGTAAATTTAATTTTACCAATGTGATAGATGTCTAAAATGCTAAAAGCCTTTTGTTAAGGTAGAATGTGCTAATAAAAGGGTTAAAATAAATACAGGTTTAAATATATTCTTTGATATATATTTGGTAAATCATAGAAAGGCCAATGATGTGTCCTTGAAAGGCCAGCCAACACATTAGTACTGAGCAGGAAATGACCATAGGTCTTAGTCACTGAGCAGGAAATGACCTTAAGTCTTAGTCACTGAGCAGTTGCATTTCATCTTGGAAGCAGTTGAATGAGAATGCATTTAATCTAGTAGAATCCATGTAGTCTTTTGTATTCAGTTCTTTTGATTATTTTAGCTTTTAATGCAGCTATTTGTGTCATTGTCCAATACTGGGCATGAACATGCAGTAAACATGCCAACATATTTTGCCCACCTGATTGCTCCAAACATCTTCTATTCCAAATGTCAACCCAGTTTTTTTTTAATTGTAATTTTCCCCTGGGTTACTTGTGTCATGTAAGACTGCCCTGCCCACCAATACATCTTGGATTTCCTTAAATTTATTTTAGTCCACAAAAGAGAAAGTTTTTACATTAGAAAGCGCTTTACAATATTCATGCTCTACATTCAAACAAAGTAAATGCCCATGATAACAGTAAATTTCAGTACTGCTTAGTCAAATAATTTTGTTCATGTGTTAAATTTAATTAAGCAATGAACACGGCAATTAATCTTCTCTGATGGCTATGTATATAATGTATAAATTAACCAGCTTTATAATTTCACATTATACTGTTTTATGATTAATTTAAATTTTCTATCAGCCTTAGATTTACAGAGGCCCATGAAGCAGAAATGTGAAGTGTCAGCAGCTTTAGGAACAAGAGAGCAGTTTAAAATAGGACTTGGTGTTGAAGAACAATGTAGAACTTCATAGCTTTCTTTTTTTCCTTCTTTTTTAAAGGCGGACTGGTTACTGGGGTACTACCACCAATATGTTCTGTTCATAAGCATTCCATAAATTCTCTATTGTAAACAATACAGGAAAAGGGACATAAAGGTTAGAATAAAACAAGTTGGTGATGCCAAAAATGAAAATCATTCTACATCATTTGGCAGAAAGAAAAAAAGAGAAAAAAAAAACTTGTAAAGTACTTTTCAGGACACAGGTTCAAATTCATTCACAATGAAACATGCATAATAAAAAAAGAAATGCAGATAACAGTAAAAATGTGTAAAGCAAGTCAAGAAATGTAAAAACTATTTCAAATAATTTAAGAAACTACAAAATAGAATCCTAAGACTTAAATCAGCAAGGGATGGCGAAATTGCACTATTGGACGCAACAGATTTCAATTAAATTCATCCTGCATTGCATATAGTCTAAATGCCCTAATCACTTTCAGACTGCGGAAAAATGAGAATGTTTTCAGAAAAATTCAGAGGACGTTCTGAAATTCTGGCATCTCTTTCGAGGGAAAAAAAAACCCTCTCGTCTCATCTAATGGCATCTATAATCTGAACTGAATCTGAACTGAATGTAATGGCCAAATGTCACTTCTCTGTAAATAAGTGCACAGGAAATAGGAAAAATACACACAGTGTTGCATTACTAATGGTGCTGCTTATAAGTGCAAAAATGCACATTCAGTGATAGTGGCAGGGTAGGTTTAAGTCAGCTGGGGTAATATATATTATTTCAGTGCATAAGTTCCTCCACAGAACCAGTTTTCAGTCACACCCTGACCTATTTCCAAACATTTAAAGGTCAGTAAAGGTGAAGGAAAGATATCGCTCCAGCAAATTGTATAGTACCGACCGATGCTCCACTCTGTACATCACGATGGACTCATCATTGCAGTCTGCCAGAATGGGGCTGAAGCCCTACAATGTAGAAGCAGAACCTGCTCTCCATATATGCACTTAATTTGCCCTATACTCTGTTGATTTATTGACTCATTTGTCTATGCAGAAATGGAAGCAGATGCATCACAATGAGGCAATAGTAACATGTAGGGATTACTGGCCTCTCACTCTCATTCTCCCATCCTCCATCTGTCAGTGGCCAAGAGGCCCTTGGAGCTCCTTCCTTCTCTGTGATGAATAACCCACATCCTAAACACTACTAGCAATTAAAATGTGAATCGCATCCAGGTAGTGAATAGGCTGGTAGGATTTCCCATCGAGCTCCCGATAGGCCAAGCAGCACTGTTAAGTGTCGAATCATGCAGTGCTCTGACTGGAACATGGTAACTGAGTTGCGATGGCAATGATATGGACTTCAATTAAATTAATCCTGCATTGCATATAAATGTCAGAATCAATTTCAGGCTATTGTAAAACAACAGGGTTACTCTTTAATGCATTTTCCAGGTAACCCCATTTTAAGAGGCAGAGGGAAAACGTGCATGTTAATACAAAAATGGCTTTCATCAAAACTGTATCTTCTAGACCTTTTTTCAATATAATATTTCCGTATCCCGGTTGGATACGGTTTCAATGGCCTTATGCAATATAAAGCAAATTAAATTTTCCCATTTGATTATACACCACAGGTATAATGGCAAAGCTAATAACACTGACAGACTGTATGGCACTGTAAAATATTTCCATGTCCTTTCTGATCATAATCATTTTTAATCATTAATCATCAAGTCCAATCTTTCTGCTGACAGTGACATCCTAATATGTGTTCTCAAATCAAGTTTTGTCTCTGGAAGAAGACATGAGTCATACCCCCAGAATGGAGCTCCTCCTCTGCCATTTTAAAATACGATTTCAAAACAAAACAACGAAAGCTGTTGCAGGAACACCACGTTCTTTTGTCCATTTTCCCAAACGGTCCTTGCATTATTTATACAAAACAAATCGCATACAGTGCGAGGGATCATTGATATGTTGTGCAATACGAGACGTACTTCAGTGTAATACCTCCAGACAAGATTCTTCACAATATTTCAAGCATCAACAGAGACAACTGCTGAAATTTAGAGAGACCTCCCCATTTCATAGCATCTGTTCTTTGGTTTCAAGATTTTTTTTCTAGCCCTATCACACTAGATTAAGCTCCCCAGTATGGAGTGGGCAAAAGCAGATATCCATTCGGATTGAAAAGTAATTTTGTCCTTGGCTTGTTCCTTACATTTCCTGTGTGGCACAAATAACTAAAACAAATGGGGCTTTAATTTTGGATGGAGCTTGCTGAATTAACCAACTACTGGCTGGTAAACAAGGCACCAGGTTGCCCCAGGCACCAGGAGTCCCAGGCAAAAATGTATTTCTTGTACAGACAGCAGACCCCCAATTTATTTTAAGTTGGCATATGCACACTGTGGGCTGCTTTCCTTGTTTCCAAGTTGTCTACTTTATGTCTGTGCTGGATGGCGAAGGGACTTTTGACAGTACTGAAGGGCTATACTGTTAAATTAGTTTTTTTTTTCTGGTTCTAAAGCTTACTATTGCAAACTTATGACCAAATAAACAGTAATAGGTTTTTGTGTGAAATAAAGAGCTGCACATTGTATTTTATATTTATCTTTTGGCTGGTGGCACTCAGGTAATTTACACAACGTTTTTAGTTCACTATAACCAAAAATAGACCAGCATTGGGGCAGGTCTACCTACAGTGGATCTGCTTCTAAGATGCAAATGAGCGCAGGGATGAATATTTTGTTAATAAAATATGAGCTTACAGGACAATGTAACTATTTTACATATGAATTCTAATTTTCTTTCTTTTTTTTACCCTCCAATTATTCATAATCAGCCCTAAAATTTACCACCTGCTATCATTACATTAGCACTTGGCAGACCAAGGTCTGGAGCATTACTAAGTGGAAAACATGAGTGTTACCATCAGGAATACAGTAGTATCACAGAGAGGACACAACAGGCATGTTCATGAATAGTAACTGGACAAAGCAGCTCATCAAACCTACAATTAGGATTGTCAACCTAAGAATAAAATAAAGTAAAAATCCCTGTGAGTATGTACATTAAATGCTCTTGCAGATACTTTGGAAAATGATCTTCTCTTTGTTCTATTCATCCTTCAGTGTAGCATATGTCAAAGAGAAAGAGGCCAATCAGAGCTTGCCTTTCTAGGACAAAGCTACAGCCTATTGGCTGAAATGGAAGTGGGTGGAGATTGAGAAAGGAAAGGGGAGGATAAAATCATAGCAAGTGCACTGCCTACTATAAAGTGTGTCCTCTATGTCCTCCCAAAGTCACATTTAAAGAGAAGGGATTATTTGCAGTAAAAACAGCCCACTGAGGACAATAGCAGATATGTTGTCCCCATATAAAAAAATAAAATAAAATAAACACAAAAAGAAGAAACTAATCTCTCTGTCTTAACCAGCTCTCCATATATAAAGCTTACTCTTTAAACTGTCCTGGAATGATATCCCCGGCAAGATGAAATAGAGTTATTCAAGCCCAGCAAAGAAATTCAGTATTGATATGGGTATTTAGCCCCAGCTTTACAGCCCTTGTTCCATTATTTCAGAAGCAATATTTGACTTCCTTGGTGTTAAAGTTGCAGTAGCATTCAAGACATGTAGACACCTAGGGTTTACCGATTTAGTGCAGGCATTAAAACACTATATTTATGTTTTTGGTGAGGACTCATTTTGGTGTTCAATGTCTGTTCTGCTGGAAAAGAAAAACAGATTAACAATTGTAAAGATGTTGTATAAAGTAATGTGTTTATTTCCTTACTGAGGTACAAGGATCTTCAGTTAGACCGCACTGCAGAATCACATGGAGTCACCTTAGAACATAAAAACATTGCAGCACGCTGCTGGGGACCACAAACCTCAAACAAAACTAATTTAATTTTCATGTAATGAATCCTTCATTTCGATATCTGTCCATTTGTTCATTCTAACATGTGGAGTGAGTGTTTATATAGTCAAGATGTTATCATTTTGTCACTGTTTTTGGAGTGTTTTACAAAGATATTGTTTTTTGACCCAGCTCTCCACTGCATTCATCTCCTGATGGTGGGAAAACCTTCCTCAAACAGTCAGGAGAGCAGATTCACACACAGCTAAACACTCACCTTTTTGATCTACACTGCACTAGTTCTATTTAATTCTTTTAAAATAATAAAATAAAAACTCTTATCACAGGTCTTGAGGCATGCACCTTCATTGTGGCACTTACGATTGTAACTCTCTTGCAGTGTTTTTTTTTTCCTTTTTTTTTACCATGTGAATTGTAAGAACTAGCATATGACCCCTTCCTGATTTCCCCCATTTTGCACATTTGTCACACTGAATGGTTTCAGACCCTAACAAAATGCAATAAAACAAAGGGAACATGACTAAACAAAACCCATTTAAAATTGTTTCATGCATTTAATGAAAAAAAAAAAGTTATCAAACACCATATGACCCATGTGAAAAAGTATAATTTATAATTGTTTCATTTTTACAGGTGAAAATGGCTCTGAGAAAGAACAGAAGGGCACAGATAAAAGTTAAGTGTACTAAACTTTCTGCACAGTGTTTCCATAATCTGCGCCAGTGCTGTATATACAGTTGATAAATACACACATAAATATGGGTATTGTATCAGAATAGGACTCCCAATAATGGTGCATGTTAGGCTACAAGCCATTTACAGTAATTGCTCTTCTCTGCACAAGCAACACAATGAAATAAAGAAAAGGTGGGTGTGTGATAACAGTGAAGTGGTTGTAGATTCATTTTGGATTTGTAAGGGGAACAAATTACCATATCCACATTTCCACAACACTTTCAGGAAACTAAAGACCCAAATCCACATAGATCACTGCAGTTTTTAAAAATTAAGTTGTATTTTGCACGTTATTTTATCTGGGGCATCCAATTGTTACTTTTGGTGAAAAATAGATAAGCAGTCTTCTACAAGTTAATTAACTTTTATTTATTTATTTTTTTTTTATCATGAAGCACAATTACAAAAATTGTCAAGCCATAAGTTTAAGAAACAAAGAAACACTTTGGAGAACATAATCACAAAGTGGGCAACAGCAAGAATTATAAAATGGCCTTTCTTTCAAAAAAAGGCTGTGTTCAGTTCGGAGCTAAATCAGCAAGTTAATGCAGTGGCTTATTCTTCCTCTGCGGATGACAAAGATCCGATGCAAAGTGCATAACACTGGGGACATTGGTTCTACTGAGCAGCTGATAAGAGAGATTAATGGTGTTGTCTGACCGCCTGGCACACCATCAGCGGTTGGGCAGCCCAAATGTGACTGCTATCGACGCTATCTGTTCCCGTTTGAACACTGAATCGGAAATAAATAAAAAGGGCCACTTTGAATGGATAACAAAACCCTGATGCGCATGGTGTGCCTCAAACAGAGCTCAGAGCCAGAGAGGGATGAGAATGAAATTACAGCCAAGACAGGGGGTGACAATGTAAAAATTTAATGGGGAAAAAAAACAGATAGCGGCTAGCTGCTGATGGCGGAAATGGATGCACTGATGTTGCACTGTTCTATTTATGTCTGCCTGGAATTTGCATGAAAATTGTCTCTCACCCATCCGCGTGATGTGAATCTCAGAGGAAAGGTCTGTTATCACCTCAGTAGCCTTTAGTACCTTTGCCTCCATGTTTCTCACTCAAGGCATTAAAAGGCTGGGCAGCTTCTAAGAGCGGATTGGCTCACACCAGCGTGACAGAAAATAGCAAAATGATATAGATCCCAATAAAAAAGGTGGTAGTAACAAAATAGACACATTTTTCTCTATCGTATCTACTCAGTAGAACCACACTATAAATTTATTTTATGTATGCTTTTACTTAACATCCATTTATAGGGCTCAATATTTTCTGAATAAATTCAGTCAAAGTGCCTTGTTCAGCAAAAAAAGAAAAAAAAAAGTGCTACATGCAGAATAACAATTGGCAGACCTGCAGACCTCTGTTCTTTCATCATTACAATAAAGTGATTTTAAATGGGAAGTGAAAAACTAAGTGCAGAAAAAGGTTCTGATAAGAATAAGCCTGCGTGACAGTTAGTATGCTCATTTAGAAGAACCCAATCAAGCACTTGAATAAATATTCACTACTCATGAATATGCTGATCATACATTTACATTACATTTTAGGCATGTAACATGCACTTATCCAGAGCAACTTACACAGCTTGCATTCTTTACATACAGTCCAGTTATAACCGTATAGCTGGAAATTTTACTGGAGCAATTTAGGTAAGGATCTTAAGTACCTTGCTCAAGGATACAATGGCATTGCCCCTCCTGGGGGTTGAACCTACAACTCCAGAGCTACAAGCCCAGCTGCCAAATCATTATTGACAGGACACAATTTAACAACTACTTCAAAAGCCTAATGAGATCTGCAATCAATTGTGGTTGGGGATAGGATGTGATTGCGGACTGGGGAGGGTGGGCGTACCTACACGGATGGTGCCCTTGGTGACTGGTAATATCGCCTATGCCTAGAACCACTACCTGCTCAATGGAATGCATTTATTCAGCACTTAAACATTAACTTTTCCGATTTTTTAATGGGTTTTCAGAGTTGCTTACTGTGAGCAATTAATTGTGTGTGTCGTTATGCTTGTGTTGACCGAGGAGACAAAAGACTGAAGTAGGGCCTTTAAATCTCTGAAAAGTATAACTGCATAAGAGTCTCAAAGCATAAAATGCCTACCTCCACAGTTGAGGCTCCATCTCAAAGTCCATTATGGAGAGAACAATCACAGGTCAGAGCCAGTTAATTTGATGGAGTGTGAATACTAACGCCTTTATGAACTGTTTCAGAATGGAACACTGTAAGCCCAGTTAAATACATGCCTCTAAGCCTTTTCTTGGTCTTGGAATAATCTTTGATCCTCACTGAAGAACCGTTACAATTGAGGTGTCGGTCACACTGATAACAGGTTGTCTCTACTCCAGTTGGGTGAATGGATTCTGCACTGTGACTGATCAGCTGACTCACCACACTGTCACTGGTAGTTCTCTATGATCCAAAAACGACAATATTTATCGGTCTATCCATCCATCTAGCCACACAAGGTACTTGCATAAATGTGTATTTGTGGTAAGTTACCTGTAGCTCAATGAAACTATGTTCTAAATGAGAGTAAGAGCTGACCAAGCAGGGAAGCAGGGAAATTCAAATAAGAGACTACGGTACTCTTGCTGTAATGTCTTATGTAATGACTTTTTTCAAACACAGGCCACTTTTCACACATAGTGCCGCAATAAGTGATGTGGTGCTTTTTTTTTGTTTGGCATTGTCAACTACTCACTGTAGTATTTTTGTCTGGAATTACCATTGTGTTTTTTTTTTTTTTAATACAGTAAAGTCAATACTTGCAGAAGTAACAAAATGCATGACCTGAGAGTGTACGGTTTAAGCTTGGGTAACTTCTGATCAGTCAGCTTCGATCGCCCACATATATGGGTTCTGAAATGGGTTTGTGATAATGACTTTTAAAAAAATTTTAATCGCACTAAAAGTGCACAAGGAGTAAGATTAAAAGCAATTAACCTTGTATTGAATCTAGACCAGCGCTACTCAACGCCAGGTCCGGCAGGCCACAGTGTCTGCAGGTTTTTGCTCCAAGCATGCTCTACATCAGCTAATTTCCCTAATTATTTTACCTCATTTATTCAGGTTGGAGTCATGGTTGGAGAAAATAGCTGCAGACAAATACCAGCAAATGCCCATAGGACCTGGGAGTTGCATACCCCTGACCTATACAAATATACAATTACAAGACATGTGCCATCAGACATTTGGCAAATGAGTAAGCTCACTGAGATGCATCTTGGCTACATATGCTAATTAAGAAGATAATGAAAACAAGGAAGAAAACTAGCTTGTGAGGGAACATTAACGTCACTAAACATACAGGAAAACATTGTCTCCTGTTATTACCAAAGTTATTGGTCTTGTTGTTGCTAGAAAAATGGCTATATATGTAAAAACAAACAAAAAAAAAGTCTCAGTTTCACCCCATTTGGCCCCAACACAACCAATAAAGCATTCTTATCAGAACTGGTAAGATGGTTTAACTCAGAAACCAGCTTACCATAAAGCGCACTATTGTACCCTTATAATGCAGTTCTTCACAGGCAATGATGAAAAATATATTTGAATGACAGAGGAAATGATGCTGACCTTTCAGCCATTAATCAACTGGTTTACTGTAATGGAGCCATCGATGTCTTAACATCCTCATGAGTCCTATATCATGTACACAATTTTGTGTACCTTTTCTGCATATATTGTCTTTGTAGAAAATAACCATTTAAATGACACAGGCTACATAGATTATAAATATACTTAAATGGGATATAGAGATTTATTTGTTTTGTAGCCTACACCTAAGCCAGTACGGTATATATCAATCTCTTTCTATGGCCAGTGGAAGGCCCTGATTTTATTAATGAATTATTCATGTGTTGTGGCTCCCAGTTTACTGTGCAGAGAAATAAGAAGTAATTTAAAGGCAGAGAGCAAAGATTATAGCCGTCTCAAGGCCTGCAGAAGATGTGAAAATTAACGCGTCCCCTTTGGAATCCCGCGCTGCATTCATCAGTGTGATTGCCCTAATGGGAATGTCAATAGCGCAGAAGTGAGAGGTCTTGACAGGGTTTATAAGAGATGCCATGATGGAGATAGAGAGCGCCGTAAAGATTAGCGATATCTCCAAATGAGACCGTGAGCCACATTAAAGGGGGCCATCATGCTCTGGGTACAATTTGTGTGTTATTTATCATATTACACTAATGGATGCATCCAAGGCCAGGCACAGCCGGATGGCTCATTGCGCCGAATGGTGATTAATGGAGGTGAGTTCATGTCAGGATAAAATGTCTGGTCAGCGTCTGTCCAGATCGAACACCATCGTTTCGGGATAATGAACTGGTTTATTGTGGAGGTTGAAATGTATTAAATTATTTGACCATAAAAATTTCTACACACACATTCTGTTTAATGCCTTTAGTTAGTGTTCAACTGGAGATAACCTCTGCTCATTTGTTGGAAGGTCTTTAACTGAAAGACATTTCCACTTCCTGTATGCCTCAATTGGTTCCCCCTTTATGCAAGTATCCTTAATACCTGTATAATTATGCTACATAAGCAGGTACAATGTAACAGTTGTTGACATTGACATTTATTACTTTAAACTAAAACATAAAGTTGTGTTGTTGCTTAAATAAGACAATCACTGGAGCCAGAAAGGCAATTCATTACCTTTTAACTACAATAACAATACAAAATTATAAACAAGTTTAAAAGTTCAAACACTGAACACACATGCAGGCACGCGCACAGACGCACACACTATGACCACAAATTCTACAAGAGCAAAAGCAGTAAATTCAACTGGCTTATTAATGCTCAGCGATGCAGCTGTTATGATAAAGTTTGACAGCAGCTGGCTCCTGGCTGCCAATGGAAAGATTCCCTAGCAGATGCAGAACTGGTGAGTCATGTTTTCACACCAATTTTTAGAGGTGACAGTTTCTAGAGGTGTGGGCATGCTGATGCGAAAATGATCTTCATGGCAGTCATTTAAATAAATAAATAAATAAAACTTTAAAAGCTTGGTTGGGGCCCTGCCATTGATACAGTGATTGAGGGGCAGAAGTCAGTGAGATATCTCAAGAGCCTTGGAGATTTGTGTGCTCTGTCAGGGCCGATGTAGAACAGCTTTTAAATTCTATTGTCTGTGTGGCTGGGAAATTCAAGTCTGGCAGGTGGTTCAATTTCAGTTATAAGCTCTTTTCATCCACCCCCATGATTCAGAAGCACTTGTAATTCTCTGGAAAGCTTCCACATTTTGATTGTTTTTTTTTTTTTGTTGTTTTTTTGGTCAAAAGTCAGTGTAGTTCAGACTTCTTTTTACTGTGGTTTTGTGCAGTGTCCATGAGGTAAACTCCCCAAAAATGTTAGGGCTGTTCTGAAGGATGTGGCAGCTGACCAATGGCTTTGGTTGTGGGACACACTTCCAGGTCAATTCTCTTACTCTGTTCCGGAGTAGAACAGATTCCAAGGTACTGGCAAAAGCGGCTTCATCCATGTGGTGAACCATTCATTACAAGACTGTATAGTACATTAGACTCACCTTTTGAAACAAGGTAAAGCTTTCTTCACTCCATTACTTACAAACTAAATTGCTCATGTAATTCATTAACTGATTCCCACATTATTATAGGAAACCAATGATCCACTGCTGAGGTAGAGAACACAGAACGGTAGAAAATATTTTCATAGCCAGCTGCACATACAATATGGCTGAATAACCTAATTACTGGATTTCAGGACATTGTCTAAAAGAGAAAAGCATCTCGCTTTTGCTGCTTAGCTGAAGATCTAAGCACATAAAAGCAAATGTATGAAGTTTAATCATTTTTTTATTGCCCTACATATCTAACTAATGACACTGGGATTAACTTGCAGAGCATTCCTATGTTGTAATATTTTTAAGGCTCTCTTTGTGATCTGTTTTTGAGCTGTTGCCAAGGTATCACATCAATTTTTTAATCTTAGGGTGGTGAGAGTGCTCAAATTATGATTCATTTACGCAGTCAGTTTCCTGTGAAGATAAAATAAAGTGAAAGTAAATAAACCCACCGCTGGCACCCTCCAACGCCGTTACACCAGTAACGTTCACATTTTAATAATGTATATTCCCTCTGAACACGAACCTCAAAGGAGTCTAAGGAGTCTGAAGTCTCTGTACTGAAAGCCAAATGAATGTTACTGACATGTTACCTTAAAGAAACACTTTTTTTTTTTTTGAAAAACTGCTTTGAACTCACTTATTGCAGCGCAAATCGATTAAAAATGCCACGCAAAGGGAGTTTGACTCGGAGCCTTCTCTGTTTTTCTGTCAACGATCAGGGGATATTTGCTGTTGAAGCAGTCAAAGGCATTCCGGCACGACAGAGTTTGGACAGACTGCTGATCGGTGACAAGGGGAAAGCAATAAGGCTCTCCATGCTGTTCAGTTGTGGCTCAGAGGATGCAAGCTGACAAGAGGAATTACAGAAAAATCAGTCAAAGCTTGACTCTGGATATCAGGAGAGCTTTGTTTTCACAGAGAGACGAGCGCTGGTACAAGTTCACACGCATGCATGCATCCACACTGTTTCTCACTTTCCCTCAAAGACACAAACTTAGGAGTACATGTATATACAGAGTGGTTCCATGGGAACAGGTATATGTGGCTCAGGAAGTGCATAAGCTATCAGTGAGCACTTCCAATTGCATCTCACTATGTAAGGATTTAGCATTGAAGGGTGTTAAGAAGCACTATTTCTAATTAATAAGGCAGAATATACAATGCAGTTTAAGTATTTGGACCGTGAATCTTTTGTTTTGGACTGCATTTATATATATAGCTCTTTCATCCAAAGCGCTTTACAATCGATGCCTCTCATTCACCCATTCACACACCCTCACACACCAACGGTGAAAGACTGCCATGCAAGGTGCCAATCAGCTTGTGGGGAACAATTATGGGTTAGGTGTCTTGCTCAGGGACACTTCGACACGCCCAGGGCGGGGGATCGAACCGGCAACCCTCCGACTGACAGACAACCGCTCTTACCTCCTGAGCTATGTCGCCCCCGTTTTGGCTCTATACTCACACGTTGTATTTGAAATGAAACAATGAGGTGAAATTGCAGATTGTCGGCTTTAATTTGTGGGAATGTACATCCATATCAGGTGAGCTGAAGGTAGAAATCGCTGCCCTAATTGGACAATTGGCTGTTCAACTCAATGTTGTTGCATCATTAGATCATCCACACAAAAGTTAACGGGAGGTCTAGTGTTCATTCTAGGTGAGGCATTTGCATTTGGGGCCACATTTACTAAGCATTCCACAAATTACTGTCAGTGCTGCAAATTTCTGTGTCACTGTATGTTTTCAATTTAGCAGGATATTTACTGTGACTGGTTACGTAAATGAGCAGAACTGCAGTTAGTGCACTGCCGGTAGAGCTAAGACGCATCTTGTTCACGGCAGGGAAGCATTGTTGTACAGCTCCATCACTGGTGAATTCAGGTTTTGGGTAGGTGTCAGGATCCATGGATACAATGGATAGGCACTGGCACCTTTAAATGTTAACACGTTCAAACACAGTTCAAAGTGGTTTAATTCTGCACCTAATAGCCAAGCATCCCCATAATCACTCTCTCTCAATTTGTCGAACAAGAAACTATTCCTAAAGATGTAGGAGTCAGGAGTTTTATAAAGATTTTAAAATAATTTCTCTCCTCAAACAAATGTAGGGGAGGGTCACCATAAATGTAACGCTTGATAAATATAACACGTCAATAATTTAATTTACAAAGTGGCTACCATAGCCATTTTAGGTTTGGTTCGGTGTAAGGCTTTATTTTTATTTTCAATAAATGAAATCATACATCATTTTTTTTAAAAAGTACTCTGACCTTGAAAAGGTTTTGGAGTGTATTATTGCTGGAATTGGATGCTAGGTGACCAAAAACTGTATTGCTCAGCTCTTAGTTACCGCTTCTGAGTCGCTATAGCAAATGTTTTTTTTTTGGTTTTATATGTTCACAGAACGCCATCTAAAGAGAAAACAAGGAAAGAAAGAAAGAAATGAGATGCTCATGATTCAAAGCATTCCACCTCATTGACACATGGTGGGGGGAGTGTTATAGCTTGGGCATGTATGACTGCCACTGGAACTGGCTCACTTGTCTTCACTGAAGACTTGACTGCTGACAGCAGCAGCAAGATGCATTCTGAAGTGAACAGAAACATTATCTGCTCAGATCCAGCCAAATGCCTCAGAACTCATTGTATGGCCCTTCACCTTGCAGTAGGACAATGACCATATACTGCAAAAAACATACTGCTAAAGCAACAAAGGAGTTTTTCAGGGCCAAAAAGTAGAATGTTCTTGACTGGCCAAGTCAATCACCCGACCTGGATCCAACTGAACATGTTGAACTGGTGTGAAGACCTTTAAGGCAGCTGATCTTTCTAATTACTTGTGGACCTCTAAAATGGGGGGACAATGTATGTAATTTAAATGGCTGTAATTCCTACATGATCAATGGATATGGATGTAAATACCCTTAAATTAAAGCTGATAGTCTGCATTTTAACATCATAATCATAGCTTAATTTCAAATCCATGTGCAGGAATGCAGAGCCAAAACAACAAATATTGTGTCACTGTTAAAATACTGCACTGTATTTTGAAGAAATAGGTGCTACTGACTTCACTAAGAGTACAGTATACCTCAGACTTGGTTTACATTTCTGAATGCGGATAACAAAATAAATAGGATAAGACCCAAAATCAAATAAGAAATGCTTTTAATGTAGCACCCCCTTCATTTTGAAATTATGCCCCTTTTTAGGGATTCCCTTTTTTGCAGTATACTTGCATTTAAGCAGTATAACCTTTAATTATTTTTTTATTTATGCAGATGGTCACATTGGGAAAAAACATGAAGTGGAGCAGGAAGTAAGTGGTACTCTCAGAATGTGAGATTTTGAAGTAGCTCCTGTGCTCCATTACTTTATTCCCGAGGTTTAATTAAGTCTGGTCCACTGCTTATCGAGTCAATTAAACTCATAAGCTGGTATTGACTTTGTAATGGTTGAGCTGAAAGCCCTGGCTTTTTATATGCAGTATTGGCACTTAAACTTGAAAACAGCTCACTGTATCAAAGTTGGATTTTATAGAAGCATTCATCATAAGTTTAAGTTCTCACTGTCATAGGGTTTCTTTCTCTTACCCCCCCCACCAAATGTTGGACTTTCTAGGAAACATTACCAAGCAAATTTTGACCAATGACATCACCTCTGCTGTAAAGAATCCTCCATGCATTAGTGTAATTTCAGAACTGTCTTTTTGCACACTGGCAGAGTTGCGAATTAACACTGCCATTCAACTAATCAATCTTTAGTTTTTATGGCGTAATTTACAATCAGATTACCACACAGCAGCTATACAGTAGCTGCATTAATTTGACGCATAAATAAAGAGCCCATTTAAGAAACAATAAGCAATGCATTAAAGCATTCACGTAGGAAACACTGAATGGAAACATTTTCCCAGGTACATAAGGGTGGATGAAGTATGGCAGAGAAGGCATTATACCTTCAGCTGATTCCCCCCGCTTCAGGTTGAAGTCCTCTCAAAGAGGTTAAGTGGGATGAGGCCAGTCAGGGCCTTTGATCCCAACTCTCCTTTACAGTTTTGAGTGGCAGGGAACTTCACACAAGGCCTTGGGAGAAGAGGCCTGTCAGGCCTCCTTCTAGAGGATCAGACTCCTGCTGTTTAACTTCCTGGTGAAAGGCTGCCACTTAGCAATGCAAATCTTAGCAGAAAATGTCATTACCGTCATCAGATGACAGTCTTTGAGATTCATAAACACGGCTGTGCTCCGACAGGAACATTTCTTCTGCCTTCTGATTATAAGAAAATATTTATGTATTTCTCTTTTTTGGAGTGAATGTAGTCATGTGTGAATGATGATTTCTGTCAGAGATAAGATTTCGGTTATTTTCTATTTGAGTAAGTGACCAGTTTTCATCATTTGAGGACAGTTTTTCCACACTTCCTCGTCATGTCTGCTGTCTGCTCAGTGATGCAATGAACTTCTCAGGGTAGTACTGTACCTCAGCTCCTCTACCCTCTCTAGAACTTTTACCAAGCCCAGATCAGTATAACCTTTTTTGTTTCAGTGATTAATTTCATGTACTTTAACATTCACATTAGGGTAGATTTGTTATTGTTTTATAACAGTTTAAAAGTTCAATATTGTAGACATCAAGAGTCTTCACTTCTTGCACTTGCCATCTCTGAAATGTATTTTCCCCATCTCAGGAATTACTGCACTTTGGTACCTGGTCAATCACAGTTCCCCTCAAAACCAAATACCAAAGACTGAGCCAGGTTCTGAGAAGGTCTGTCTGAGGCTAAAATTCTTCTGAAAGGGCCCAGGAGGACTTTAACTGCTTCTAGTTTCGTTTTATAAAAGAAAATGTGATTGTATTAAATTCTATCCTCATTTTAGTAGGATTTACAGTAGTTGCTCCACGTACCTAGGAATGGTGGGTGTGGCACTTCTTGTCCCTCAGCCAATCACAACTCACTGAACTAATACACAGCTCAGCTCACACAAGCATTGTAAATGAGAATAAGACCTAAGTCCTAAAACCTAACCTGTATTTCTCTAAATAAAGTGTCACTTAGAAGAGTGAGAGAATAATAGTTAATAATCCATAGATCATTCATGTGAAATTGTGTAGCTGTTTTGGCAAAGGATGGGAAAAGAAACCAGGGAAGCAAATTGCACCGTATCATATTTTTAAAAATAAAAACATTGAGGTATATCCATATGAGGTATATTGTAGACATCTGCAGAATGGGGAAGGTTGGCAGAAAAGAGCCAGAGCAATGAGCAGCTGCCAGGTGCTCAAAGAGACGGGACAGCCAGCTGGCGAGAGGATGAATGGAGAGGTCTGGTTGGAGTGCATGGTGATCATTGTCTGAAGATAGGACTATTAATATTGGGATTCACCAAAATGATATATATATATATATATATATATATATATAGGGGAAATAGACAGGGACGAACAGTGGACTGATTCCTTCCAATAATGCTTTGTATTCATTTTCAGATCCACTGCCCCAACACTAGCCATCAAAAAAAAAAAACTTTAATTCATACATTTCACATTAGCCTCAGTATCTACTCTGAGCAGAAGTGGATTCACTTTTGAATGTAGTGCCTCTTGAAGGGGCTCTTAGACAGTAGCTTCAGACGGCTGCAACAAATCATATCATCGCACCAATATAAACTGTATGACTCAGTCTTCTCAGACAGAGTTGTACCAGATCCACTTGTGCTTTCGAAGGGGATCTCCCGGCTTTAAGTAGGGATGGCAGTTTAAAATGAGAGGTAAAGTAGTATCACAACAAAGCAATCCGCAAACATCATGGCTGCCGCACTGTGTGCTCCTCATATTCAACCAGTGTCTGTGCTGCCCAGTGAACCTCTGATCAGTTAGGCTTTATTTTCCAAGGCCAGCAGTTTTATCCACAGAGGCTGCAGTGCATACATGCACAGGAGCCACATCTGCAGGAGCGCTCATCCCTTTCGGTGTGTGGAACAGGCTCCAGGAAGATAGGGTTATTTGGGAATTATATTCCACCCCCACCACACACACACACCTCTGTATTTTCATCAGTTTCTCCTTATATCTCATCTGCTAGGGTTTACTGCTGTTCTGCCTCTCAGCTTAGACACATTGAGAATATAATCCAAAATATATAGAGGAATTAAATAAATATATCAAAGTATTACATGAGGTCCCTTTCCGCTTTATCACTTGCACAACGTATCGAGTGTTTATATTCATCAGTAGCTTCTGTAATTAAGTCAGTAATCAAATCCCAATATGTACAATTTCTTTGCTTTACCAAGCTCCAGTGTTTAATTTCTGGGAATCATGGAACACTGAAGAGTGGAAGAAAAAATGTTTGCCTTTAGCCACATGCAGCAGCAGAGTTGAGGTGCCCACGCCATCTACTGGCCATGATGGGATTGTGATTAGTCAGTGCCCAGGGAAACACTCTAGGGCTAGGGGCAGCCGCCATTCCTGAGTGATGGGGATTTTAGAACTTTAAAAAAAAAAAAAAAAAAAGAAGTAAAAACTAAATCAGATGGTACTGTGCTTTCTATTCATATGAGAGTGAAGAATGCTACAACACACTACAGTGCAGGCTTGGGGAGTGGGAGTCTTGTGTCTCTATTCTGGTTGGAGTTTCTTACATTGCTTTCATTTTTTTCAAGATTTACATTCACAACACACTTGATGAGTAAAGGGTAGGGCACCCAGCTAAGTCGCTTGCCCCTTGATCATAGCGCCCTGAGATTCAGAATCAAATTATGACTGTGCCATTGCTGACTGCTGGCAGAAAACTAGTGATCATTTTTCTTTCCTGTCAGGAAAAATGTACATCATGGTCTAAGTACTAAACATGCAGGTGAAGAAGTGCCTTTGATATGTTGTTACATTCTTCTTTAGGAATGTAAAATCTGACAAGATATCAAGACAACTGCCTGATTAATCTTCACTTCCTGGACAGTGTGCAGGGGTTTTACCCTTTGGAGAAGCCTTTTGGAGTACCCATGTAAGTGATTATCCTGAAGGTCCTTTTGATCTAAAAAGCTCTTTGAGATTTCAGCCATATGGTTTCATAAATCAGTCTCCTTTGGGGAACTGCATGGCTCATGTCAATGACACTAACAAAGGAGAGGATTTCTAACAACTGGGTCATCAAACCACTAGATATCTTTCAATGTACCACTCACAAAATATAGAGCAACACACCAGAGTCCATGTTGCTGGCACACAAGAGGAAACCCATTTTGTGAGCAGCAAAGTCAACAAGGACATGAGCCGTGCTTTCTTTTCAGACAAACCAAAAGTGTTTGATTTAAGCATAATGATGCAGCATTGTTACTGAAGTGTGTCTGAACTGAACTTATGAGCATATGAGGCATTCTACCGTGGGACACGATCTGTCTTTATTAAACATTCCCAGGTTGGGCCTGCAGCTCACAATGCTCATAGACAGTGAGCAGGGGGGACATAACAAAGGCATTGCTCATTAAAGTCAACTGATGAAGAATCCCACTTTCACAGGGAACAGGGCCATTTTCAGAAAGAAAACGAGAAAAATTACAATGAATAATAATGAAAAACAATGTGTTTGGACCATCACCAGGCACGTGGTCCACAAGCCCATGATATCTTAATGTTAAGATTCCAAGCTTTAAGGGGACAAGAAAGTACTACGGTCTCCCTGTAGAAAGCCCTGCTCCCTTCTACAGCCCCACGACTGATGCTTTCTGCAGGGTCTTCATCACACCTCTCCCGCAGATAATTATTTAATGACATTTCCTGGAGAAGATTCATTCTCGTGTTGACAGCCATGTCTCTTCTATAAGGCAAATGGAGGAGACGACACAGTCAAGGCTTGTAATGAAGTGCATCCACCAGGCCAGAATGCCAATTGAATTCAGGTCTGATGAGGGATTCTACCCTGGTCAGGTGAAGATCACAGAGCATGTATTCATTCACTGCACATGTCAGCTTCCTGGACAGGAGAGCAGTGAAAACCAGGCTCACAAGCTCAAATCAGAGCTTTTGTAGATATGCTAATGTTTCTGAATCCATTAAAAATAAAGTGCTTAGCGTTTTCTCAGCTATGATGTTGGTCACAAACTGAGCATGCACATTTGGCTTTTGGATCAAAAAAAAAAAATCTTCAGTTATGATAATTTTAACAGCTTGTAGGACAGCAAGATTTTGGTGAATTGGTAGAAAGCAAACAAGTGGTCACATTTGCACACACCTGGTCACTGGTGGAAGCCAGCTCTCCAAATAAAAAAAGGTCAGAAGCATAAAATTTATTCTGAATATTTTCTTTAACAGATGTATTTTTGTCTTAAGTCAGTTTTCTTTCTTGTTTTAAACATAACATTTTCTTTGGTTGCTCCCATTTTCAAAAATTACCAGGTAAAGTGCAAAGCAAACCTCTGCAAAAACTCTCACATCCAACTTCACTGCCAACCGAATGGGAAAAGAAAAGAAAAAAGTCAGGCTTTTTAAAACCTAAGGCTGATCAAGCACAGGTGAGTCAAATCAAGCAAACGCCACCCAATCAGCTCCACTGGCAAGCAAGCCACTCCTCCCACCTGCCTCAAACATCGGGAAAATCACTGGCTTTGGGAAACACAGCCACCGATTTCGAGAATTTCGAAAGAGGTTTTTCATGCACTCATTAGCCACACGCAGCTAACAACTAACAAATTCCACTCTGTGCCATTGGAAATGTAAACAATGCAGTTTTACACAAGCTAGTTTTGGTATCTGGAGTTATACTTGCAATATGTAATGTTCTACATTACATATTGCAAGTAGAGTTTGGAGAGTTGCAAAAATAATACACTTAAAAATTAAAAATAAAGTAGCCTAATTTTTACATCAAGCCAGCTTTTACATTAAAAGGTATTTTGATGTTGATCACTTGTACTGAGCATGCACATTTCGCCCTGATCACCCAAAAAAATCTTAATATTAGAATATGTTGGATTATATTATTTTGGTGACATTCACACACATTGGTCACTGTGGTTTTTTTCTTTTTCTTGGATAGTTAAAGGTTAAGGTTAAAATGAAAGTAAAGGTTATTGAAGTTTTATTGTTTGAATCCGTAATTTCTGCTAGTTTGTTTTATGTTGTACAAGTACCTTCTAAAGCAGACACGTAGGGCACACTTTCTAAAGCACACTGACTTAGACCATTTTTTTGCTGAATAATTTACATTAACTTCTGACCAATAATTTGGATGCATTATGCATACTTTACGAGAATGCAACTGATATCATCTGAATTAAAGTGAGTGTTAATGAGCTGAAAATAACCATTAATTATCACAGAGGGATGTATCCACCGCACATCCAACAATATCTATTCAAAGTACTGTAATGTCACGCACATTTCAAGCCAGACATAAAGTCTGTATTGAAAAAAAAAACCTCAAGATTGTATGGCTGTGGTTGGGGAGTGCCAGTGTAGACATAGCTTTTCCAAAAGTCACTAATTTCTTCTGAATTGCAGCATACCTAAGCAACTGAAAAAAATGACACCATAACGTTCCCCTCGACCTCTTCCTATATGTTTCTGAATCCCAGGGAGGGCAAATACATAGAATCAGTGGCGTAGCCAGAAATGAAATTGCAGCAGGGCCTGAATAAAAGTGGGTGGGCCACACAATTCATTCCATAAGTAGCTCAATAGCATTTACAGTACATTACAAGCGCGAAAGTGTTCTGCTATGCGTTGGCCTGCTGTGTCACACTGCTGTTGTTTATCTATTTAGTTTGCCTACTTATGTGGATGTTTTTTTGCCAGGTTTATTTGCAGTAATACTGATTTGTCATTACTATTAGACTTAAAGATCATGTTAAACAACAACATTACAGGTAACGTAAACTAGTCGATGTCCTCAAAACATATCGGCTTGAGAAAGTCTCATAAATCAGCTGCTGAAAATGAATGAAAATTTGAGTCGAACTATAAAAGTACATGTTGCTATTTGTTAGGCTATATAGGCTACCAAAATTGTAACCAGAATTCCTTACCTGAAAGTTAGTCAGATAAAAGAACGTTTAAAGCCACGAGGATCAATCAAAGCTCGCTAGCATTTTCATCCCTTCCACTTAGGCTACGGTTACACTAGTATTTTCATGCGACTTCTGGAATCGAAATTTCAACATCCGATCACACCAGGCCACATTTGAGTTGCGTCCACATTTGACAGTTCAATGCAAGCTCTTGTGATGAGATCTCAGTTTGGATTTCATTATCCCAGGCAATATGTAAAAAAAAAAAAAACCGGCAAAGACATTCCAATGGCTTTCAGTATTCGTGAGATTGTGTTCTTTTTAATTATATATAAACTATTGAGTAGTCGAAGTAGGGCCCGCACCAGCTGTGCACTGATCAGGAGGCAGCAGCAGAGGCGTGCTGTTAGTGCGAGTATTATGCTACTGTTTGCATCCACTGTTTCGGTCGAGAGGAGGATGTGGATACGCGAACGTAGCCAGCACTGGTGGAACCACATTGTCCACAACTTCACAGATTCCGACTGGCTTGTCAATTTCCGTATGCGAAAGCATACATTGGACCACATTTGTCATCAGCTGCAGCCTCGTCTCCACCGTCAGCACACTCATCTCCGTGCCCCCGTGTCTGTGCGCAAACGAGTGGCTATTGCGCTATTCCATGACATTTTTCCAGTGAAAGCGTTTTGAGATGCCTGATTATGTCCAGACTACAAGCAATTCCGATCACAATGTGTGCGAGACCACCTCGCCAAGTGGTTTGTCAGATCCGAATTGAATGCGAGCAATATCCGATTTGTGCGCGTCCACACCTGTCACTTAATGCAGCCTCGCCTGATTCGGATATTAAAAAACGTATAGAAATCGAATTTAAAAGAGTAGTGTAACCGTAGCCTTAGTCGTTCGGCTTCATTCCCTAGTACTGTATTTGTGGAATCCACGCACTGAATTTGGATGAGCTCGATTGAACAGATGTTCAATAGATGAAAAGGGAAATGACGCTCTAAGTAACGACGGTGACAAGTCCACGTTTTTTCTTTGTTGCTTTTATCGCTAAAAGACGAGATGCGAGTTGCACCCTAGGATGGGCCTAGGCAAGAAGTGGGAAGGCCTAGGCCCACCCAGGCCCACCCACGCCCCTGTATAGGATAAATTCAGCATACTTGCAATACAGAGGCTTGATAACAAAACAAAATAATGATAATTAAACAAAAACTATCAGCCTGAGGGTAATACAACTAGCCTAGCTAGCCAGCCAGCTAGGTAGCACCACCACGTAGGGATGGAGAAGGTGGGAGAAAAAGAGGGTTGAAGAAAGACGGAGAGTGGCAGAAGGATAAGGTTGGTAGGGATTAAGAGCAGAAAAATAGCAAAATATCTACAGCTAACCATTACAAATCTCTATTGATAATGCAAAGAATGATTTTCTATGGCAACGGAGAGTTTTGCTCAGACTCAAAGAGCCTGTTTTAGGAGGCAGAATACTTTTATTTGCCTCAAACTATGGGAGGAAATATGCAATGAGACTACATCATTTATTGACCATTGCATAAGGTTCTTCATGACGTCATGAAGGACCTGGACGCAACAGCTCATAGCCTGAACTCCACCCATTTAATCCTCACTGTTACGACCTGGCCTAGGGTCAGACTGTAACAGGATGAATGATAAGGGAAATGAGTGGAGAATGGGTAATTTACTGAAAATTGACCAGTAATTCCATTCCCTATCTGCCTACCCAAATCTAACAGAAAGCTGGCTAGTCTTCAAAGACTACTGGGCACAGAACGGCTTTGAACGTGAAACATCAGACAGTTAGCCAATAGTTTGAAACTAAAAGTCTGAATAGTGTACCCCCAACGGAGTGTTAAATCTTCAAAAATACAAAAAAACAAATTTGTGTCCCGATGGAAGGATTTGTAGCCCAGCTGGGAACACACTTACTAACTGGAGCACTATACGGTGAACAGGGGGCAAAATGAGAGACGAGGTTAAGAACGAGGGAATGGTCAAAAACAAAATTCAAACAGCAAACAAAGCAGAGGGGCTAGGTGAGAATCGTAATCAAATACTTTTCCCCCACTGTACTTTACTGACTGTAATGTCATCTCTTTTGGTTGGGAGCTCATATGGTCTATGCTCTCATCTGACTGGTTTTCACAATCTGAACCTCGTTAAGCGTGAGAGGGCATCCAAAGTCCCGACGTCGTAACCCAAGACAATATCATATAATGTAAGTCTGCCCTTAGGCCTATGCCCTAAACAGACAAATAGAAAAAAGTAAGGATGCCATTTACCCTACTTCCTCTGAGTTCAATTTCAACAATATATTATAATGGCTTTCTTATTCATACTGGATAAAAAAAATACAGCATTGTGTGTGGAGCACCAACCGTGGAACGTTGCATGATTTGTCGCAAGGGTGACATGATGTCAGGGTGAAGATGCAAAACTCTTGCTTTCTCCAGCACGAGGGACGTACACAAGGGTTAAATTGGGATTTGCAAGGTGGGTGCACCCTGAGATCCGGTGGGAGGTGGGTGAAAAAAGGTACAAACCAATGAATGTCTCAGCTCAAAATAGTTGTATCTTTAATTTATTGTGCACATAATTGTAATTAAGGAAAACAATGTTTTAAAAAGAATGTATACTATTGATGCAAGCTTTCAGATAAAATATTTCAAGTTTATTGAGTGTCATAATGCTGAGATTTCTTTTTTTTACCCACGAAAATAATCGGTCATCCTCCTCTTTTGTCCTCCCTTTCTTCCTCCTTTATCCATCTTTCTTAAACTGGTGAGGCACGAAACTTTCCATTAAACTAATCATTGATATCAAACTGTTTTAATAAATTTTCAGTGCTTAACAAGCACGCAAACATCTGACTAATCGATTGGAAAGGGACAAACAGCTTCTTCGCATTGTGTTAGGGAGATTAAATGATAAATGTGATTTAGAAAAATCCGTTTTAATCACTAAGCAGTAGTGGAATCTTCCCCTGATTTTCCTTGAGTATCAATTCAATTAATCTGCAAAATATGCTACTGAATACTGTCATATATAGCCAGCTCTCCTCGAATAGGCAGTTTTAGCGAGTAGCCAAAGCCTCATATAGCCTACATTTATTTTCATTTGCAGTACGAAATTGTGCACATTTTTAATCAAAATTATTTGCGGATACATGCACTTCTTTGTCCGTACTGGTATTCATGGCAAATATCTGCAATGCGTAGTTTGTAAACAAAATTGAAGTGCAGGTTTTGTTTTTGCTGGTTATTCTGGAAGCTAACACGGTAGATAACAGACTGGTGTATCTTGTTTGTGTAGACTACTTGGTGATTAAAACAGATTTTTAACGGATAAATTGAATACATGATTTAATCCCCCTAACATGGTATGAAGACGTGTGTTAGGCCACTTGCTATTTGATTAGTCGTTGGCACGCTTGATAATAAAGGAAAATTACTAATGAAAACAGTTTGAGATCAATGATTAGTTGAAAGGAAAGTTTTGCGCCCCACCAATTTTCAGCTCACCAGTCGCCTCTGAATAAAACGTTATGTATGTGGGAAATATTCAATCCTAGCTTAGCTGCTGACCAGCAACCTGCTGATTTTGCTGAAGCTATCAAAGTTGCCGTTAATAATAGCCGTCGTTCGTGGGGGCTGTTTATTCATCTCTCTTTAAAATGTTGCATAGATTACCTACCGCGTCCACTTCCAAACAATCAAGACAATCAACGATATTTTTCTTTCTGTGCCTGTCTATATAAATGACTGTTCATCCTGAGTTTTTTTCCTTCAGTTTTTTGATTGGTTGAGCGAGTAACTGGCTAGAGGGAACACATGGACTGGAGCATACTGAAAATGGACTGGATTGTCATAGTTATTTGTAAAACTGCCGGTCAAAATTATTTATTTATTTAGGCTACCAAAGGTGGGTGTACACCGTCCACCCGCGTCCACCCCCAATTTAACCCCTGGACGTACACCAAATTATTATTTATCATCCTTACGGCAGTCCTCTGGTGAATAAAGGTCACTCCTCTTATCTCTAAGCTGGAGGACAAGCCTCTGAAGGGGGAGCGAATAGTGAATAGGTAATGGGAGGAGGAGGGGAACCGGAGAAGCTCAGCACAAGAAGGATAATATACCTGTCCTTTATTGATTCATTCATTTATTTATTTCATCACCTTTTTTTCTTGAAGGGCACATTGAAATAGGACACACCATACCTTTCTGACAAAACTTTTTATTTTCCAGCTCCTGTCTACCTGTGATTTAGGAGTAGTTAGTGTGAGGTGGATTGAACTGTTGTAGTTTATATTTAAATACAAAAGACCCCAAATGAGAAACATGGTGTGCACTGACCTTTAATCTGAACAATCTATATTTCTTCCTTTATGAAAAGATAACTCCACAGTTTGATTTTATGACTCCTTTTATTATACAAGTTGGGTTTTACTGTTTCATTGGGCTTTAAGATGACAAGGATAAAATGCTAATCTCAAGATTTTATCTAAATATTGAATATAAATCCATAATTCAAATATCCTGATTTATTTTAATTGGTGAATAGATGAAATCTCACCTATGAACATCCATGTAAGCAGTCAAAAGAACTCCCAAGTAGATCACCTTCCACACAGGAGAAGACAGTCATGCTTTCATTAGTATTTTACTCATGCCCAGGTATTATGGCAGAGTGACGTCAATATTAAGGCCACCTCAATGCTCACTTATCGCTTGCTTAATGTTCTGGGGAAGGAGTGTGTGCATTCACAGAGTGCAACCAAGCCCCTAGATGGCAACACTGCTCAGTTCTGGCTACCGACAAAGCTAGTTCACCTCTCTTTCTGAAATATTTAATGCAGCTCCAACTAGTCTTGTATTTTTTTTGTATTTTTGTAGCTTGCCTGAAAGGAATGGTAGGCCAAGCCCTTATTCCGTCATCAGCTTACAGATTTTTACAGATGTTTTCTGAAAGCAGAAATGGGTTCAAAATCCAGGGCAAAATGAATACATGCATTTTAAAAGAGTGTAAATTAAGATGAAGAGCTGAGGGCAGTCTCGGTTACTGCTGTCACCATGCCCGGAAAAGAGACCCGAAACATAGCTGTTACTCGGGATGCATAACTTCCCATTGATTGGTTTTTCATCTAAGACCACGGTAATGGATTCCTAAACGGTCAGCTAAAACCATTTGCTAAGCTGAAAGTGAACTTGCGCTGTTGTGCCCACTCATCATTGTGGATAGCTAATACGTTCTCAAATCAATCTGTAAATGATTTAAAGGACTGCGTAAAGTGTATTTTTATGAGACAGAGGGATGTTAGCGCGATGTTGGCTTTACATTAGACATATGGTGTCTTTCATTGCATTCCAGCCCTTCTTCCCAGCAATTCCTCTGACCGGCAGCCAAGCTCCTGACAGCACACCCTCTCAGTTCCAGCTCTTGAGTCTGCTGGGACGTGTCTCTGCAGTGCCAATGCTTGAGGAAGCGGGAAAGGAAGTAGGAGGACTATTAGGCATTTATATCTGGAGCCGGGGCTGTTTTACACTCGTGCTTGAGAATGTGTCCTGTTTCGAGTGTCTGTTTTCACAAAGGCCACAGATTGGGTGTGAAATGCTTATCTATTTAATTTCAGGTTAGAACATATGAAATCAGAATTGCTATTGAAATAAATACATATTGAAGCAGAAATAGATTATTTCACAGAAAATCACTCGCTCGCAATCGCTCTCAGCAATGTTATTGTGGGTAATTGTAATTGGACTTAACACACCAAGTTTTTGGCAGTTCTGTGAAATGAACTTAATTTTGGCTTACAGTACCACTATTTGGAGTATATGGACAAGTATACAAGTATATGGGCTTGTCTGATAGACAAAGTGTTTAGGTGAGACATGTCATCAGAAAATGCCTGGGAAGTGTTTTGACCTGCCCATCTTAATCAGAGTCATGACCAGTGGTTAATTAGAATAAGAAAGGTAAATGCTGTATCAGGCACTTTGCTCTGGGTGTTATACCCCCTTTTTTTCTTTCTCTCTGTCCTTCTCTTTCAATTCAATTCTCTAAAAAGTCTTCCATGCCATTGCATGCATGAGGTCAATGTATTTCAAAGCTAATGAGCTCTCTGTCTCCCTCTTATATATATATATATATATATATATATATATATATATATATATGTGTGTGTGTGTGTGTGTGTGTGTGTGTGCGTGTGTGTGCATGACTTATTTTCTCATCACACGCCCATGTCCAATAGTGTTGTGAAAATCGATATCAAACATGCAGAGAAGGCATTTGCCATAGATCACAAAAATCACATTACAAGAGTGTTTTCATTTTGGAGAATTACACCCAGTGCTAAAGTATTTGAGATATTATCATGAGATAGCCTGCCTAGTAACACCATTTAGAAACGCATGTGATCCACGTTAAATAATGGACACATCAAATAGTAAAACGCGAAGAAATGTAAACCAATATGAGGGGCCATTTACAGCACTGTGCTATAAGTTTCCAAGCACTAATAGAAACAAGTACTGCGGTCACATTAAATACAAAAAAAAAATCCATTTAGAGACATTCTCACTGATTCAGCCATCATTCTACTTATAAATCTCTGACCTAGCCAGTGTAATTGCTCAGAAGGTACATTACTTTGGACTATAATTCAGAGAGGTTCACTTGCTGTTTCCCAATTGCCTTTCTCCATACTTGCTGATCTGTAAAAGAGGCCGTATGAAGTTACTGACTGAAACAGAGATGCTACCTTTAGGCTTGGGCCTATCTCTGTGTGGTGTCTTTCTTTCCTCAGTGATGTTGTCAATGGCAGCAAGGGAAGGAGTTGTGTTGATGTGTCTCACTATGGTAACAGTATATAATGATGTCAATCGGAATAGGGGTGTAAATTAATAGCAAATTACATTTGTGCATGAAATAATTTTTGTAAAATAAATGTCAATTATTCCTAAGTGATTGGTTTTAGAACATTAGTTTGATACATTACAGTATAATTGACACAACAAGGCTGAAAACTATTTTTGAAAGGCTTTATCAGTGATATGTTTATGATTTTTTTGCCATTAGGTTCCCCGATGAAATCATATTCCCAACATTGGTTGCTGCCCACACGTTGAGCTTTCAGTGTACTTGCTTATGTTCTCTTTCATATTCGCAATCAAAAATAGCTACACAACTCATTGCAAATAGTTATAGCTTATACATTATTCCTTTGTGTATGTCATTGGTCAATCTTTAACATTTGTTGAAACAAATTGTTTAAAAGAAAAAACGCAAAAAAGCCAAAAGTGAAATTTTCAGACAAATTGTTTACACTTGCATCTTTAAAATTTCTTTAAACTTGTACAATTCATCTTCTCATCCATGCAGTACAGCATCTCCATTAAGTCTATTCTTTGCGAAAAGCATAATGCTCAGGTAAGCTGCTGTGTGAATGAATGTGCCATCCAAACATATGAGTTGAAGCAAGCAATAGCCTGTGGCGCAGCTACCGTCAGTCACGTCAGTGGCTGTTTGCACTTGGAGATCCATCTCTGCTGACTGCTGCACTTCAGCGGCTGGCTGACGTCTTCTGCTCAATCCTTCGATGCCCCTGACCTCTCAGGATCCTGGCTTTTAAAAGTGGGAATTTCAGGAAAGGGCTCCACATTCAACACTAAAACGATATGTCTAAAATGCTCTAATTCAGAAAGCAGGTTTCATAGCTTAGGTAAATTCTTCCAGAAAATCAGGACGTAATGTAATTTGCACTGTAGTTTCAACACTTTTGTTTCTGCGACAGAAACTAATGTACTCTGGAAAAATTATAAATGGATTGTGCTGACAATAGAACTATGAACATCTTTGTGTGGGTAATAACAGAGTCTTGGCAAATATGTTTTGTAATTTATTCATGCTATTTCTGCTTGATGTCAGAAATTGTTTTCTGTGTATACCAAACACTCTGCATGAACATATGACTACTTTCCATAAAGTCAATGCTGAATATTTGAATCTATTCTAATATTTAACTTCTTTTATTTATTCTAATATTTAACTATTAAAATATTGCATAATGGAGTGGAGGACCCTACATGAGCATGAACTGTGTTGTCTGTTTACACTAGCCAGATGTATACCAGGTGACCCATGATCACAGGAGACCAAGTTGGGTATGTGCATGTGCGTGACCATGCATAAATGTGCGTGTGGATCTGCGTGATCGTGCATAAATGTGCGTGTGCGCATGTCAGAGTGCATGTTGTGAATGTTTGTTTATGAAAATCATGAAGTGCAATGGCAAGAACGTGTCATTCTTCATTGGATTATAATTTTAAAAGGATCGCCATAGGATACCAAAATTCCAGAGATCCCAGATGAATGTGTATTTCCTCAATTCAATGGGTGAAAGAAAGGAAAAACATATCTATGCAGAAAACCTTCACATCCCATGTTGTTTTAATTCTAAATGATATTACTTGTACTGTGCGTTAGGTGTGGTCCAGTGTTTGAGGAGAAATGCCTGCTCATTCTCATCTATGATAGGGGCGACAGGAGGTAAGGTCTGGCAGTCGGAGGGTTGCCGGTTCGATCCCCCACCCTGGGCATGTCGAAGTGTCCCTGAGCAAGACACCTAACCCCTAATTGCTCTGGTGAATGCGAGGCATCAATTGTAAAGCGCTTTGGATAAAAGCGCTTTGGATAAAAGTGCTATATAAATGCAGTCCATTTACCATTTACCATGTCTATGAGTCAGTACCTGGGCAGAGCCCCACAGAGCTGAGTATTCAGATGAGTGATCAGTCCGTAACTGTGCATGTGCCCCAGCATCTCCCAGACTGGCGGCCATGCTCAGACCATGTTTTGTTGTTTATGATGTTTATCTGGGGCAGAAAATAAGGTGTGATTTGGGGAAGGGGGGGGGGGGGGGTTGCTGGGGGATTCATTCATTGGAGTCCGAAAACAACAGAAAACTCAACATCTGCGTTAATAGCTCCCCGGGGACAGCTGTTTGTGTCTGCAACAAATTGAAAGGACCGCTTCATCAACTGTACATTTGTTTGTGTTGGAAGATGTGGAAGAACATGTGTTTTTTCCAGTTGTTTGTTATGCATTCTTTTTCCATTAGCTTTGGTTGTGCAGAGACCCTGGTGTGTTTAATTCTGTGGCCATCGAACCACAGCCCAGACTTTATCATTCCAGTCAACCATTACATTACAGGCATTTAGTAGATGCTCTTATGCAGAGTGACTTGCGCAACTCTTTAGCGTTTTTACATGGTATGCATTTATACAGCTGGATATATAATTACAACAGCAGTGGCTTGCATGGGAACCAGACCTGCAACCTTGAGGTTATAAGCCCAGTTCCTTACCCATTATACTACAGTGTCACCTCTGAAGTTACACTTATGCATTTTGCTTCAGGGTGACACAGCAGTTTCTCACCTGGGAAACAAACCTACAGCCATGGTGTTGCAAATCCAGTTCCAGAACCATTATGCTACTTTCACCCTGACTCCGTGTCTATTTGTCCTGGTAAGTCCTGATTAATATTCAAATCCAGGTTTCTGTGCTGTGGCCTGCAGCTGACCTCATCGTTATCACTGTTCTCTCTTTTTTTATGCATCGCCAGGATGTCGGCCTCAGTTTCCGTTATATTCTCATTTGTGTTCTGCTTGTGTCTGGAGCTCCTGCCACCAAGAACTCGTATCATTTGCACAAAGGTCACAATCGGGCAGAAACCTGAAAAGAATTGGCCCCGGTGCCTTCGTCTGCCTGGCTTCACATGAGGGTAGCAAAGTTTTGAGACTCCCCCCATAAACAAAACAAACAGTTACTGCTCACGTGTTGTTTTTGTTAGTCTTTTCCTTGTGTTTATTTTCTCAGGGGCAAAAACCACTGGCACGTGTGTTAGTTTGTCAAATGCTCAGTGTTAACAACTTCCACATTTGGGAAACAGATGGAGAAGTTCAGTTGCCTTTTGATAAGAGACATAAACTGAAGTGGAGACCTTTTGGTATCCCCTTGTTTTTTGGGTTTAGGGGTGACTGGGAGGGGGGGCACAAGTGTTGCGGAAACAATCTGCCTCTAAAACAACCACCTCTGGTATCAAAAGCCCCTCCTTAGCCCCTTAGTGTTTTAGGGTTGGGATGTGGGGATGACTGTGTTTTGTATGTTTTTACTATTTTTGTATTTTGTACTTTGTTTTTTAATGTCCTTTCTATTTTACTGTTTAATGTACTTTCTATTTTACTGTCTTACTTACCTGCCCAGGGACTACGGGTGGAAATTAGCAAATTGCTATAACCCGGTACATTACAGTACATCTTTCCTTGTTTTATATAAGGTTAGTGTTCTTTGTACACTGTCCCTGTTTAAATAAACTAAATAAATAAATAAATTTGTGCCAGGCGGAAGGATAGCTATTCGGCAATTAATTCATAATTCTGAATGTAGCTGCCTCTAAAATAATTAAGATCTCGTTTTTCTGTCTTTATTTTTTACTCGTAATAAAGACGCAATATGCATTGTGTAAATAACTCAGCTTTGGAGATGCTGGAAGAAGAATTTCCGTCACTTCACAGAGCTAAGTTAGGAGCTGTTAGTACCATTCATTTGCAGCCATTGATAGAGAATGCAGCACGTATTGTCTTATATCCTTGTACTGGACGCACAGGGATGAAATTGGGATCAATCCTCCTGTATGAATGTGGGTAAGATAGCAAAAAAGTAAATTTCACAAAAAAGAGTCAGAGTATTTCTTTAAATTGTGCTCTAGTTGTTGGCTTTGGGAAGAATCCTGTGACTCTGATCCCTACTCCTCTGGCTCAAACCTGAACAGCTAAATTGTGGTATCAGGATCAGCGATTATGTCATCTACAGACTCGTCAGAGTCATGTGAGTCACTCATGATGTTCTTTGATACAGAATCTGACATGTCAATGCTGCCTCTTTTCAACCAAATACTGTCCATTTCTGTCATCTTTTCAACCTAAAGTATAATAGCTGAGCTGCTTGTGCTCCACCTGTGACATCACGCATCACAGAAGTGATCAGTTTGCCAAATTTTAAGCCATACTAACAGCAATTTCAGCTTAATTGAATAAAAATTTAAGAATACCTCTAGAATTAAAAAAAAAAAAAAAAAAATGGAAAGAATATCTTTGGGGGATGCTGTTATGCGGCACTTACCATTTAACTTGTGATGGCATAACTACCAACTACCAGTCCTGCATGGATTCAGGACACTGCAAACTCCCCTCTATCACTCCACCGAAGAAAATTGCCCTCTTGTGTGCAAGACCATCAGCCAGCGCCATTCATTCTTGTCAAGTAACGTCACTGTAACAGCCCATTGCTATCAAATCATCCCCCCGAATTCCCCACACCAATCAGTCTATATCGATCACAACGATCTGCATCGCAGCGTCCGTCCCGTAGATTGCACATTTTTCCATCTGAACGAAAAGGACCTCCTACTGCAATGATTTTAATTAAAGATCTTCATACTGGGATGTAATTAATTTAGGGGGTATTTAGGGAATATTTTGGTCTACCGAGCATCATTTTTGCGGAGTAAATATGTTTTAACAACTTAACACTTACAGTAAACTCCATTACCCTCATTTCTATGAATGGCCATCTGGGATTGTCTGTGAGTAACTGAGTGAGTCAGTGAGTGTAGTCCAGTGGGAGCTGTGTTTGTAACCCAAATGGGTCGGAGTGGAGGGAGATTGAGGGAGATACTAAAACCTGCTTCTGTAAATATTTATAATTTTATGTAAAACAGACAATGTTATGTGCTGAAGGTTGCCAGGGACAAAGATGTCACAGACACCATAATGGGACGGACACTGACTGCTCTTTTCCGACAGACTTAGAATTGACATTCACTCTTGTCCACCTGTCTACCCTTAAAGTACTAAATCACTTTAATGCTAGAAAAAAGGGTTAGACCTTGTTTGTGAGACATTTTCTTGGTTTCATTTCACCTCATTAGAAGCCAAGGAGAAAGTGCAGTGTCATTCTGCTTTTTACTGATGTAAACTTAATTTTAAGGAATGTGTGGAAGGGGTGTGGCATATCTGACACTTGGGCCCAGTCGAACAGGCCCAGAGGAGTTACGTTACAGTCTTTAGCATCGTTGTTGCTAATTACAACTTACCCTCATACGTTATTTAGTCATGAATCTTTGTTGGCAATTTGGATCAATGGGACAGCTGTGGTCGACTTTGTTTTTTCTAACTGAATCATCGAAGGCACTTAGAACTCCTGCCAGAGAAAAAATCCCCACAAACAGCAACCATTCTCCTTTTATGGAACCCAGTCAGTGAAACAGGCCTGTTTTGTTTTTTTTTAACACGAATTTGAACAAATTACAATGCTGCTTGTATGTAAAGGAGGGAATTAAAAACATGTGTGACTTAAGACTTGTGGGTGAGTGAGTGGGACAGTATACAGACTACCTACATTTCCCTCTAACAAAACCTTGTAGCTGCAGAGTTTCAGGCACTTAACCCACAGATAAAAGAGCCTCATCCATGCTTCCTTTGTGACTTATCCTCTGTGGCACATACATATAAATGATTAATTTAGTCCAGTTCAAGCCTTATGACATTGCTGTCGAATCAGAATTTTATTAAGAAAATGATACATTTCATGAGATAATTTTTTTTCTCGTATGTAGCGAGAGTGGAAATGACATTGTGTCATGCAGCGGAGTGGCAGGCACTCTTATTCGGGAAGGTAAGATAAAAGCATAACCGGTCTAACTCTCTCGTGTGCCCCCGCTGTTAACTAAAAAGGGATGAATTGATGGCAATTACTGCCGCCCTGTAATACCTTCCCTCTGTGACTGAGGGGTTGACATTTTAACAGCGTGCACCAGCCATCGTGAAAAATAATGATCTGCCCATGCCAAGCTAAAGGTGACGGACTGTAAGATTCTGAATATCACAGACAGGACCAGACTCCACGGCTGCGGTGAATCTTCAATGAAAAGGCAATCGACTATTTTAAAAAGGAAGGACGTCCAAGGAGAGTGAACCTTTAGAATGCAGACAAATGCTCCCGGCTTCACGCGAGGCAGGCCAGAGTAAATCTCAGCCCTCTGCTTAGACACCATGCTGTTATCTTTCACCACGTGTTTTATCGACTCCTAATAAATTTCACCATTCTTGAGCTTACCTTTACTGTCATTAAAGGTCAAGAGAGCTTGAACATCAAATACAATAAAACAAGATTAATATCTTATATCTATGTAGGATTATATATATATATATATATATATATTAACTACAATACTGTACTTTTCTCGCTCAACTCTATATTGACTGCACAAGACCAATTTGTACACCCTACAATCACCATCGCCCCACATAAACATAAAAATTGGCCAATAATACATGATGGGAAATGAGTGTTACATTGTCATTCATTGTTTCTCAGCAGCCAGATGGAAATCTATGTACAGTAATACATTTAAATCACAGCATCCAGTAACTTCTAACAGTTAATTTAGACAGATTAATGCCAGAGAGAGACAAATAATCTCGGTAGCTCTTCACAGCAAGGACAAGGCTCTATTATTTATCCTCCATCCATGAAGATAACATACCATTATCTTCTAGCAGTGCAAACAAGGACTATAAAAATCTTAGTTTGTGTCAGCCGTGACCTTGCTATTCAACAAAGGTAAGTCACACAGCACTGAAAAGATGTGCATATGGGGATTTGGACACTTCCAATATAAATCAAGTATTGCTTTACATTACTATACATTCATTTTGCTTATACTTTTATACAGAGAGACTTGCAATATTGGAGTGTATGAAATGGAATATGTGAGGGAGCAAATGACATCTGCAGTGGTTTTTGCGAGTGTATTATTTCACAAGAATAAAATAGGGACTGTTTTCTCTTTCCCAACTCGATCAATGGTTGTTTGTCCCAGATGGGACTGCCCCTCGTAGCTGCCAAGAATCACAGCCAAGAGGCACCTGGATATGATTTTAGCCAAAAGAGATACGGACTCCCAAAATGCCCCTATATGACCCATCAAATTTATATCCACGCTCTCTTCTGGAGTCACTCAGACAGCTAAATCCCCTGAGACGTCAGTGTGTAAAATTTACTCTTCAACATTCTTTTCCCATAATTCTTTTCTCATTCTTCCAAAGTAGTTCCTGGAAATGAATTGCAGTCATTTCGACATTTGAATTTACTGGCTTAAACAGCCAAGGGAGTGATGGGAGAGGTGTCTTCATGAGGTCTTGTGAAACCTGCAATGGAAGCAGTCATTATATGCTTGACTGACATGAGTAAATAATTTGCTGTTTGATTGGTTCAAACAGTGACTGACACCTCACTGTAGGTTTACCGGTACTCATCACAGGGCTTGCTCTACCATAAACAGAACAATTATATTCTTTCCATAGAATAAGTTAGTTCTGTGTTACTGGACTGACAGTACTGTAATCTAGTGAGTCTAGTCTAATGAATCAAATTCAATGTAGTTAAAATGATTGCTTTCACATCTACCATGGTTTTTTATTCATATATATATATATATATATATAAAAATACACAGAAATATATAGTGACAGATACGTATAGCTGGGAAGCACAGATGTGGGAAAACACAAACATGACACAACAAATGTGCCTAATTTCAGCTTTTAAATCACCAAAATAGAGCTAGAATTGCTACAATAGCTCCTAAGCATAAACTCTTAAGCTTAATTGGAAACAGTTTTCTCGTAGAGATGATAAAATATGATGTAATCCTCATATCTAATGCAGCATTGGTTCATCCTTCTTTGAAATTTGGAACAGATTGGTAGTGGTGGCGGTGTGGGGGTAGGGGGAGTTTTGGGGTTTCTGTGGCAACACTGTGGTTCCAAAAATGACCTCAGCTCAGTTGCTAAACCACAGTCAAGGCAGCCAGCTACAATCAACTAGATGCGAGTAACACACAAAGCAGGGGGTTGTTTTTTGCTCTAAAAACATGGGTTGTCAAGGGATAAGGCCACCTCTGTAGTTGTTTCTGGAGTATAGGATCAGGAAGCAGTGAATAGATGGGGAGGGAGGGTGGGGGTCCAAAGGAACTGTGCAGTCATGCTTCCATGGAACTTAATGAAAATGTGCTCTCTCTTTCTCTGTCTCTCTCTCTTTCTCTCTCTTTCTCCCTCCCCCACAACATAGTTCAGAAAATCTTATGCCATTTGAAAAATCCCCACAATGTTAAAATATCTGCTTTTCCTGTCTCTACATTTATTTGTTTTTTTTCTTTCTTTTTTTTCCACAACCATTTTCTGCAGTTCAATTTTGAAATGTTACACGATTGAAAGAATTACTCTGTTGAACCTTGACCATTAAAAGAAAGCCCACGGCCCCCACAAAGCTCCATGTTTGGCTGAAGAATGGAATTACAGGAAACTCTGGAGTGTTAGAAATCTGAGCACTTTTGCAGATGGGGGTGTTGACTCTGGAAAGCTTATAGAGGCATGCCTGTTACCATCCAGGAAACAGCTCTAGCACTAGGGCCATGTGGATTTGCTCAACAAAAAAAAATAAAAACTTTCTTTTCTACAGCCTGTTGTAAGCAATCAGATGGGCAGATAGACGCTCACACTCAAGTTGAGCAGGCACACCTACCCAGAGGTCTGAGAGCAATGCTCCAGCCACAAGCGCTACATCAAGGCAGACAGGCAGACGCAGGAATTTCCCTCAGCACTGGCACCGACAGCGTGGGCACACCTGCCAGGGAACTACATCTGGGAGCACTGAGCCTGCACGCCTCCTGGCCATAACTCTGCGAATGGACAGAACTGGCTCTGCGCACGCACACTGTACCGGCCAAAGGAGATTTATGAGGAGGATACCTTTCTCCTAGGATAGAATAGTCCACAAAATCGTAAGTGCTTCTGTGAAATCCGGCTCTTGGTGCTAACCGATTTGTGTGAGGCCCGGTTTTCAACGTGACCATGCTGCGCTCTTTTGTGGCGTGGTCAGCGTGGGTGCTGCTGGCTGCCAGCTGGACACATGTGGAGGCGCAGGGGCAGGATGCTAACGCTAACCCCTGGAGACAGATGATCCAGTGGGAGAATAATGGGAGGGTGTTCAGCCTGCTGAACAGCGGGGCTGAGTACGTCCCCGCTAGAGGCCAGGATCAGGACAGGAGTCACCGGGTGCTGCTGGCGGACACGCCTCCTCGTGCAGAACGCAGGCCCCAGGGCGGCAACGTGCGCCGGCAGGCGCCCCCCAGGAGCAGCTCTGAAACGGTGCGAGGTCAGACCAGACACCCCTTTGGATTTGGGCAGGTCCCAGACAACTGGCGCCAAGGTGTGCTGGGCACAGGAGATGCCAGCAGCCGCCTGCCGTCCTCTGGCACCCGTTACAGGCCGTCTACTGGTTCATCATCATCATCCTCATCATCATCGTCTTTCCCCCAACCTCCTTTCAGCGGGCCATCCTATGCACAGTACCCCTATCCACAACAGCCATCCTATCCTTTACCCTTTGATCCCAGCATTGGAGAAGGGCCTGGACCTGGCCTGGGGTACGAGCCTCCCTTCCAGAGGGGGACAGGATATTCAGGGGGCACAGGTGGAGGGTATGCAGGAGGAGGAGGAGGAGGTTACACTGGTGGGGGGTACGGGGGTGGTGGCTACACAGGAGGTGGATACAATGGAGGGGGTTACGCTGGTGGAGGATTAGGGCCAGTGGTACCACAGTCACCATCGGACTATGGTGATGACAGTTACCGTTACTACCAACCGTATGGCCAGCCTTACCAGCCTGCTCAACCTGCACTGCCTGCGCAGCCTGCTCAGCCTGCGCAGCCTGCCCAGCCCCCGTTTTCTGACAGCCTGGACCGCAGGTACACACACAGCCTGTACAACGAAGACACCTCAGGGCCTCTTCCAGACACCAACACAGCTGCTGCCGCCAATCCCGCCGCCCCTCCCGTGGACAGGGTGGGACCGGCAGCGCAGACGCCAGTGCGGAGCCCCCAGTACGAACAGTTTCCCCCCTTCAGAAGAGTGCAGCCGCAGCCTCAGCCACAGCCCCCCTTCGTGCCCGTTCAGTCTGGCAGAAGCCCCCAGGCACCCAACACAGCAACAGACAACCAGTACGTCAGTGTTGGGAGCGTGTACCGGCCGGAGCAACGAGGTGAGATATGGGCCATCCACCCAGTCCCGCACACATATGCACGCACGCACACACACACGCACACACACGCAGACACACACACACGCTCACACACACAATGAATCAGAAAACTGACACCAGCTTATGTATACCAGCTGTTTTCATGTATCTTTTTTTTTCTTCACATAAGTGACTTTTAGGTTTAGCTCTTGTGTCAACATCCCTTTTGTCGAAATGTTATTCTTGTGTTTGCGAATGGAATTTCAAATATGATTTCATTTGTGGTGTTTATAAAATTCGGGCAGCCAGAGGTTTTTACTTAGTCTCGCAGCAAACTTCAACGGCAGCGCCTCTCCTATGCGGTCTAGGCAAACTGTAGAAGTAAACGTGCTGAGCAGCGTTGAGTGGAATGCACCTGGAACCACTGAGGTCAGCAGAGGCAGGCAATGTGAGCTGGACCCACGTGGCGAGCCACTTCCTAACATTTGCTGAAAGTCAGAGGAAATAAGATGCAGAGAGAGAGAAAAAAAAGATCTAAAAGTTCTCTGGCAGCCACTAACTGACCCAGGGGAGCATAAACTTCATTACTTCAAACGATTTGTTTTTGCAGCTGGAAGATGACATTGTTTCTGGATACTTGTTTCATTTGTTCACCTGTGTCTAAATGCAGACATACTGAAAAGAAAGTCCGTTAATCAAGTGCCAACTGTTTTATATAAACACTGGTATTTGTTTCACCATATTCGTGTAGTTAATGCTGCAGTTCTAGTCACATCTACTGTATATAATGTAGGGTATGTTGCATTTATGACTATGGTCCGGATCAGCCTGGTTTCCATGTGGAAAACGGTAATCATAGTGACCTCACTGCAGAGGCTGAATGAACACATTATGATGTTGGAACAAGGTGAAAGACTGGGAAACAGGGAAATGGGGAGCTGGGAGGTGGGGGGTTGGGGGGCTTTCACACAGTGTGCAATACGCAGAGCATAGTAGTGGAAAGTTCCCGTAACATATGTGGTCCCACAGCTCAGGATAGGAAAAAATTCTCTACCGGGGGTAATATAAAAAAGAAATAAGAAAAACAGATCAATGAGATCCTTCTATTCTGATCTCCTGCCAAGAGCACAGATTTCCAAACATTTCTTAATGTGAAACACATTTTTCATATTTTCTCCCCCCTCCCCCCCACCTCACATTCCACTGATCAGCTCTGTTATTAAACTCTTAGTTAGAGGTTGGATGGAGTGGAATTGGAGGTTTTGGGTGGGTGGGGGTGGGGGGGGGGGGCGGTGAAGGGGGCAGGTGGAGGGAGGAACACCCATTTTATTTCTCTAAGTCGGCTCTGTGCAAAAGCAACACTTATTCATATCAAAGGAATTCAAGACATAAAGGGGTGACGCAACTGTCATCATGTGGGCGTTTCCAAGGGTTCCAGCTGCAGTGGGAACACATAGCCTGAGGTCATGGAATTTGCAACTTAAGATTCCAAGCACATCGCAAATAGTTATCAATCTACCCGGCTACATATCGGCTTCTTTTATGTACTCTCTCCTCTTTATAAAGTGGACAAACACATTTCTGTGTGTCATTCCTATCCCATGTTCCAGCATACCATATTGCACAGGCTGGTTTGTAGATCTGATGTAAAATCACTTACCCTGACATGATCTTACAAAATCAAATTCATAGTACTGTACCTAAAAAATAGATTCATGACTAAGCATATTATTTTATATACGAATTACATTAAATAACCTCATATACAATGCAGGACCCGAGAAGCTATTTTTTTTGTGAAATAACAGCTTTGTTGAGACCAGTCTTTTCCTACTGCAAGAGGCAGGAAGCTGCAGCTGGCAGAGGGCAGAGGACAGAGGGCACACAATGACATTAGATGGTGAAGAGTGAAGGAACTGGAATGCTCCTGTAGCCAGGAACGGCACCATTCCTCAGTGTTTTTCAGATCAGTCCCGGGAAGCTTCCTCTGGACTGTACGTCTGCCAAGAGGCGAGGTGGAAAACAGGATGTGCGCACAGCTCAGTGAAAGGTGCAACCGTTACTAGAAACTGGTGGACGACCAAATTACAGTGACTTTGAGGGAACCAGAGGTGGCAGGGCTAGTCCATGACTTTGAAGGGAATGGAGGTCATGCTTGATTTTCTCTCTGCTAACAGAAATGCAACTATGCCTGGTGGTATACTGATTTCAAGCACAGTCTGAGTGATACTCAAAATTAAACAGCACTGACACATTTTAAGTAAAGGGGTGAAGCTGATGTTATTTTCAAAGACCTCACCTGATAAAGCCTTACCATTGCAATGAGGAGAAGCAATGCATTAGTTGAGGATCGAGGCTCAGTAGGTTCTCATCAATATTCATAAACCTTTTTCAGTTCAGCAAAACAAATGGAATTATTCTCTTGTGCACTGTTGTCTACACAAAGTATCTTACAAATATTATTTGAAGAAGGCAGTTTACAGTTTTGTACAGACTAAACAAAGCATTGTTTTATTGAATATGACATGCATAATCAGACAGATCGCATTAAGATAAAGTAATGGCTTTCATAACCCTTAACTTCACAACTTGTTTTACATCTCTTGTTTTGGTTGAAAGAGATAATTGTGCATAATTTAAAATGTTTAAACATTTTGTCCCCTTTAAAATTGTAGGTATGACTTTCTTTGGCATTAACTCTGGCAGGATAGATTTGCTTTTTTATTTGTTTTCGTGTTTTTCTAACAGTGCTGGTTGAATGCCCAGTTTTAAAACAGCAGGCAAGTGAGATCATTCTCTCTCTCTCTCTCTCTCGCTCACTCGCTCACTCTCACTCTGAACAATACAGCTCTTGAGTTTTCTAGGTTATCAGATATTTTAGTTGTAGCATGCTAGCTAATGTGTGTTAAACGAATACCAATTAGGTGTTTTCTGCAGTTAGGTCCTTAGCAAGACTATCCTTTTGATGCTAGGAAACAGCCAGTTTAATTATCCAAAAGGAGCAAGAAACACAAACCTTATTCCATTCACCCGCCCCCCACCCCCCACCCTTCACCCACCTACAAACACATACACACCCATCCCTCCCCACCCACCTACAAACACATACACACCCACCCCTCCCCACCCAGTCCAAGCCCATGAGAGTAAAACGTCTCTTACAGGACTATGACTCAAAGGTCATGGTGATGATAATCTGGAATTTGCCAAAATTAGGGAGTCCAGATTGAGAACATTGATAACTCCAAGGCATACTTGTTGTAACCCCTGCAGCTCAAAAATAAAAAAATAATTCTTAGATGCCAAATATTTTTAAATAAACTGTAAATGAATCTAAAAGCTCTTGATCAATCAGATACTTTGTCATATGTAGCCATTTTCTATATTAGAAATGCATTATTACAAAATCAAGTAAGACAGTAAGGTACAGTAAGGACAACTTCAGTGGAAAGAAAATATATTGATTTAATCTGAGCTCTTTTATGTTTCCCTAGGCTTGCCTGATCTGGTTCCCGACCCAAACTATGTCCAGGCCTCTACTTATGTCCAGCGGGCCCATCTCTACTCCCTTCGCTGTGCAGCTGAAGAGAAATGTTTGGCCAGGTGAGGTTCCTACTTATTTACAAAGGATGGCTTTAATTTGCTATGGATGAGTTTTGACTCCCGAATGTTTTTCTACCCTCCCTCGTGCAGATGATCAGTTTGGCACATTTGTTAAAGGCAGAGCAAAACCCTGAATTTAAAAATGTTAGTTATGTACTGGATTTGAGAAAATATCAGTCAATTTTTGCATATTAGCCACTTAAATGTTACTAAATCGATGATCAAATTGCATTTAAAGTATATCTTAGCAGGTCCAGAGTACATCCTGGTTACCTTGAGGGAACGGTGCTTGCTCTTTATGTACTGTGCCTGTGGAGAAATAGTTCAGAGTGTTCTGTTAGTACCGTTGCTTCTCCACATTGTTCCCAGTGTAGTCTCAGCAGAAACCTCTGTCCATCCTTTCAGTAAAGTGGTGATACCGGGCCCTCCCAGAGCAATTTTACAGTCAGCTGCCCTGATGGCTCTTGTGTACACCCTAATATCTCCAACAAAGTAATTCCTCACAGACCTCTCATATCCTGGCAGTATATCACAGTAATTGCAGACAGATGGCTTGATGTGATTCACTGCTATCTGCAAAGTCAACAACTGTTGAGAGATGAATTGCACACAGTCACAGTCACTAGGTGTCATTCTGAAGAGTGCTTGCATCCTGCTGTTTTTGTCATAAGTCGCAAGTGAATGTTTCCTTTATCTGGCCGTATGGTGCATTTGAGCAGATATCGGTGATGTTTACAGACTGTCAAGCAAACAGGCGCCTAAAACTAAAGAAAGTTTTAACGGGTCTAACTGTTTTCAATGGTCTATTTAAACTGTGGCAGAACACATAAACAAATATTCATATGGTATGAATTTCTAAAATTGCTAAGATCTATTGTTTACCCAGTTAATTGAATGACATTTGTTTTTGAATTTTCATTATATACTTATGTTAGGTTATTTGTATCATTATAATGATTATATAGGGTTCTTTCTAGTAATGTGGATCAAGTGGTGTGCATGGTTGGAAGGGGGGTTTGTTTGATGGAGGGGGCTGTGGGTCTTTTACAATTTTTACAATATGGAAGTCCATTTCCTGCATTTCCGTGACTTCTGAAATGTGAAATAACCAACAGAATCCATAATTAGTTATCCAATAATTTCAGCATATTTGGGAAATCTATTACTCTCTCAGTTCACACATCCTTAAAGTTCACACAGTACCATGCTAATAAGAAACATAATTATAATGTAAATATAACAAATTGACAAATATTGAATAAATTAATTCACAGACATGCACATTCAATGCATCTCAAAATGACTTACAGAAATGGAGTTCAATAGAACAATAGCTATTTCCTATGACTAATTATGTGAAAGAAATACCCAAATAATCTTAATATATTTCACTGATTCACAGCAACTCACTGCTGTGCCCTTTCCATACCATTTTGAAAAAAAAGCTTGATTCTGGAGTTGCTGCCATTTTGACAATTTACCTTGTCTCCACATAGCTCTGCCTATGGATCTGAGGCAACAGATTACGATGTGAGGGTCCTTCTGCGTTTCCCACAAAGGGTTAAAAACCAAGGAACAGCCGACTTCCTGCCAAACGCGTCAACCTGAATAGCTGCCTCAGTGAGATTCATGGGTTCTATTATCATCAGTGATATGCACAGGTGCATGGTACCATCAGTGAGTATTTCACAGTGTGGTTCTAATTTTATCATCAGTGAGTATTGCACAGTGTGGTTCTAATGGTACCATCAGTGAGTATTTCACAGTGTGGTTCTAATGGTACCATCAGTGAGTATTGCAGTGTGGCTCTAACTGAGTGAGTAATGTGTAGTGTGGTTGTGATTGTATCACGAGTACCGAACAGTGTGGTTCTAATTGTATCATCAGTGAATACTGCACAGTGTAATTCTGATTGTAAATGGTAAATGGACTGCATTTATATAGCGCTTTTATCCAAAGCGCTTTACAATTGATGCCTCTCATTCGCCAGAGCAGTTAGGGGTTAGGGGTTAGGTGTCTTGCTCAAGGACACTTCGACATGCCCAGGGCGGGGTTTGAACCGGCAACCCTCCGACTGCCAGACAATCTCCTACCTCCTGAGCTATGTCACCCCCCGGGATTGTATCACGAGTGAGTACAGCACAGGGTAGTTCTAATTGTGTCATCAGTGAGTATTGCACAGTGTGGTTCTGAAGGAAGTAGTACAATAGTGGAGGTGTCAAAGAATTGTGGGGTTTTTTTACCTCTTTTTTCTCGGAAGACCCAGCGAAACCCTTTTCTACCTAGAAATGACACTAACAAAGGAGAAATGCATTGTATCTTATCACTTAAGAAGTCTACAACACCATTTTTTACCAGTCTGATTAAAAACAATGGCAGAATCATTACCATTATACAGTAAAATCACCATATTAAATATATCTCTAATATTAAGTTGTCTTTTCTAAACTTATTTTGAAGGTTAAACAAAATGTTGTTCCCCAGGAACTGTTTACAGTTAAGTACAGATCATTCTCAAATGTATTCTTATTGGTGATTGGTTATCTAGTGTATTTACAGCGTAAAAGAATGTGAGCCCCTTGTCTTGCACCAAATATTTTTGGGTTTTTTTTTCTAAATAGCTGCATTAAGCTGCGAGTCAATTTTCTATCGAGGTCCATGGTGTCAGTCGGCGTTTTTTTCCCCTTTCATTTTAATGTTTTATTGAATTAATTACATTAATTCATTTGTGTGTCCACTGCCCAGATGCGCTTGCATCCCGCACGCTGTCACTGAGCCCAGCATATGAACATCTGGCACTTAGACTCTGTGCGGAGCATGCGTATGCTGTCGTAATCACAGCGAGAATGTCACCCAGTTGACCGTGAACGGGCAGCACAAAGCGCAGGTTGACGTCAGTGAGCGTCCCTTCACTCACTCTCAGGGGACCCCACAACGTAGGGAAATGCAGCACAGGAACTGAACACACTTCCTCTCTCATCCCTGGCTCACCCAGGAGCTCCAGGCTGTATTTGATGGCACTCTCAAGGGTCAGTGGAGTACAGTACCTTTTCTCTCACCTGGGAGCGGCATAGTGGGATGCACATGCATTAGAGCCCCAGCGTAGAGATGGCCTTTCACATAAAAAAATAAAAGCTAACACAAACACCCAGTGCATGATCCAGATCTTCACAATACCTCGATTGTCCCACATCACTCTTCGGCATGTTCCACCAGATGCTTCATAATGGAGTTCCACAGTATAAATGAGGCAGTGTCCTGCTTTCCCCTCTATTACGTAGCTTGTACGTTGGCCATGTTGTTTCAGTATATTGATATTCCACAAACTCTTGGTAGACTAGGGCAGATTTCTTGCACATTAAGGTTCTGCTCTATTAAATTATTTTTAAATTGGGATGACAGGTATACCATTGCGTCAAGTTATGCCTTGACAGGGTGACATGCCCCATACCTGTACAGCACTGAGAGTTTGTAACTTTTCAGGGTTTCCCACTGAAATAACCACAATGACCACAGAGTCTTAGCCCTTAAAAACATTTAATTTCTCTACCTGTACCAAATTTTGGGGATTTTGCATTTCCTCTTCTTCTTCTTCCTGCCGATTACATCATCACACATGCTCCAGGCCCATTTGACATTTAGCTACATAAGCCAATAAAAACATTGGATAAACACACAAAATGGACATATATAGAAGTCCACACGTTAAAAAAAGAACATTTGCACCCCTGGTGGCTACTTTACAAGTAGCTCCCTGGTTAGCTCACTTGCCCATGGGACATTTGGACGAGTGACAGGCAAATCACCCCCTCGGACAAGGTTTTAACTCATTACATGGGCTTGCTTGCTAGCTAATAATTGCCTAAAATATTTTAACTATTGCTTTTGCAACTGCATAATCTTTGTGGGAAATGCATATTTCTGAAAGCCAAATAAAATACATCCAGATTTTAGACAATTTTGTTTTAGTCATTTTAGCTACTTTGCTAACGGATTGACAGACCGAGTATATAACATTAGTACAGATGGATCCAAAATGAATCACCAAAATCTGCATTGTGATTTGGCCTGGTATGTAACGTTATCGCGGTCATATGGACACAGCAAAAGATAATGACTTAATGGCAGGTATATCAATTCTCTTAATTAGGATGGTCAAATTCACCACTGTGACTGTACTGTGGGGGTGGTGGTGACAGAGAGATAACTAAATACAAATAAAAAACAGACATATTGAGGCCAATCAGATAAATACTGAATCTTTCAAACCAATTCAGACATATGTTTGCCCCAATAATGTACTGTATGCTTGTAAACACAGGGCCAAGTTACTTGAAATAATTTAGAAAACATTGGGTAGCATTGCTTTGGAATACAGCCATTATTGTTTCTTGTAACTTGGTTAATTTTGATATCGATACTTCTAATAGCAAGCCTAGATTTTTCAAGTTTGAATTAATGACTTATAGACCGTGCTTTGTACCTTGCCATGTTTGTACATTGAAAATGTGTTTTTCTTTAGTAGTAGTGGAGATATTTCCATAAAAGGGCAAGAATGATTAAGTAGTAGTTAATTGCTTCAATGACCTTTCACCCTTGCAGTCAAAGGCCATAGCTGTTGTTTGTGCAGGTGCTGCATGGGAGTTTCCCGGGCTTCCTGTTGCCTTGGTGGCAGTTTATAGTGTGCAAATGTCAAGCTTCTGCCAAACTACCCCTGGTCAGGGCTTTCATTTTTTCTTATTGCATACAGTCCAGCATAAGTGTGGAGTCACCTGGATTTGAACACATCTTTTATAGTAGGGGAAATTACTAATGAAAATTAAAACAGATGGATTGGGCTTTTTTAGATCAGAGTTACAAGACATTATTTTCTTCTTTAAGCCAGTCAGTCCCCTTCTAGCCTACAATTATAGCCTAATGAGAGAGATGCAGAGGTGAGACACCAGGGTTCTTCTAGACCTGCAGTGCCACTTGTGTTTTGCTCTCAGTGTCCCCTTCATCAAAAACGAACTAAGAATCGCTCATCTTGCATCTAAAATGTCTTCTGAAGAAACATTTCTTTCCCTCATAAGTGGATCTTCATCAGGTATTGTGATGACCTTGCCCATGCCTTCCACCCTGACCACAGCAGAAATTTGTCACACAGATGACTGGTGTACTCTTCATCACCCCACTGGTAGAAGAGTGAATATGCTGTTCTACCTTACACCATAAAGTCAACCTGGGGAAAAGGAACATGCGAGCAAGGTCCCACTGGATAGGTAAAACTCTGTATCTGTGAGGAAACAAGGCCCATTTAGCACAGCATAAGCTGTGTGTGTGGCCATCTGCAATTAATATGGTTTCAAATAATAACTTTCTGAGGTTCCTTCTATGAAAAAGTACCTTTATATAGTTTCATACTGCCATCCACTAGCTTCCTCAGTTAATGCACCATCAAAGTCCGCCCATTAAAATGAGGCTGAAAGCAGACATTATTCACACAGAAGGGTTTTTCTGACTCAACGCACTCCAACGCTTACTTCACCTGCATTACATTTCCTGAAAAAAAAAACTACAAAAATAGTTTTCGGGAACACTTAGTGAGCCCAAATGCCACATTCATTGCGTGAGCCTTCCTGCAAATTAGACCTTTAATGTCACTGATGGCTTTCAATAAAAATCAAGAGAGATTTATTTTGATAATTATGACTCAATGAAGACGGCCAGCAGGATGAATGGCTCAGTAATTCACTTTAGTTCATTGCTTTTTATGCGTTAAAAGCTTTGTTCACAGATCATCTGACATCTGCTATGGGAAATGCAGCTTGGCTCAAATTCAAGACCATTAGCCCTGTAGTCAAAACTGAAGACAAACTCAGGGGGATTGACTAAGGTGTTATTTATTTATTAATTTTAATTTTTTAATTTTTTTTAACTATAATTTTTATTATAGTTTATTATAGCTCAGTAGGTAAGACCGATTGTCTGGCAGTCGGACGGTTGCCAGTTCAAACCCCGCCCTGGGCGTGTCGAAGTGTCCTTGAGCAAGACACCTAACTCCTAACTGCTCTGGCGAATGAGAGGCATCAATTGTAAAGCGCTTTGGATAAAAGCGCTATATAAATGCAGTCCATTTACCATTTACCATTATAGTTACTGTGTTGCTATTGATTTTAAAGTGACATTTCTATCACAATAGTAAAAAAAGATATTTTACTGGAGAATTGAATGCACTTCACTCTCATTTTTATAAAACATGGTTTTGTAAATTGGCCAATAATAAAAAAAATCACCTGAAATATCTGCAAACAGCAAACAGTACATAAAGTTTGTCATGCACAATGAAGTATTATGCGCTTGGATGCAATGACAATTGCTTTCCCCCTGACATTCTCAGGCACTTGGTCTCAATCTCTCAGTTGCTGTTGTAAATGATCACTGAGGGTATTCATTTATAAACCTGAGATTGTGCGCTCTCATAGTATTCTGGAGAAATAGTGAAAAGCAACAAAGCATTTCAAAATAGCAAAAATTGTATTCACAGATACGCACGCACACGCACAGACACAAACACTGGTCTCGCAGTAGTGATTAAGCCCATGCAAATTTCACGAGACATTAATTATGCCCTCTTACCTCATTAGAGTGCTAATGTCTTGATTCATCATTACATTATTGTTGCTATTAATTAAAATGTACTCTCCACTGGAACTTAACATGTTCCATTAAACTGCACTGATGCTGGAAATAAGTTATGAGAAGTAGAGCTTTTGAGACATACGGGTGCTGAAAGTATATATTTAAGCAGTAGTCTTTACTCGGTTTCATTTTACAGCGGTATAGTTAGCTTGAAAATCTTTGTTTTTCAGCAAAACACTACAATTTAGTGGGAGATATAGTGCCATGAAAAAGAAGAACATCACACAGACAGTCAGACATGGTGGTGGTTGTGTGATGGTGTGGGGGTGCTTTGATGTCTGAGGACATTAAGGAAATTCTTAAGGGGAATGTCCGGTCATCTGCCTTTCTTTGCCTTTAACCCTCTCTCCCTCTCCTCCAGACACTACCACAGCATGGATGAATTTAGCAGTTATGACCTCTTGGAAATCAGTACAGGGCGGAAGGTGGCGGAGGGACACAAGGCCAGCTTCTGCCTGGAGGATACCACCTGTGACTTTGGGCACCTCAAGCGCTATGCCTGCACATCGCACACTCAGGTACAGCACACGCCCGCAATAACGGCTCGCCGAGAGATTGGGCTTCATTTCTGGAAATATCCATCCTTGATGTTTTTCATCTCTAAACAAAATCCTGAATAATTTGTGACTGTTATCAGAAATCATGTCTGTCATATTATGACAAGTACAGATGCTCCTCTGAGCTATCCTAAACCAACCAATATCCTAAACCAACACCGTTTTAAAGAATATTAACCATTTATTGATTACAATCAATAGCCTCATTTTTATACAGACTACTCCAAATTCATAGCTCATAAAACCAACAGTAAATGGGATCACAGTATAACATTAGTTTTTACTACACATCAGCATTCCGAGCGACACGTTTTATTTTACCGGTTTGATTTTGTCCTGACCCTTCTTCATATTAAAACTGTTCATTCCCCTGAATTGCATTTAGCACCCATTTGGCTAATTCTACTTGTATTTCAAGTTTTTTTTATCAGTGGTAAATATGAATCTCACCTTTGTGTGCCAGTGAACATATCTATCAATTCTAATTTCCTAGCCAATCCATAACTCAGGTTGTACTGTATTTATGCCTTGTTTTCTTTATTGATCAGTTTATTTACACAAGCAAATGATTTCTTTTTAAAACACCTGCATTTTATTTATGTTTTTTTAATTAACATGTGTATGTAAATAGATGTTAATGTCAACATGTATTTTCAGGGCCTGAGTCCAGGTTGCTATGATACATACAATGCTGATATTGATTGCCAGTGGATTGACATCACAGATGTTCAGCCAGGAAACTACATACTTAAGGTGATGCCCTGCTGATTGTTAACTGATCCTTTAATGATTTGATGTGAAAGGTAACTGAGTGAGAGCTGTACAGTATTTCAAGAAGAGCATATGGAAGAATCAAGTCCTAATTTGTGTTTCAGCTCAAAGTGAACCCCAAGTACACTGTGCTGGAGTCAGACTTCACCAACAATGTGGTCAGGTGTAATGTACATTACACAGGTCGCTTTGCCACGACCACAAACTGCAAGATCACCCAGTGAGTACAGAACATTGACCTGCCTGCTGTGACTGTCTTTCAGACAAAGGAGTGCTTATTATTATTACTATTAAATTTACATTACCTTTAGGCATCTAGCCTAACAGGCACTCTTACATTAGTGCAAACGTAAAGGTTTAGGCAATAAGCCATACTGATTCAAAGTCATCCGGTTCTCATCGTATAGTAGTCAATACATAGTCTTGCAACATTAAGTTAGATGCCATAATAGGTGCCGGGGGGAAGTAAGAAATGTTGCATTATTAGGAAGTAAATGGTTTAGGGGTATGACTAGTAGGGATGAACTGATGATTTTGGCATGCAGTTTTATGTTGTGTTTTCTGTGTCCATTCTAAAGGTCCTGATGAGACTCCTGGAGCTGGTGCCTATCAATGGGTGTCCAGGGGAATGTAAATGGAATTCTTCTTTTCTTTTCTTTTGTTACCAATTCATGACCCCACTGAGAGCCAGCATTCCACCAGCACTGGTGACAATATGGAATAATTACACAAGCACAAGCCGAGACTTATTGCAGATCATCAGAGATTCAAGAGTCTGTGACACCCCGCCCCCTCCCTCCCCCCACCATTTTTTTTTTCCTCTGTTCCTTAGAGTGGATGAGGGGGAAGTCCCCAGCAAATATCCTGGAGATTTTGAAAGAGGAGCATAACTGGGCTCGGTGACCTTCTGCTCTGGCGTTGCCCTGTTCGGCATTAAATAAGGTGTGACAGGGAGCGGTGCTGCAATTTCAGGTCCCGCATGAGTAAAGGTTCACCTACAGTCCAGCACATAAACTCTGGAAGTATTCCACTGGTATTCATCGACATTCTTGGAATGCAGGACACTGATGACCAATGACTGCAATGGACCATCATAGATACTTTTTTTTTGCTGTTGTTTTCGTGCAGTTGTCTAATTTGCCTCTTTATGCCTGCTTAAAAGGAGGACCTCTAGGCAATTACTAACATTATGTAAAAATGTAAAAAGGCTACCAAGTCCTTTAGCCTTGTACTACTGTAAGAGGAATCCCTGCATCTTTCTCTCATTTGACCTATAACCAAATTACTGAGCAGTCAAGGTTATATGAGTGCCTACACAATTTACCATACCATACAGTTTGACATAAACACAATTACAATGCATTTAAGCTGAATTGTATTCTAAGTTTTTAAGATATCAACACTGGACAGATGTCAGGTTGGTGATCTTAATAATGCAATAATGTACATAATTTCCCCAATGATGCATAAGTTTATTTAAAAAATGCATTTGTTTTGTCTTTGTTAGGTTTCTTCTTTTCGTAATGAAAAAAGGTCTATTGTACTGTCTGAATTGTTGCTGTATTTGTAAAATACCATATGTCTTCTATCACAGATCCAATGAATAATATGTTACACAATTATGTGTGCAGCAGATGGTTATTGTGAAACTACTGCCACAAATCATGAAAATGTCAGTTAGTCTCATGTAAGCATGGCTCGTAAATTTACAAAACTCCAGAATACTGTATCTACCTACCTCTAAAAAATTAGCTATTGTTCCAGTTTAAAGTAAACCCTAGGAAAGCTTTTGGTTGGGTGCACAACACATTTATAGGGTTACGTTTACACCACCTAGTAAAAGTGACCCAATTATGATGTTTTGCTCACGTGGCACAGATCGGATATGTACTATGAATCAGTAAACAGGAAAAAAGCACATGGAAGCGGATATTTTCAGATCCATTTTGGGCCACATTCATGTGGAAATAAATCAGATCGGATCTGCCAACGCGATGGTCATCTAAACGCGTAGATCGGAATTTCCCGCTTCATTTCGATTCGCACTTCATTCAAAATGCGATATTCATACTTTTTTCGCATTTGAATGACGCGTATCATATGCACAACTGCTCTCCGCAGGTAATGCTAAATGTCAAAAGAAGCAGGACGAAGGCTCAGTCCACTAGCGAAAATCAAGGTTACGTCCTTTTAAGTGTGAGGGGCAAAGAGTCGGTATAGACCAAAATACAGGGGATAATGTTCGTTGCGGACGTAAGAGGCTTTGAAAAGCAACAAGATTGGATTATAATTTTTTTCTCATTTTGTGTCCACGGTAGATGGCAATATGGTCGTGGTGGCGTGGTTGTTTACTTTTGAATCGGTAACCAAACCTTTGTGAGCGCATGGGGGTTGTTTCTAGTGTAAACCATGTGAGCATAGATGGTCCCTTTAAAAAGTAGTTGTCAACAGGCAGAACTGGGCATCAAGACATGCGGTGTAAACGTAGCTAAAGTGAGCCTCGTATGGGTTAGTGTTTGGTGCATCCAACTACACACTTTGTTTTGGATTCATATCCAGACACTGTTTCTGCTGAACTTGCTGAACTGCTCAAATGAGATTTGAGGTCTGTTGAACGCAAAAGGTAAATGACTTCTATGGTGAATTAATGCAGACAAGACCTTGTGTATTGTATCCAGTTTATATACCATATTACACACTAACTAATTTAGTATTTTACATTGACTGTGCCATCCTTAAACATGGTTTCTTTACTGTCGGGTGATTCTCCAGGTTGCAGACCTACCACAACAAAAGGACAGTAAGATTGGAGGATGCTGTTGCAGCACCAGTGTTTGTCTACTCTCATTGATAATATCAGGTGTGATCAACCAAACACAGCTGTTAAAATGTATAATTTGTGTGTATGTCTTTTAAATACCTTTATGTCTTGAATACGTGTCGAAAGTGGCATATTTTCAAATAAAAATAACATAATTACATTTAAAAGCATGTCAAAGTGATGTTTTCAAGAAGGATGCAATGTGCAGTGTAGTGTAGTGCTGATGTGTAGTTTTATTGTGTTTTGTTTTTTTTTGGTCATGGTGCATCATTTTTAGTATAAGCCGCAGTTCAAGCAGGGCAGAAATATAATGAACTGACTTGTTGGAAAGGTGGCATCCTACGACAGTGCCACATCGAAAGTCATTAAGCTCCTCAGTACGACCCATTCTACTGCCAGTGTTTGTCAATGGAGATTACGTGGCAGTAAGCTTGATTTTATGTGCCCGTTAGCAATCGGTGTGGCTGAAATAGCCGAAACCACAAATGAAAGTCCACATACTTTTGGAAATGTAGTGTATGTTCATATTTGAAAGGGCACAATGCGTGGCTTTAGATTGCTCAAAGTGTAGGTGCTCTATCGATAAGCGGAGATGCTTACCGAAGTCCGGCAACAAGTGACATCATTAAATCATTCCTGCCCATGAACTACCATCTTGCCATGCTCAATTATCTAGAAACCTTGGAATCTGTTGGGGTGAGAACCAACAGGCAGTAGGTAGCACTGCTCTTAATGGAAGCACTTTATGGAACACGGAGTCATGAAGTCAAACATGGCTAATCCCTCCATCCCACTTCCACCACACTCCCCAATGCCAGGGCAAAGCTCAACTAATTCTGGGCCATGTGCCAGTGTTCCTGATTATGCAGTAATTATAGAATAAGAGTCATCAGAAAATCGATTCAAATGGGCTTTGTGTTTGGATCACATGATATATAGATTTTGGGATGTGCAGCTGGATAGACAGAGAAAACCAGCCGAGGCAAATGAACAGACAAACCAATGAATGGCAAATGGAGTGATGGATCTTTGAAACTGCTGAAAACAGCAGGAAAGAGAGAATATTTTGACTTATGGGGAAAACTGCTGTCAGTACTGTGCGGGATCTAAGATTTTTATAGAAACAACTGTCTTTTTACCGAAACCTGACCTCAAGTTCACACTGTATTATATATACTGACACATCGACACCCCATTAAACATGTCGTAGAACATTTATCAGACTTGTGTCACCACAAATTACGGAAGGGCCAAATTCAGGGAACCCTTAGGCTCAAGGAGATACAAAACTAATTTGGCTCATGCAATGTGGTTATGCTGAAAACTAATAAATATATTTCAGTCATCACTTCTGTGTGACCCAAATACTGAGCATTCCTGTTTTAATCAGAGACTCTGAAGTGTTTACCCATAACATTTGAGTTGCAGTCCCTTTTTCTACAAAATTACAGCAACTTTCCTCGAATAAAGAGAGAAACAAGCTTCAAGCGTCATGCATTTTGTATAGACACACAGCATGTTTCCCTTTTGATGTTTCAAGAGTTTTTTGGATGACCATAGTGCCAGTGTTGTAAAAGTCTGATATCAGGTTCACAAGCGGGTTGCAGATAAATCTGCCAACTTACATTTTGCGAGAAAAAAAACTGACAGCGCTCTCCAGAACTTACTCTGTGATTACATTTTTAGAAATGTACCAGTGTTTTGGATCCAGTTACCGTTTTACCTCTTGCTAGGTATGGCAGCAATGAATCAGCAGAAATTTGCTGATTCTCGAGATGAAACATTGAAGGGGCCCAGGTTAAAAGACACCAGAAAAAGAAATGGAGTGTGCTGAGTGTAAACATTCAGAGTCGTTTCGATGAACGACTTTGCACCAAATGCAATATCACATTCTAAAAATATCTACGCAAAACTATTCCTGTTGCTTCCAATCATGCTGACAGACACAAGAACATGAGGACTTTGGACTGTTTGTCCTTATTTATAACACCCAGTATCTATCTATGTATCTAGATCAGGGGTGTCCAATCTTATTAGTCAAAGCAACTAATATATGCAAGACAAGACTTCAGGTTTCAACCTGAAAATGCTAAAGAAATCTTCCAGAATAAGTTCACTTATGGTATATGTTATTAGTTGTACATGCAGAGGATTTTTGTAAAGGAAGGAGCTGTTATACCGTATGTATTACATGCCTGGACAGTGACAAGCTGCAGAAAAGTACCTCATTTCTGCTGAAGAGCAACACCAATGTCTGCAGCACTGAGATACTGTGACACCAAATCAAGGTAGGAGTTCATCTGTGCTGCCTGGCAAGTTAATTAAATGAATGGAGAATGAATAAAGACCTGCCACAGTCATCAAGAAAGAAAAAAAACCTACAGTGTGAAAAGCTCTATATGCCTGCTAGAAAGACAGTGCCAGACAGTGCCAGACAAAGATAGAGCAGGAGACAGAGAGTGAGAAATAAATAAAGTGAAACTGTACATAGCAGTGTAAGTAAAATGTAAAGGCGTACACAAATTAGAGAACATATAACACACTGTTCTACACAGAGCTGCAGTCTCCAGCTCATTCATTTTCCTGGCCCATCCTGCACATGAAGTATGCTGGGGTGCAGCGTGGTGTATATATCCGAGTCAACATGCCTCACATCTGCACTATTCTGATGTATCAGACGCAATGTGTGTGAGAAGAGGCAGGATTGCAGACCACACTGTGTGGACTCATCACATGCTTGAATAAACCACCTGGCAGTTAAAACAGCTCTGGCTTCCTCTGGAACATCTGCCTGGTTTTGGTTAGTCTGCCATAAAGAGGCACTCCTCTGAGGACCTCACTCTGCTGCTTTCAGCGCGCATTCATTTTAAGAAGTATGCAAACAGCCCTTTCCTTTACATCCCAAGGCATTCGCTGAGCTTCTATGCAGGGTGATAAATTCTCATTAAGGCTCTTCTTTGAAACGCAAAAACCGGAGGCAGGATATTCATGTTTATAGCCCCAGACAACTGGAACAAATGCCTGTGTTTTTTCCAAAGGAAGATAACAAACCACCCTCCCCCCCGTTAATCCAGCTCACTTGTTCTACGGCCTGTTGGCAGATGTCAGTTCAGTTGGGAATTGCGATGAAGTCAGCAGAAAGGATCACGTGGCCTCTTCACAGAAATGTTTGTGTTCCCTGACAGGGCCATTTGTTTACTTCAGTTTTTGACAGATTTGCTGTTCCCATTTCCTCCAGAGCTAACAGGATGATTCCCACCTATTGTTTCCGCGTGATGTCATCCTCTTGTGACCCCGGCATCCTTGCTGTAACTGGATACAGGCATCCGGCTGAATCCCGGCCAGCTTACTGCTATGTCACACTCGCCCCGGAGGTCCAAAATGATGCTTTGCCTATTTGTTCTAAGAGATTTTATATTAAAGCAGAATACTGACACTGCTGTGAAGCATTCAGGACCATAGCTATCTGTATGTAATAAGTAGTTAACTTCAAAAATGTAGCTGCAAAATCCTCCTAAGCACATTTAGTCAATTGACCTCTAAGCATATCTATTAAGAGCAATCTTAATAGGATCTTCTTCTACAAAATATCTTCTTGTGTAAAACTGTGTTCCAAGTGTTATCAATTTGGAGAAACCAGGAATTCTTTCTGGCAGAGTGTAAGACATTCTAACACATGAGACTTATTGTCAGGTATTGTCAAGAGAGGCATATCTATGAGATAAAAGTCTATAGTCCAATACATTAAATAAGACAGAACAGAGTTAATAGATGGTCATATTTTGATTATTAAATAACACTGAGTGCTGATTAATCAGACACTGGGGCAACACTGTTTTAGGACGTTACATTAATTTGCATTACTTATTTAGCTGATTAGTTGCTGCCTTCAGCTATGCAAGTTACCCTGCATAAAATTTTCCATATCTCAATTTGCACAGCTGAAAATTTACTGAAGCAATTAAGCTCAAAGTTCAGGAGTGTGTTCAGGAGTGTAACAATGGTGGTTTGTCTGGGATTTGAACCTGCAATCCTCTGATTGAGGTCATGGATCTGGTCAGGGTGAAGAATAATGTTCAAGGAATAGCAAGAATGAATAAAAAGGGGTACAAAAACAGCAAGAGCAAGTGAGGAGACCCTTAACACCAGGAACAATCTGAAACCACCCCCCACTAAAGCAGTTGCACCAGCACAGAAACCCCACAGTTAATCTGAGTGACATTGGGTCAGAGATCCAAGTTTACGTCTAGTCAATTACCCACAACCTCACTACAGAGAGACCAAGAAAGGGAGTCAGAAAACAGCCCAGACAGGTCTCTGTGGGTTTTAATAGCCCATGGGTTTTAATAGCCCATTTATAGCCACAAGCCTCTGTACAGCAGTGCTCTATGCATGCCTCTGTTCAGCTAAGCTTAATATTAAAAAGAGTGGCCCCTGTGTCAAGCATGTCCTCCTGCACAACACTCATCTTGTGCAAGTCTGACTGCCTATGGTGACAAGCCTTGTTTACTGTAGAAATTATTTTTTGTTTGCCATGGCAACTGCTGCCATAGCACAGAAATGAAGAGGAGGAAGGGGTGGGTGGGGGCGAGGAGGGGGAACAGTTGGGTCAAAAGTTGAAGCCAACATGTTTGAGAAATGGCTGTTGACTTTAGGTTGTATATGTAACATTCAGGGAGTTGTTCTCTCCTGACCACACCCTCATACCACCCTTTAAATTTCCAATGCTGCCAAGATGAACTCAATGGTAAATGAGGATCACATTACACCAAGCCAAAAACTGGAATGCTCCATTTTGTTTGTCGGCAATGCAACTTGCAAGGAGTGAAAGAGCCTTCATAAAAATGTTAGACTGGAGGAACAGAATTTTGAGAAAAAGTTTCTTCCGCATGTGGTTTGCATTAAGTGTGGAACTTGGACACTGCAACGATTGTTTTTTGTCCCTGAACTAGTTCAGAGTTACTTCATTGTGAAGCCAATTACTCTCCACTATGGTTGGTATACCGTTATAAAACAAACAACGCAACAAATATGCACAGTCTAAGCTGCTCTGGTACACAACCAAAAGTATTTAAATCTACCCAACAACTCAATCTCATTGGAATGTATTTTACCTTTTAATATTGTCTCAACGTTTATAGAAACCCATAACATTGGAGTTATGCTTTAATTCTAACTCTTCAGCACAGACTAAAAAGTACAGAAATTTCATCTGCTGTCAGGCAGGACACTCTTTGGAAGATTCACCACTGTTCCAAGTGTTCTCACTTTGGAGATAATAGTTTAGTGAAGTCCCAAAGTCTAAAAAAATGGCTTTGTAACTCCTTCCCTTTTCCTAATATTAAATTTAGTCTAGAAATGTGAAATAATTTATTGTGACAAATATGCAATAATAGAGGAAATTAGGAAGGGGTTTCACAGCACTTAATTTTGTGTGTGATCTGATTTGACAATTTCAAGTATATAGATATAAAGTTGTACAGGAGACCTGGTCAGTCCATAAGGCAGAGGTTTGTATCCCTGAGGTTCTACAGAATGTGATGATTTAAATTTGAGGTGAATATGATGAGATTGGTGAATAATGGCTGCCGTGCATCACCCAGGTGCATTGCTGGTGTTTGAGGTGAGTAGCTTCAATACAAAACATTATGAGATCATTAGATAAACAGCTAAATATATGTTTAATCCTTTACTATTAGATAGTGAGCTTGTTCTTATTCTAAACATTTATCTTTGTGTTTATTAACATGTGTTCAGTCAAATCGTCACATCACCACTTTCCTAATGCACACTTAGCTAGCATTAACTAGGCTGTGGTGCTTGGTTGCTAGGCAACTGTGGGTGCTTAAAAGTCCACTCATGTTAGTAAATGGGAGAAAAAAGAATATTTTAATTGCTGCATAAATTGGCAAACATGAGATTTTTTTTTTCCGTTCATCAAACTTTAAAGCTAAATTCTGAATATGCAAAGAATGTGAAAATTGTTTGCTTGTTTTTTTTTTAATGTTCACAGTAATTTTCACGCTTACAATGTGAGCCTATATTACAGCTTAATTTCATCCATGAAAGTTCTCAGTGATTCTATCACATTCCAGTTAGGAAAGCACACAGCTGGCAAAGGGAGGAGCATAGATAAATCAATTTAAAGTGCTTTAAATTTGATATAGAATGAGGCACCATCTCTGAGGATGTCAACAGTAAAATTGTTCTGAAGAATTATCTTCATTTTTTCTTTATTATTTTTCTATTTATGAACTAGAAAAGCAAACAGAAGGCACACCAACAATATTGTTGATAATTTGTCTGAACGTTCTCCTGTTCATTTGATGTGCAGATCGGCAGAGATCCTTAAGTTTGGGCATCTGGGGAAATCTAGAATAAAAAGAGTTTGCAGTGCATACTTTCAAAGCGAGAGAAATTGCTCAGCCATAATTTTAATTTCCAACTAAAACAATACTGCCACCTACAGGTAAAAAATAATATTGTGTAGTCCACAGATACTGAAATCAGGCCCTTGAAACCAGTAGTACAGCTGCTTTTTATTTCTACTCAATATTTAACTGATCCCTAGTGTATGGCTTAGTACAGGGTTAGGCAACCCTGAAGTGTCAGTGAGTTTTCTGGTTTCGTTCCATCCGCAAGAGTTTAATCCAGATTTGCACAACAAAGGCCGATCCATTTCAAGACTGCGTAAACTATTTAATTAGCTCAATCGTCAATCGGTCTTGATCTGACATTTGTATAAGCACCTGCTACACCCACAGACTGTAAGTGTATCCTAAAGATTTTACTGTGCTCAAGTGCAGGATTGAGACCACTGTCGTTTATACTGTAGAATTGTTAGAAAACTAAAACTAAGGTAATTGGTTGGAACAAAAACCAGTCTGCAGACTAGACTTCCAGGACTCGAGTTGTGCTCTCCTGGTTAAATCAACTGGTAAGAGCCTGGATATTGAGCAAAAAGAGTGAAACACTGGATACGTCCAGCCTATGGTTGCCTGCGTTCGTTAAGCCTAATGATTAGTCCACTTATGAGCTGTGGTTATAGGGGTCAAATGGAGAAAACCAGGAGCATGTGCTGTATTCCAGTAACAGGGCTGTCTACCCCTGCCTTAGTAAATAATTATATCTGTTATGCTGAGTCCATTAAATATATTTTGAATTATATTTTTGTCATTCTGTTATATTCCTTAATTGAAAACTATACAAATGCAAATGAACAACAGTGTAATGTCACTGCTGCCCCTTACTAATAATAGCCATCAGACAATCAGAAAGTGCAAACACACAAATGGGACAAAGCCCACAAATACACACATTAAAGAAAGGCACTCAGACGCTAAAAGATTTGAACTTGTCACAATAAAGCGTTCATCAGTGAAAGATGTTGTATGCTGCTGGCAGTCATAAACTTGCCATAAACAGCATCACAGGTGTACAAACTAATTAGAAAACTAATAATTATAGAATAATTTCAGGTAGGCTATCAATGAGTACTTAACATGTCGCAGCAAATCCAAAGTGATATACATTTAAACAGAAATTCAACCCTTTGGCTTAAGAACTGAGGTGTATAGATCTAAATAATTCAGTATCTATCAATTTTTAGTTATGATGTGGTTAAATTATGTTTAATGTTCCTACATATTGCCTTCATCTTTGAACAGTGACACATGCTGATGACAGCCTTGTATACCTGACTACAGCCTTACCACAAGTATATAAGCCAATTTTTTTTAAAAAACAAGCAGAGCCTCCATTTTCAACTAGGCTATGGACAAGTGCTTATCTTGTTGACCAAGTCCAAAAGGTTATAAATATATTTCGAATATAAATTGATTGCACAATTAATTTAGTCATTTACATTATAAACAGAGTTGTATAGGTCTAACTAATTTACTAGCTAAATTCAGAAGAGATCTGCACTCAACTTTTTAACTAGGACAAGGCTAAAATATTCAATTATTTCAGCATAATATCACTGTCAGTGAAACAGCATCATATGCTAGGGTCAGCCTTATATACCCAACTCCATAGCACCATCAGAGGTGTACAAATTAATTAGAGAGGAATTACCAATCACAGCCTCTATTTTCAGGTAGGCTATTAATCAGTACTTACAGTACTCACCAAAGGTGTGTAGATCTAAAGCAGGGGTGCTCATCCTTGTTCCTGGAGATCCACCATCCTGCAGGTTTTCATTTCAAATTTAATTTGGCACAACTGACTCTACTAATTAGCAGCTCAACAGATCTCTAGCTATTGAATGGGGTGTGCTGTTATAAGGGTTGGAGTGAAAACCTACAAGGATGGTAGATATCCAGGAACATGGTTGGGAAGCCCTGACCTAAAGAATTTGGTCAATAAACAGGACAAATCCACACTCAGTGTTTATATTTAAGATGAGACGAAAAGATTCAAATGTTAGGTTCATCATTGACGTGGTGTTGCATGCTGATGGCAGTCTTAAATAAACAACTCCATATATTTCAATTTAAAACACAAATAGAAACATCCACAAACAAAGAACAGTTAAATGCAAATCAGTAAAATTAATATTAAACCTTGTATCCACCAATTATTTTGGTAAACAAAGTACATTTAAGAAAACAAGAATAGAAAACATCATTTCCATCAGGATCTCTTTAATATTCATCAGGAAAAAAATAAATAAATAGAAATGCTTAAAAATAAAATGAACAAAAAAAAAAGTATTTCCCAAAATTGTTTTTCAGCATGATGTTAAGACCAAAATAATCTCCCAAGAGGACAAAGTCACATGATCAGCACAAGTTTACACCAAGGAATTTGAATCGATGGGAGAGCCATCTACCACTGCTTAGGTAATTATATAGTTAATATCAACAATTGGAACTACATGACTAAGAAGCATAATCATCTATTACATTATCATTTATTAAATTTACATAGGGGAACTTCACATTTTTTTCCTCAAAGGCCTCCATCTTTTTCCCACAAGTGTAAAGGCTTTTGAATATGGCAACACAACAGCCACTCTAAACACCTAAAATACCACTTAGATCTGGGTTGCCAAACTCAATTCCTCGGGGGCTGCAGTGTCTGCAGGTTTACATGGTTTCCTTTCAATGAACTGCCAATTAAGGCCTTGAGAACAAGGTGTGTGGATTATTTAGCCAATCAATAACTTAATGAATCACTGGTGCCAATAACACCCTGAAATCCAGCAGACATTGTGGCTCCCCCAAACTGGAATTTGACACCTGTTAGATCAGTGGTAACCAGCCTTGTACCTAGAGACTGATCATCGTGCAGGTTTTTATTTCAACCCTAATCTGGCACACCAGACTACTAATGAGCAGCTCAACAAGATCTCTAGCTGTTAAACGAGGTGTGCTTTTTGTTAGGGTTAGAGTGAAAAGCTACAGAACGGTAGATCTCTAGGAACTGGGTTAGTTACCATGGTGTTAGATGAACAGTGTTTTTCTTGCCTCCTAGTAGTCTGTAGCAATGCCCCCTTGCGACCAAGCACAGTAATCACAACCGTGCCTGACCACACACACATGCTGCACACACGACATTAATCACCATTCAATCCACAGGCTTACGCTAATATCTGATTTTCACGTATTTTAACCATAACACAGAGACTTTATTGTAATATTTTAGTTCTGAAACTATACGTAGTCATTTACTTTGTTTAATAATCTATGTAAATTGCTGTGTGCATTTATGCATATAAATATGGGCAGATCAGAACTAGAAGCTTTGGCAAAGACGGGGAGGGCACTGATGGTAATCTAGAAGGGCTGGTGTCTTAATAGAATGTTCTGGATTCCTATGTATGTTCTACCAGGTAGGGACTGGAGAGCCCGCGCTGCTTTGTTGGTTTTCTAACGTTAGAACAAAACACTTGTTCACAAATGTTGTTTATATGCTGAGGTTACGTTCTGAGCCACAGTAAGAACAAAAGGAACCTCGTCTGACTGGTACCTACCACCATGAGGGCACAATAGATAGATAAACTTACCATGACAAGTTTTAGCTGACTATCCTTATGAATACATGAGGCCACACTGATATTGTTCAGCAAGCTGTCTTCCATCTGAGCAGATTCTACCATCTTAATATCCGCTCACCCATATGCCTCTATATGACAAATCAGGTTTAACCTTGAAGTGAAGCTGTAGTTTTCTCTTTGGGTTACCTGGTGTTTTTCTCCCAAGTCTCTTTGCGCCTGTCTGATGCCATGGAGAAACAGGGCGCTGGATGACAGAGTAACATGTATATGCCTATGTGCTTCAATAGCAAAGTCAGTGACAGTGCAGCTCTAGTGCAAAACTGGACAGTATGTGCACCTGAGCGCCCCCTGCTGCCCAGTCCCCATTGCCAACAGCCACAGAACAAGACACAGAACAACACTGCTTCATACACTCTTACTTCTACATGGGTATAAAAAAAAACACAAATTAAAAAAATAAATAATAATGAAAAACAATTTTATGTACTGAACACTTTCATTTAGAAAAAAAAAGCACATGAACACCACTGCACCTACAGGTCAGTCAATTCACAAGTTACTGAAATTACTGGCACTATGTTACATGCCTATAATAGGACTCTTGGACAACATACACACTTGAACTATACAATTTAATTTATCAGAAAAATGACCGCCAGCTCTGTTGAAAGCCTCCTGTTTGGACCCCCGCCTGTGAGATTATAAATACGCGTCTCTATTTCTGCTGAATTATTATTTATGTCCCTCTTGCCCCTCAAGTGTCTGTAATCAGGAACAGGAATAAGCAGTTCACCGTTTGTAATAAAAAGCATTGTTCTCAAATGCAGTGCTGAGCTCAATTACACCGGGAGACAGATTGCCTCAAAGTAAAACTGATTATTCGCACAGGGCTAGACCTCAGTGATTGTTAAAGAGACCACAAGAAATTCCGTAGCACGCAATACCGGTCCTGAATCACACATGAACTGCGCAGTGTTGACTGTAGCAAGGAACTTTAGGGCCAATTCACTTTTATCATAATTAACATTCTGTGTTAATCACTCACATATACAGCAACATTTATATTACACTTGTCATCCACAACATCCAACTATCACAGACACAATTTTTTAGGTTTTTTTTTTTTATAGAGTTGGTTGAAGGAGCTGAACGCACAGGATTGGTATTTCAGGACTGGTGAAAAGATGGCTTAAAAGGAACTGTTCTGTGTGCTGTAACACACGCTAAACCGTGCGGGACAGAGCAGAGCAAAGCCCCAGCACCGCAGTAGCGTGCATTACCCCGGCCATCCCGTGTCACCAGCAGAGGGGCCAGTTTCGTTTCGGTTCCCCACACCTGACATAGCTGTGCTTCGGTCACAGGCTGGAGCCTCACCTAATGCGGATTGTAAGGACAGCTTTCGTCCTGCTCCTGTTACAGGAGACATTGCAAACCCAGAGGGATGGTTTAATACGTTGTGTGAGATAAGAAGCTAGACACATGTTACTGTGCTGTGGCAATCCTTATTTCAGTCGTCTACACGCATCTAATCACTGGCTACATAAAATCTGAGATCGGAGTGAACACAGCCACTTCCTACTGCACTAACCTGCATGTATTACATCACTTTAAATGAATGCAGTGTTGTTTCGTGAGAGCACAGCCATGCCTCTGCTGGTGACACTCAAGCTCTAGCGAAGCTAAATGAGCCAAACACAACCAATGTCCTTAGCAACACTCACAGACTCAGTTCAGCATCTAATAGTACAGAAATGAACTAAAAGCCCTAAAACCAGGAAAAGATTCATAGTCCAAAGTTCTGCTTTTCCTGAGAATTAAAAACACAAACATACTTTAAAGTAAATAATAGCAAATAGAAAATCCCTCTGAAAGGCTGGATTAAAGTTGCACACTCAATTTTTTTGTTTGTTTTGTTTTGTTTTAAATAGTGAACACCATATCATGATCTAACTATATATTTTTTGGATTATACATGTTTTATGATACTGCTACAGGATTACAAAAAGAAAGTTCTGATTCTTACCACTTTAAAAATTAAACAAATCAAAAAAACAAATACTTGTTGCACATTAACACTCAAGTATGGCAGCTCAGAGTTCTACGTTCACAGTCACTAGTGTACATTTAAACCCAGAGAGGATTTTTCTGTAAAATAAATGATCAAATAAAAAAATTGAAACTTGCGAAACACTAGAATATTTGCCAAGACATGACAAATCGCGAGCAGGCACTGGTAAACCACAGCCTAAGGCCTAAGACGACAAATAAATGATTAATTGAACTACAGAAAATTGATGCAGCTGGAAGAGAACAGAGATTCAAAGTCTGTGCATAAGCAGACTGTTTTCCTTACATATTCATTTAAAATATCCTGTAGTATCAGATACTTCACCTCTTCGTGGAATGTTTCTTGGGAAAATTGATATATTGCTGCCACCTAGTGTCTGATTTTGTAAATGTACAATGTTAGGGGACATAAAGATGGAGGAACTGTCTGAATTGGCTCAGGCTAGGAGTGTTTGAACTGTGTGCATTTGATGCAAGACACAGCTGATACAGACACATGGGGTAGAAAGCTGTCCCTTTCCAGTGAAACTGTTTGGGAAGAGTGGCTACGATGCTTCAGAACAGCCCTGTTTATAACTAGTACCTGTCAAGACATATTAAAATGGCCAAAAAATGGAAATGCTAAGGGGAACATGCAAGGAAAACTGGGACACCTTTATTTATTTGGGGTCTGGCAAGCAGATAAAAATACTGCATCCAAAAAAAAAAAAAAAACACTTCTTTTCATTAAGCAGACCGTGGGAAATGACAGGATGTTCATCTCTGGCCTTTCAGCCGACTGGCGCGGAGTGCCAGCTCGCGCTTTGACATGCTCACCTCTATCTCCTCTCCCCCCTCCCTCCTCCCTCCTCGCGCCCTACATCTGGTTGTCGTAGTTGTAGTTGGGCGTGGAGGAGTACTCGTTCTGATTGACGGCCCCCTGGGCCGCCCCCACGGCTGCCTGCTGGGCGGCCTGCTGGACATGCGGGTTCTTCCAGGCCCCTGAGGTCCACTCTTGCTGGGCTTTGCTCATACTGCCTCCACTGCCCCGGTACAGGTTATGGACCTGCAGCAAGACACGGACAGACAGGAAAACTGGAAGTTTAGAACCTAGGGAGGATAAGGAGCTGATGAAGCAAGCACTGATACACTTAAAGGGTTATCAGATTATTTAAATATGAATGCAGTTGCTTAATCGTACTTTTACTTAACCATGCATGGCAGCTAAGAAGTGAGAAACGTATTCTCATTCACAGTGAGAAGCCTGGAAAAGGATAATCAACCCAGCTGCATCAGATGTAGAGAGCCAGTTTCTCGAGGTGATTTAAGTAGTACCCTCTACGCTTGTGAAAAGTTTCACAGACTCTTCAGTGATCAGAGAGGGCCAGGGCCTCAGTTAACAACTCATCGGAAGGGAAAGCTTTTTAGGGTGTTAACAGTGTTCTGTAGCGGGGCATCCGTAAAGCCTCTGTCCAGGTGAATGTTGTGGGCTGACGGGACGTCCTACCCTGGTGAGGGCGACGAAAGAGAGGACGGCCACTGCAGTGAACATAATGGTGGGGATCAGCATGACCACAGCCGAGCCGATGTTGGTGCTGAAGAAGGTGATGGTTGCCAGCCAGCCACTGTGACAGAGAGAGCAGGCGACACAAGGACAGGGTTTAGACCAGAAACACACAAAAAGGACATACTGCACCCTAAGATCACCATCATCTCCACCATTACTATAATCATCAGGATCATTTTCATCATTATCATCATCATCATCATCATTATCATCATTGTCACCAACCTCCTGCCCTGCAGCTAAGAGGGAGATTTAAGCAATTACTTATTTCCATCCAGACTATGAATGCTATACTGTATGATAATGTACTAAATACCACTTTATAATGTAACCAGCCTTTTTTTAGGCATCTCTAAACGCCACTGTGCCGCCCTTACCCACAGAATAAGCACTGCAGTTGCTGGCATGGCTGCATCCATTTCACTCTACAGGCCACTAACTAATAATGGGGCCAATTTGAGAACACCCATAGATTTCACTGATGACAACTGGTCACCTGTGGAGCGTGACACACTGTTGAGATGAACTGGAACAATGTGATGACAAGGATGCTGCACTTACACTCTGGCCTAGGAATGATTTCACCCACATAACTCTGGGGTGTGCATATGTCCTCTTTCACTGTACTGGCTAAGAGCAGCTGCTACCTACTGTAATGCAATGGGCCTGGAACCCTTACCACACTCCCCAGCCTGGGATCCCCACTGTCTGGATAATACTGATCACCACTTGTGCCATAAAGACAAAGAAGAAGGCCATGAAGTTGAAGGAGCTGTCAGTTCTGTGAAGAGAGATTAAACAAACTAAGTGAGAGGATGCATAAACATAATAGATATTGAGGGTTCAAACACTAGTAGAACCATTATAGTAAAAATAATGTAAGCTTAAAGCCAAAATAATAATAATAATAATAATAATAATAATAATAATTAATTCTAAGGTTTGATGACACACACCCACTCACCCACCCACACCACTGAAATATAGCATTTGACTTCATAGGAAATGTTGGGACAATATGATCCCATATGCTTAGGGGGGGCCATAACCTATGCTGTGCTGGAGGGATTTTTCATTTCACTAAGAGTGTCTGACTGAGATAAAAATCTCTTTTCAATACACCTAGGAGGAAGCAGTGCATATGAAGACCCCTTTGAAAACAACCCATGCATCACAATTAGAGTAGATTCAATCACACAAAACAGCTGACAGAAACACAAGAGGCTTCAGAAACAATTACATTCATCCACAAAATGACAATTTGTCATGTTTTTCTTTTTTTTATTTAGGGGTAACAGCTGCAAGTGTCATTATGGATCTGTTTGACTGGCATGGACTAATTTCACCCAAAAAAATATATATATGTATGTATATATGAAAAAGGCAAGTGAATCCACAGTGGCTTAGCCAAGGCTTTCAGCCAAATAGGCAAAATTTTATTTCCAGGTGATTTGAGGTCACAATCATGTGGAACGCCTGGTCTCACAACTGGAACAATCACTGTCTGTCTGTGGTTCTACATGTCAAACAGGCTTTGTGTTCATTTTGAAGTGTGACATCATTTTTGCATGCTGGTGTGATCTCATTACACAGAAGGAAAACAATGTGGCAAAAGCAGGACATCTCACCCGGTTCCCCAGGTGTGCCCTAAACCAAATCATCAGTCAGTTCGTTAGATTCATTTGATCTGACCCGTCCCCCTCTGTGCCCTGAGAGTCCAGCCTGGCATACTCTGATACAAATGCCAGCTTGTATATTGTCCTGTGCCTCGCCACCTGTGTACCCATTAAGTCTGCTTTACTAATTATCTTTCAATTGTATTCATTTTATTGCCGCTTTCGGTGCTGCTCCTGCCACCTGTGCTGTCAATGTGTCTGCGTCCATCAACTTTACGTCCCTGGCCGTAAACTGCAGGGGCTGGGGGTGGACAGCTGCACGTGGCTTCTTTCATGGCTCTGTCTGATCATGAGATTGACATGGAAGTGTGCTGTTGAGTGAGTGCACACATTCATCCTGTTTTCTCACGGTGTCATTATTTTTATTTTGCACGTCACACTATAATTGTGAATAAAATTCATGATATTGTTTGAATATGTGTCTTTAAATACTAAGGACATTAAAATTTGAAAATTACACAAAATGTGAGGCAACAATTTTGCTCCAGCACGTATACTGTGTGTATAATAAACCATTTCATGTACTAGAGTACTCGTTAGAACATGGTTTATAAATAGAAGGGTTGCATCACATTCGTGTCAGACGGCCTGCATTTGGTTTTAAAGGAAAGGTGTGGCAGTACCATTATCGCCAAACTCCAGATGATCAGGAAGGAGTCGGAATACTGGTTCCAACCACATGAAATATACAAAACCTTATGATAAAATTGCATTAAACAAAAACGTCGATGAACAAATGCCTTCCTATCTGAAAATCCCAGCTTAAACCAGCCTAAACTAGCTAAGCTGTGGTCGACACTTCTAGCTAATTTTAGCTGGATGACCATCTTAATCAGCTGTTCTTAACTTGAATATTCAGCGGGGTCAATAAACAAATACTGTACCTTTTCGATACCAATATATATATGCCGCTAAAGAAAACTAGGGAGTTTTTTCCTCCCTTTCCCATTATAATTTACAATATTTTCTACAAAGCACCAAATAAACAGAAATTGTGCGGATGGGAGTAGGGTTTTTAAGAACTTAAATTTAATAAAATAAAACAAAGCCTGTAGGGCTAGACAATTATTTCAGAAACAAATATTTTCTTTCAATGATTAGCCAAAGCTAGCTCTGCTAATCACCCTAGCACAGCTGACCCAGCATAGGTGTTTTTTTATAGAACACCGTGAAAATAGCTAAGCTTCACCACACTCTTACCACCTATCCTCTATAGGCCTGACAACCAAAACAAAGTACATCTGAAGTAGAAACTTCTTAAAGACAAGCAGAGTTTACAGCTAAAGCTGTTAACATGAGATGCAGAGTAGAATCATAAATCAACCTGAACATGCCATTTCCTGCCTTTTTTAAATACCAACAGGATGGGTGTCATCACACTCTTATTGGACAAGAGAAAATGCACCACAGCTGCTCTCAATGACCAATTAACTGCCAGTCTCCAAGACACTGATTAACAGCTGATCCACATAGTGCTGAGTCAACTGAATCTCAAATTGACTGAGTTATGAGATCAAGATTAAAAAACCGAAAGAAAATAATCGAAATAATTTAAACAAAACCTAAAACATGCACTAAAGAAAACTAGTGAGTGTCGTGGGATAGGTGACTGCTACAGAGGTTTTATTAAGCCACTGCTGAAAAATCCCCACACTTCAAGACCACCTGGCTTTCATTTTGCTGACAAATCCTGTGTCACCCAGGACACAGCAATCACAGACAAATGGGACTGCGCCTCAGAGCTTCCCTCTAGGTTCTGAACAGAACAGGTTCTGAACAGAAATTCTGAACAGCTTCCAGCCACTTTGGAGAAACAGGTTTCTCATACGAGACACAAATGTAATTGTGTGTCTTGTTACATTACATTACAGCCATTTAGCAGATGCCCTTATCCACATATTTTTCCATATTTTTATATTTTTTTCATTTTTTTTACATAGCATTTACATTGCATCCATTTATACAGCTGGATGTATACCGAAGCAATGCAGGTTAAGTACCTTGCTCAAGGATACAACGGCTGTGTCCTAACTGGGAATTGAACCTGTGACCTTTAGGCTACAAGACCAGGTCCTTACCCATTACACTACACTGCCACCTTTTGTATTCATGTTTGATTCATAGCATAACATACATAGATACATAAGATTTTGTGATTGTTTTCTATATTAAAAGCAACCAATGATGGAACACTTGAAGTCAAAATGTATTTGTCGCATTCCGTCCGCCGGACAGGCGAATTGGTCTCAGCTGAGCTGGCTGGTGGAGAGAGCACACGCACCTGGGTTGCTAATCAGCCCAGGTGCTTAAAGGTGTGCTGCTCTCCACAGTTCAGGGCTGAGATTGGGAGCTTACATTGAGAGCAAGTTTCCTTATTTGAGTTGCATTTAATTTCAGTTTTATTGCTTTTAATAAGATGGGGAAAAGTGAACCCCTGCTGAAAAGTGGAAGAAGCTGGCCAGGTGAAAATCCGGCCAGCTACGAGCGGAGAACTGAAAAGTTGCCGCTCAGTTTTGCTTTCTTTTGTCTTTGTTATTTCAGTTTGTTGTTTTAGTTCATTGTTTTTGCCTGGAACCTGTGAGGGGGAAGGGTTAAGATTGCGTTTATTTCATTTCTGTTTGTGTGGGTGCACTCTCCATGCGGCAACCAATGGTGTTTCCCGGCACTGCCACATCTCCCTCCCAGGGGTGTCATGCTGGCGTGTGACAATTTTAATACACCAATTTGATATTTTAACACAGTCTCTAATGGAGCGATTTCTTCTCATACTGCCCACAGCCATTCAAAACTGTACTCACTATTGAGCAATTTACTTTATAACACAAACAAGCCGAATACAATTTTTAATGACTTCCAAGTGAATTCATTGCTTTTCTGCCAGTCTACAATCACATTACTAACAAAAAGTCCAAAGACCAGTTTTGTAGGAACACTTTTTTTTCTTTTGCAGATATTTGGACTTAAATAAAAAAGGTAACTTATTCAAGTGTACTCTATATTGACTATTTCTGTTGCAGGTCTGCAACGTCAGTTATAATTTAGCTGTGCAAGTTATTGCAATTAGTTAGATTTTTTTGATGGAGAATTACTTGGATTAGGAAATACATCTAAAGTACTGGACCCCATTAGGCTAATGTGCAGGACCATCAGCCATGTCGGGAATATTCAAGAGAGCTTGTTGGTAGTTCACTTACTTGAAGGCCTTGTAGATGGGCCTGAACCAGCACACATAGGAGCAGGGTGTGAAGAGAATGAGCCAAAGAATGGCCATGCCAAAGTTAGTGGCTCCGCCCCCACCACACATCCATGCCAGGCAGCCAATCAGATTAAAAGCCAGTGTAGCACTATTCACTGTAGGGATAACAAACAGGACATTGTTGCATGTACACTGAAGTTTACATTCAGCCACAGGGTGACACTGAGCCATCTGTCCAGTAGAGAGATGGTGACCTACATCACTCACAGAACAGCAAACAATGAGAGCACTGCTTTCACTCTCTGGTCCGGGAGTTTATGAACCCTTTGTCTACTCTGTTAGACTTGTGTGTCAAGCACTTTAACCAGACAATATATTAAACCCATTATTGGCCTGACTAGCATGACACGTATATCTCAAATATTTCTTCAACTTAAATTTTTAACCGACTATTCATGTTTTTGGAAGCAAGTATTCATGTTTACAGCTCAGTGTTCAATGGCTAAATAACAGGATATTTTGCACTCAGAGTTAGGTCTATTGCACTGACGTTACCAGGACCAGACAGTGAGATTAGACGTGTCTAAAAGCTCTCCATTTTAGAAAGGAAATATTAGGGCCAGTGTGGATTGTGGGAAAACAGACATGCCATTTTTCCATCCTTTATAATCACATCACATCCTAGTCTTAAGCTCTTATTCTGAAAGTTAAAGGATACACTGCAATCTAGTCATACTAGTCCTGAAGCACTACAGTCCTACAGTATGTCTCAGGTTACCTGGCATAAGCTGTTTATTTCAGTTTCTGGTAATAAAGGACCTGAATGAAGGAAAACAGACATATGAAATCATGTGTTCTCTTTGCTCATGTGCTGGCTTTTGCATATTCAAAAGGGTCCTGTGAATCTAGTTATAAAAGTGAGTTAGTCCCAGAAAGTAAGAAATAAGGAGTGCGCCTTTGCGCCTTTGTTAGCCCAAAACAAAAGCACAAACACCAAAAATAGCAGCACCTCCCGTGTCAGCACTCCAAAGCCAAATGCAGGGAAACAGATCCAGAGCAACTTCACACTGTGGCATTCAGAGTAAAACCAGACAAACCTCATTAGGCTAAACAAGCAGAGGTACAGAATACCTTTCATATCTTTATCATTATAAGGGGAGGATCTGCGAAAGAAGTAAAGGTTAGTCATTAGTTATCACAGCAGAAGGACAGCTGGCGGGAAGAGGCCTCAGGATAGGGAAAGTTGCTCATCTTGTTTGATGACCGCGTTCCCTTCCCAGGTGTCACGCTATTTGGATCTTAAACACTGTAACAGTAAACCCCTTGGGCAGATAAGGAGGAGCTATACCACCACAAGTCTACAACAGTATAGGGCTCTCGGGTGGAAAAGGTCCATATGCAATGGTGCACCCCACAGATCAGTGCTAAATCCAGACCATGCCAGGACCAACTGTGGAGTCCTTTGGGGTGATGCGTAACTTGCTTTAGCATTTCCCAGGGAGACAAGAATCAGCGAGCAAAAGCCAGAGTCTCGCTAGGCTAACCTCAATATCGTTTTGACATTAACAAACTAGGTTAACCTCAATATACTAGCTCAGGTTTAACTGGATATAGCCTGGCTATGTCCTAGCCGGCTAGAAAACTTTCACTTTTCAACCATACGTAGCCAAGTTTTCAGCTGAACACTTAGATGGCATCACACCAGATTTTTACCACAAAAGTCTCCATGGGGGAGGGGGGTGGTCCATTAGCAGGGTATACTCCAACCTTATCATGTCAGTAGGGTACCTGAGCCTGTTCTCTGGCACACTGACTGCACAGCTCTACTGAAACTACCCACTGAAAAGAAGTGGCAGCTAGTTACATGCATTAGGATGGGCATCTAGTCCCTGCGCTCCCCGATTGTCAGAGGATGCTGAAATGATTGGAAAAGCAAACAGTTGCAGTTGGGCCCTCTTAATTGGGAAATAAAAATGTGCATAATAAATGCATACATGAAAAAATATCTACCACTAACGCATTTGATGCAGCTCTTTTGGACAGAAAAAAAGCAGGAAAGGTAACGCTGTCTCATCATGATCTAAGCGTACACAGATCTGTTTGTACTCACAGATCCACAGGTGGTACAGCCTCTTGCACATGGTGCGGTGCTGGTCAGGGATCTCATTGAAGTCCTGGTAGAAACACGGCTTCAGGGGAATGAACCGCGGCAGGGGAGGAAAATTGTTTTCTGCAATCCAAAGCAAATAAAATCATTCCACTCACATTCTATCACGCAAACATCTACAGTATCTATCTATCTTGCACCTGAGCATTTTTTTTCTTATATTAGCCAATATATGCACTCAGAGATTCAGTCCGCTCAGTGTACGGCTAGGCTTTAACTGAATGAAGCATAAATTGAGATTATTTTATTTTGGCAAATTCCCAATATATATCTCTAATCTCAGCTTGGAATTAAAGATAAAATGTTGTGTAAGTAACAAGTAGGCTAGCACTTCTTAAAAATGAGAAAATACATACAACACAACTTTCTCAGTGAGAGGCATGAATTCAATTTTAAGGTTTTAAAAAAAAAACCTCTATGTCCAAGACTAATGCTGAATTTAAGACTATTTCAGGAATTTAACACTCAACAATAAGAAAAGTTACACATTTACTGTAATACATCACTTGACTCTTATGTACTTATCCTATGTATGACAACATGAATGTAAACTAATTTCAAGCAACACTGAACAGAAAAGCAAGGCCATAAGTAATAGGTCAAAAGTAATATGCCATAAACATGTATTTATTGTGAAAACATCAAACTGTGAAAACATCCTTACCTGCCATGAAGACAAGATTTTTTCCACCGTATGTATTTAAAGTGAATTTTCTCTTCTCTTTCTGAATTCTAAAAATAAATAGTTAAAAATAAAAAGTTTCCCATATATCGAGGAAATGCTAATAAGTCATTCAATTTCAGCACAACATTTTTACTATTTGTGCCACTCATGACACCAATGAATACAATAAAAAATGCATTCAAAACGTTTGTAATTCCAATGCACAACTTCAAAATACACACTCAAAACATACTGTAGGTATAACTCAAATTGTCCATAATAAACTACAATAAAGGTAACTAGCTGACTTCCAAAAAGAGCTACATTGTATTATTGCCAATATGTTTCACACCTGATAGAAATGATGTCAATGTATGCTATTTGTAACAGTGTTGCATTTCATGTAGCTATTCTCAAACGGAAAGTCCATTGTCGAGATACTACAGGGCCTCCTATGATTGACAAGCGTAGGTTTTTAAGACTTTTAGGCTTTTTTATTTATTTATTTATTTTTTTAATTCTAACATGATTATGCAGAACAATTGTGTCTATATATAGCATATATTATATACCATAGCCTGTTCAGTGGCTATGATATGGTGCTCAAGGAGAAAAAAAAGACGAAGGCCATGGTATCACCCATAGCCTATACCTACGAGTTTATCAGCTACATGGACTCAGTATAAATTATCCTAATCGTTAAAACTGAAAACGCTCGAGTACAGCAATACATTCCAACGCGAACAACTGCTCAACTGACTGTCGTGTGATGTTTCAGCAAATGGACCGACACCAATACCTTGGATAGCGTTCGCTTTGACCGTACTGAAACGACTGTAGTCCGAGCTTGAGACCGGTAATTGTAGATAAATGTGCACGAACTACACGATAATTTAGGACAAATATTACAAGCCTAACGTTACACGCTAAGGGTTTTCGTGCCAGATCATACAACACCCGTTTCTTCTTACATAAAATACAAATCAATTCCAAATAAATCCAGATTTCCTTGAATCACTGGGGCCTGGAATTACTGCACAGATAGGCTTCAATGGGATAGCACAAAATCATCTTACCTCCTTCTCAGGGCAATGATACAACTGACTACAATGCAATGTCCTGTGGTTGCATTCTATGAATTATTTTCTATTAAATACAATAAACAATGAAGATCCAACTAACAAATGCAGGAAACGGATGTATCTTCCTTATCTGCTATTTAATTTTTCACCGAGGACGTGGGTGTATGAAAAACACTGGGACGTCTAGCTCCTCCTATCCTATGTTCGTAACTGTGCTGTCATCATAGAGCGGTCATAGGAGCCGGAGAGTAGGACTGGCCAGGCGGTGAAGCCTAGGAAGTAACAGGAAACAACTTCTTCTGCGCATGCTTGAAAGTAAAAGCGTTTGCTGCCCATTGAATTAAATGTAGAAAACCAAGGTGATTTAACAACCAAAGAAAACATCATCTGTCCGTTTTTTGTGATTATAAATTTCATTATGTGCAGCAGTTTCTGAAACAGTGGTTGTTTTGGTCCAGACGTCTTAGGAACATATTTAAAGAAATGCGCATATTGTATTACAAAATACACTTTTTTTTGCGACCAGGGACGTTTAATTTAGTCTTCAAGAGTTTGATATTCCCCATTGACTTTAACGGGCGCGTCAATATTTTGCCCTCAATATGCGCAGTACAGCTCACTTCCTGTACTTCACAAGTCAGCTGAAAGCGTGACGGTCAATCTACTTAAATATGGTTGTCTATGGTTGTCATTGATTTTTTCTGACCAACAGGAAAGTCGCTCCACACTCGCGATATCTCTCCCCTCTCGTTTTCCACTTAGTATCTTCCCCCTTTTACCTTGCTGCTCTCCGCGGTACTGAAATCTCATATTCAGAACAGGATGTTTTGCTAACGCAATACTACTGTGTCGCGTCTACTCTGCTGTTACAATAATGTTGCGGCTACTACGCTACGTAACACAAAATGATAATATGAGCACCAACAGTGTTGCTTATGGGCATGGGTATTCCCTGCTTAATCACAAATAACCACACGCACAGACATTCACTGTAATGTATATACAATATATTAAAACAGTCAAGCGATAACCTATTTTTGCTTTTGCTTAAGAAGCAGGTTTGTGAGTGAAATGACAACATGAGAGTTGATAGATAATACTCCCGTTATCCCACTAACTCATGACAGTTGGTGCCAGCATATAGGGGATCAGGGCACAAATTGACTGTATCCTACGGTCTTTTACCTTGCACTACCTTCCACCATGCCTCATCATCAAATCAAACTTCAAAATCAAAGGGAATGTTTTATTATTTTCCTGTTATGTGGAGAAAAAATATATCCCGTGACTTAATAAACACTGAAGAACAGAAAAACGAGATTTCACAGTGGCTTTTCTTGGTTTATGTCCAACTTCTGATGCTATGTCTATAATTATACTCTAGGTGGCGACATATACTGAAAAAAGAAATTTTAGATTCCCTGATGGTTGAAATGTGTCCCTTCTTATGTCATGCCTTATGCCCTGTGATTAATGATACTGTTAGGAGTATACATTTTCTTGGTAATGCAGTTTTACATTTTTAAAATAACAGTAATGCATAATTACATTGGTAAATACACTGAAACTATGTTGAAATTGATTTAAAAAAATTTGTTGGACAAATTTTCGGAGGTAGATAAATTTATTTTCCAGAAAACACAATTGTTTGGCGACAGACAACTGATGGTTCATGACATAATGAATATGTGTCCACTGTAGTCACCTGATATATTACTAATTCCTAAAAATGTACTGTTTTCACAAAACCATGTTAGGAAATGTGCCAAAACATTTGAATCTTAGTCTCATCTTCACTAAAAACTGTGAGTGTGGGTCTTTCTTGAATACAGTTTCTGAATTATTTAGGTCTATATACTAATGTTTTTTTTTTTTTAAACAAAAGAGCTGGAAGAAGAGCACATTTTAAAGGACTGACTCAGTTGTCTACGACCATTATACATCAGTATGCTACAAGTTTAAGAAAGCAATACTTTTCACATCTTACAAATTGTTTTTTCCTGTTTCAAAACTAGATATGTTATTTCAATTATGACAAAAAAGCAATACTGCCTGCTTTATATTGGTTATTTATTGTATGTAGGTGTAGCAATGCCTGACTGCTTTGCTGTAAATTCAGTCAATGGCACAATATTGAATCGGGTGCAAATTCAATATGGAATTACACAATGCTGTAAGAATTTACCTGATGTGGCTGAAACAGGTAGAGAAGAGGAAGAGATATGAGAATCACACGAACAAAGCTGCTACAATCACAAAGTGTCCACCTCTCGCACTCCACAGCCATGGTGATGCATGATACAGGTGGTGTGTTCCACACCATCATGCTTTTGCCTGTTATGCATCCCTGACCCAACAAAAGACCCCCACAGCCTTCATCAGTGTAGCTTCAATGATTTTGTGTAGAACATTTCAAACAGCATTCTGAGGAATGACAACATTCGGGCATCATTCTGTAGGATCACATCGTTCCATTCTGTGGAATTACAACATGCAGACAGGATTCTGTGAAATCACAACAGTTAGACAGGATTCTTGGAATCACAACATTCAAAGAGGATTCTGTGGAATTATAACATTCCAAGAGGATTTTGTGGGATTACAACGTTCAGACCGGTTTCTGCTGAATCACAACATTCACACAGGATTCTGTGGAATTAATACATTCAGGCAGGATTCTGTAGAATCACAACATTTTCTGTTGCAATTACACCACAGACTCAGCTCAGCTCCTAATGATGGATGATCTACCTCTGAAAATCCCCAGTCATGCATGTTTTGGACCTACGTGTCCTGCTGCATCTCTCTCTCCAGGTTCAATTGCATAGGTCAGTCTGGACACTGTCTCAGAATAGGGTCAGAATAGCAGAAGAGCTGATGAGATGAGAGTGAAATTAGAAGAGGAGGAGGAGGGGAGAATAAAAATAATAAAAATTAATTTATTTTCATTGCATCCTGCTCCACCTCTTTAACAACTCCTGTTGGCTGTTGTCATCACCAGCTCCGCCCTCTTGCTCATGAGAGGCATTCTAACACAGGAACCCCACTGTCACTCCATTCCCTGGGAGTGATCATTGGAAATCTACGGCAGGTTCACGTCCTTACGTCACAATAGGCTGCTTAAACAGTACAAACTCCCAGCTGATCAAACTGATGCCATGGGTGCATCAGACAAGGGTGGTGCTTGGTCACATCTGTAATTATGTGTTCAAAAGAGACCTTTTCTCTCCTGCTTCTTTTTGGCATTTTAATGCAGGAATCCCCGGGTTCCCAGCACCAGGTCCATTACCTGAAATTGCTTTCAGCTGGAGGTGACTGAGGAGAATGTGAAATCAACCTGTGATTGGCAGGAGCCATTTCTCCCCCTTCGGCAGACCCGCACAGGGCTTTCAGGCCATGCCTTCATCTCCCCCATCTCCTCTTACTTGTCTTTTGTCCTCAGAGGATTCCGTTATCCGTTTCCTTGGGTGTGGGGTAACCCTCAGTGAATAATACCCTTTGTGGAGCAGACAGCAGGGGGAGGGGTGGGAGGGGGTGGGGGTGTGGGAGGTTAGAAACCTGCAATCTCCTCGGAACAGAAAACGAGAGCAGCCAAGGAGGGAAATAATTGAATTTCTCTATAAAACAGTCTTGGCTCTGGTGGGATACTCTGCTTGAGTTTTTTTGTCTCCTAGGAAGCCAAAACTCAAGGTGACAGTGTAAGATGACACCTAGTCTCACTCATTGATATTCTATCCACATAATCTTCAAGGCTTTGTTAAACATACTTCATGCCGATTCAAAATCGATTCAATTGATTTTTCTTTGTTTTAACTGGGACATAAGCAGACTTCACACAAACACTTCACCAAAAACATACATCTACATTCCCCCACAAAATAATCTAAACAAACAACTGAGCTCTCATCCTCTTCTGATTTTTATGACCAGGGAGAACGAAAACACAAAGGATGAAGTGGCACAGATGACCTTTCCATAGCATTCAAGCTGGCCCTGCTGTCCAAGCTTCCATACCTCCCTGTCTGACCAACAACTCACCCGCTGAGGTGGAGAGATACTGTACACCGGTCAGTAATGAGACCTCACCCCACTCACTGGGAAAGAGATTGTGTTTGATGCAGAAACACCCAGGCTTCCTGGCTGTGACCATCCCCTTTATCAACCTAGGCAAGCCACTGCACAGCTCTCCGCTAGGAAGAACGGCCTGTCCCGGCATCCCAATATTTATGCTCTCATTCAGAAATAGACGGGTCCGTACTAAAGCAGTACATCAGAGAATTCAAGCTGAGCCATCACAGTCCCCTGTTCCTGGCTCCTGATTACAGGCAGGCCACTCAGCTGGAGCTGCAGTTGAGCAGGGATAACATTACCAGAGCAAGGGGATTGTTCTCGTTTTAATTGGCTCGCGGTTTTCCACCTCTCAGCCTGCCTTTCCATTTGTATAATTAACTGTGCAGTTTTTAAACAAATCACAGGGGCATCAACCAAAGCCCAGCTGATTGCAGCTAGCACAAAGTGTCCTTTCCTGTTGACTAATTAAAGTCATGCGCCATCTCAAAGTAACTCCACCGATCACGGTATTAGAAGATTGCAGTGAAACTCAGGTTGTACACCTCTGTCAATCACAAAGCAGAGTAGACTGTGAGGACTCCACATATCCAAAGCTTGCAGGGAACAAGTATGCCAGTCCAACTTTTAATGAAAAGGGATCCAAGGTTTGAGAATAATCTTTCAGTATTACTTAATGATAGGTTTGCCATGTCAATTGCAATGGTAAGTCTAGCACCTCACTGCAACAGCTCGGCACAGGACAGCTCTGCTCCCTTATACATGAAGCCAGCTGCCACTTCCTTTAACTCTGCAGTCTCCCAGCTGGCCAGCACAGCCATTGTTGCGGAGGACTCCATCTTGCACAGTTTGCCCCCAGCAGACCAGAGGAATTGCTATCATTCGACAAGGTGATTTTTATACTCTGTCGATTGAAACCCTGCTGTGCTGGGTGGCGTTATGGCTATCCATGCACTGGGGTGATCAGGGTTCGATTTCAGAGCTCAGCAAGCATTACAGCATCAGGAGCTAGTGCTTTGGAAGGACACACAATCCACAACTCCTGTGTTTTAGCAGTATCTGGAATAAAAACTGATGGCCACTGCTTCTCATTATAACATGGATTAACACATCCTTGTGAATGAAAGGAGGCTTCATAGCTTAATAGCACAAATGTAAGCATTATATGAGGCTCTTGACAGCTCTGAATGAAATCTGCTTCCAGTGTTCCATTCTCGGCAATTAGCTTTTGAGGATAGCTTTTAAATCCCAACTAAAATGAGATCAGTACGAACGAACACCAGCCTTTTACAGAAAATCTGAGGGGCCAGAGAAATAAAGAACATGATAGCTAGCCTCGGTTCAGTTGCATAACATGCCAACACACAATGAATTGAATTAACATGCCAGAAAATATTAGTTTTCAAACCTAGAGCCTGAGTGGTTTAAAAACAAGTATGAGATCCAACCACAGAGAGAAGAGAACAGAGGATCTGCACTCTTAAATTGCATTTTATTTCCAGTTTCCACTGCATATCGAGACCTCCATCCCCCCAAACAATACATTCAGTATATACATTTGGCCACGTGGGAGAAGGCCAGTGCACTCACTCAAACCACTCATGTACAGCAGTACGTGCTTTTGCCCTCAAGAAAGACACGAGCACCCAGAGGTCAGATACAGGACGACGGTCTGAGAGTGGTAAATGGGATGATTGCAGGCTCCAGTCAGAGAAGCCTGAGGACTCAAGTGTCTGGCGGGGGAAAGCAGGTCTTGCCTCTCGAACCGTTGGCACCGGGCCACCGCGGTCCTGACCGCCGAGGTTACCCTAGGACAGTCGCTACATCACACACCAGACTTCGGCCCCGCCCATCACAGGCTTTACTCCACAGCAGTTCGCACACAAAAAAGGTTGTTGGTAGGAACAGAGAAAAAAATGTGAAGAGAACTATAATAATGCAGAGCACAATGGTCCATAAATACATTTATATACATATATACATTTATATATTGCATTTTCTGACCCTACAATGCACTGTTCAGTGGGTGTCAGGTATTTTTCTGCAGTGATTTATAATGAGTTTTTAAGTGAAAAGTGATAGATGGAAGGTATCACACAAAACAGATAGGGCTGCAATGTTCTGCTACCTCTGCCATCTTGAGGTATAGCATTTGACACAATACATTTAGGATCAGATACCCTAGTTATTATGCGGCAGACTGCTAAATTAGAACCATGCTCAAAGTCACATTGAGTTTAGCCTGTATGCTGCTCCCTTGCTTCTCTTCATCGCAGTCTGTGGCCAACGGACAACAGATTCACCATGAAACTATTGCGGTGCACTTTGAGCATGGTGACAAATGTGCTGCTTACAAATGGTTTGAAAAGTGTGACAGCTAAAACAAAATTAGAGACGATGGGTGAATCCTTTCACTGGAGGGTGAGCAGCTGGAAGAGAAGGGCTGCTTTTTTCAGTGAAGAGGAACAGAGCTTTTCGGATGATCGTACCGCTAAAGCAAGATTCAGAGTAGTAGCGATGCCAGTGATCTGGTATCACATCCTGACCATATCAGACAGCCCTACAGCACAGCACATGCATACTGTAATAGGTAGCAGCATAACCAGAGGAGGAGGGTTTCAGTCAATGTTGTTATCTGTTAAGATCAACTGGGGTTAAAAAAATAACAAAAACTTCACACTCACCATGCACAACCCACACAATAACACAAACAATATGTCTTCCAAAGGATTCTTATTGTGATGAGCGTTACATTCCAAAATAGGCAAGTTTTCCCGACAGGGTTTTGTAAAATATTTCCACCCTAAATGTTTGCAATTGTCTGGACAGCAGGGTAAAGGTCTAGATATTCAGGACATGATTGTTCATGCAAGTACTTGATACTTTGTAGTAATACACATACATTTTATGAAAGTTAAAGGTTAGGATGAGAAGCAACAAAGGATAATTGAAGATTATGCTAGTCTATATAAGCAGAGGTCAGTGACAAGGTATAATTATAGATTATCTCAGTCTACAGTATCTCTTTAGGTATTCTGGTTACAAACTAGTCTTGTTTTTAAGCCTGAAAATCTCTTGGACCACAAAAGCGATTTTTTCTGTCCGCAAAGCTAGCATTAGTGCCCTCCGGTGGTTACATCAGGCATAACAGCGCTCCTGTGCACACAGCAAATGAAAGAATCTGTGTCACTTTCAGCCTAGGCTCAAAAAACCACAATGGAAATGATAGAGTAAAAAAGAGGGAGAAAAAGGATGACCATGAGGAATGACTTTATTCTGTATGCTGTCCTTAAAGAATGAAGAACACCACTTAGTGCCTGCTGGAATGTATTGAATATCCAAAATTCTTATAGTTCTTTAAAATTCCATAGATAAGATATCTCCAAAAAAATTTCAGAAATGCAAATACCCACAATTGTATTGAGAGGCAATCTTATCTGTTGACATAGCCCCATCGGGGAATAAGACTTGCTCTAATCCAGAGGCTTTACATAATTACTTGAAGTTCAACAATTCTATTGTTATTGGACACCCCGAGGTGTATTAACAGGCCACAGAAGCTTATAAAATATCAAACACAAATGCAAAGAACTACAGTGTCATACTGCAGTTTTAAAGCTATGCCACACAAACATACTGCCTGCAAGCTTGACTGCAATATCTCACAGTAACCTTTATTAAAAACATCAGTAGTAATTCCCCTATAATAAATGACAACTGCAGAAAAATCTTTGAAGGCATACCAGTGGGAATCAGATGAGATATAGTACTTATTTTACCCATGCATTATAAGGCATTGACCAAACATGTATTACTGACATTCACAATACAACAGACTTGACATACTAACAAGGGTCCATGAAATTTAGGCGAAAGAAAACGAAGCCTCTTCAGATTAACTTATCTTAATGCAGAAGTATTTTTAAATGAAAGATGCAATTTTCTGGAAACAGGAGATGGAAGGGAGGGCAGGGGGTTTTAAAAAAAATCAATATTTGCAATCCCATTGTACCTATTGATCTGTAGATGGGCGAATGAAATTGATTTTCTGAGGTAGACAACACAGGTACTGTATATTTCATTCTTCCCATTCAGTGCCATCTCAGCGTGGGGATTTTGAAGGTAATTTCACTCATTACAGAGGTCCCTTTCTTCCTCTGATCAATGGAGGAGACACACGCATGGCGCTCCATCAGCGCTGCCCTCCAGACCGTCAGCTTTGTACACGCGGTGAATGAAAACCCTCGGTGTGGACGCAGGCTCGGACGTACATCGGGCCAATCGAGTGGCCGGCATAAACTAAGATCTTTGACACTGCACAAACTACTGAATTCCCATATGAAAACTATACTTTATCACTGATGTTTGGCATACTTGAAGCAAAATTAAAGTTTTTGTAATTACAGCTAAAGTATAAGGAAGTATAATTTTTTCCCCTGCGTGTGTTTTTTTTATACACTACAGAAGAAATTTTTTTTTTGACAATCGAGGTTTGAAGGAAGTCGCCCAGAAATGACAGTGAATGTTTACACAAGCACACGCTTTTACTGCAAGACAGGGCTCTCGGTGTCTTGCTGACGGAGGCCATGCTTCCCCTTGCAGCTCCTTCTTATATTAACTGCTCAATGGAACTGTTACAAATATACAGTAGTGACACACAGGTCATTTCATCATATTGTTTATTATTTTATTATCTTATTTTTTAATAATTTATTGTCACATGTGCACAACCAAACCGAAATAAGAGCAATTACATTAACGAAAGATGAACGGGGGAAACAAAACATGTAAAAGGGGATAGGCTTGAAACATGCTCATGGATTCTCATTGGCCACTCCTGCTCCACCCCTTTAGTCAGATACAGGCTACATGATTTCTGGAAGGTTCCTTCCCCCGAAAAGATGGTCAGTGTGTAAAGACTGCACTGTAAGCAACAAATGGTGGCAGAGAAACACACAAGTACTACAAAATACAAGCATCACATTTGATTGAACAAAATGTAAAGGGAAAAAAAAACAGTAGTAACTTTCACAATATAACTCGTTTAAAAAAAATGTTCTACTTCCTTGCTTCAAAATAATGAGAGGGCCAACTTGAAGAAGAGGAGGTGTGGGGAGCTGGCACTGGCTGAGCTCTTTGGCTCCTCACATACATTCCGGTGGAGAGGTCTTAGGAATGCGGTGAGAGATGGAGAAAAAGACTCCGCTCTGAGACCAGGGTGGAGGGTTAACGAGAGAAGCCGCCGCAGCAGTGTAACCATCCCCCGCCCATTTCCCTCTGACCTTTGACCTATATGCTCCTCACCACTCCCTCTGACCAGTTAGGGCCAGGACTCTGGTGAGGGGAAGTGGAGTGGAGCCCAGAGGGGAAGTCGTTCATGCCCCTGGGGTGACCCCTCTTTTCCGTGTCCTGCGGGCTCTGCGGGCGTGCCGCGCAGCTGCACTACAGTGTTCTGATAGCCACGGGGTACAGCAGGGACATGTGCTCGGCCCCTTTGATTGGCAGCTTGCGGCTGGAGTAGAAGTGGATGATCTCGGGCACGCTGTCGAAGGGGCAGCCGTTCTGGCCCAGGACGTACTTGTTGTCTTTGGTCCGGGACAGTTTCATGTGCATGAAGCCTTGGCTGCTCCTGAAATCACAAAGATAGAGAGAGAGAGTGTGCGTGTGAGAGAGTGAGAGAGCGAGAGAGTGGGAGAACAAGCGAGAGTGCGAGAGAGGGAGGGAGAGAGAGAGAGAGAGAGGCAGGCTGTGTGATTGGACTCTATAGCCTTGTCGAAATGAGAAATATGCAAATTCTACCACATACTCCAGTTCAAATTGCGACCACTGGGAGAACGGCCCAGCAAATATCTCTGAGAACAGCAAATATTTAAGACACCGCCGTACCAGCCCAGTATTGTGAAATAGAGTCCGTTTCAATGCCCCGTAAAAGACCCTCAAGGGGATACATGTAATAACGTCTATCAAGAGAAATGCTGTATTGGCACAGCCAGCACTGACAGATTAAAATGTCTGCTTGCTGGTGAAGAAGACCATTTGCTCTTTAAGAATTTCAAAAACGTGGAGCCATCTGCAGTGGGGGTCGGTCCGCTGCAGATTTTGGCTTCTATCCGCACATCAAAAAGGCAAGATAAGCCTGCTAAGCTCCAACCAAGGGAACTAATCACACTCTTACTGCTTCTCATGCCATGCCTGTGCTATCCATGTGTGTATACACAAAAAGGAGCTGAGTGTCTCAAGAAGCAAGTCCACTGCAGAAGACGAAATGAGCAAAAAGCTTTTTGCTTTCAGAGAAAGCATGCATGGTCTACTCTAGATGATTGTCGCTTTCATTTATTCTCCTTTAAATTGACAGTGCTCTCAATTTTGGCCACTCCACTCAAGCACACAGCTGTTTAATAGCATCTCTATGTTATATTAGTGCTAACCCGGCCCTGAATTTAAACTCACAGTCCGTTACCCACAAAGAACAGGGAAACACATTTGGATGGTTAGAAGACTAATGACGAACCCCACCGCATAGAGTTGCCGTACAGGGCATCGCAGCCACCAAATCACATCCGTGAGACCAGGACACCTCAAGCTGCCCCCACAGCTTTTCTCCACTGTTCTTCACGTGAGCACCGCCTGTACTGCGGTTCAGAGCAAATGGAGCCCAGAGCAGCTGTAGCATAGAGTAGTTGTAGATTAAAGTGGCTGGAGGTGTGACTGTCTGGAGTGGATGGAGGTCAGTGCTCTTGGAGGTCTGACCAGTTAGATATTACAATAACTAGAATCCCAAGCAGAGGCTACAGGAGACCTGGGAACATGCACACTGACCATGGAGCAGGATGATACAGAAGTCCTAACAGAAAGTATGGTCAGCATCAAATCCGCAAACATACTGTTGATTGAAATCTCCTGCCATCTAAGCTTAGCAGCCAGCACACCATTTTCGATCCTGCTCCAAGAAGCAGGAAACAGGCTTCAGGGTACAGAGGGATAAAGAGGCCAGAAAATTCTATTTTAAAATGATAATAATAATATTGGTGCTTGGTCCCCTTATAATAATAATAATAATAATAATAATAATAATACCCTCCAGATGGAATCAAACCATTATAAAATATATAATGTAATCAGTTTTCTGGGGGAATTATTTTGAATAAGTTTTTCTTTTTTTAATTTTTAAAATTAGCTACAATTTTGAGGTCAATACATATTCAGTGATTACTAGGGTTACATTTAGAAGGCACAGGCATCAATATATGCATTTTAAATTCCCAAATTACTTATCTTTCAACCTCACGCTTCTCATGTTTCGGGTGAATTGAGAAGCTATGACGCAATAGAAACAGAACAGCTGGCAAGGAAACAGTGGCTATATTGGAGACCCTTCTGTCAAGAGCTATCCTTACGATTTATTTCAGCATTTTCCTCTGGAGTTTGGGCTTAGTTATCCACCATACGGACATGATACCCCTTACCCAGATTGCATACTAACAAGGATGTGCAGTCAAGGGTGGCCGGTTAACAAGTGAACTACAAAAATATGGAGTTTCCTCCATAAATAATAATCACAATAAGAATTATTGAGCCAATCAATGACAAAGATTAAAGACAACCTAACAAAATACATGAAACAATGAACTAACTTCCCGTTTTGAGGGAAGTATTGTTTGATGGGATGGGACCTTGTATAAATATCCTGACAAATAATTCAGCTCTGCGTATCCGTGAAGTGCAGTCTATTCAAAATGACGTCTTTTCTTGAGATCCACATTATATAGACCATAGACCATAAACTCCTTCTCCAAAATATCAAATGTTTGTATGAGTTTTCAAAAAAAGCAAGTGGGTTTTAAAATGTAACGCTGCATATAGATAAACTCAGGAATGCAAGAAATATCGGTTATATTTTTGTTATCAGGGTACTGGTTCATACTGTAAATGAGGCTGACAAAAAAATAAATTAATAAATAAAATAAAAAATAAAAAAATTGTAATGCTTCTCGAGGCAGGCTTCCAGAGAGAAGCCTTTTTGTACTGGAAAAGGAAATTCTCTCTACTCTTCTGACACATTGGCTCGAATTATCGATTTAAGAGCCCTGGCTGCTCTTTTTAAAAAAATTCTCAAAAAAAAAAAAAAAAAAAAAACACACTCTGAACCTTTCAACTTCCCCATGTGGTCAAACATCAGCCGGCCTCAAAGCCTGACCCGGTGTGTGTTGTCTTTCATCTGCGATCGCTCTTCCCAGCTCGCCCCTGTCACCCGGCCTCCTGCGGGGCCCCTCCCGAGACTACAAAGGCGCGGGCGGTTTAAACAGGGCCGTGAAAGCCCGGGGCATGTCAAAACTCTAAAAAGGGCACTCGCCTCGGACAGGACATGAAAAGACTCTCCTGCTCCAGGAAGGCGAGGACCGGACCCAGGGCGCACTGCGAACGGCACCCTCGTCAGCCACGGAAAGCGCCAAAGCGCAGCTTAATGGCATCATGAATTTTTCAGCGGGCGTGAGACATGAAGCGTCTACGTGCAGGGTCCCCAGTGTAAAGACTTCCAAGGGGGGAGAAAATGTTTAGCATTAGCACACTGAACTGGACCATTACCCTCCGTGTACAGAGGCACTGTGAGCTCAGTGTCTCAAAAAGCCTGATTAAAGTGGGTAGTTTGCTGTCGGTGCCCTTATAGTGAGGAGGATCGAAACTAATCCAGCTGCGTGAGTTTGGGTTTCTATCCCAAGCATCTTTTACTTGATTAATTAATCCATCATATCGAAACACCTGTCTTTCCCAAGACACATTTAGATGTGATTACAATTTTAAACATGCTACAGAGGTCAAGCAATGGGCTGATATAAGCAATTAAGATCAGAAGTAAAACAGCATGCATACATACATCCCATGTGCCCATGGTTCATGCACATAGAACCCGTGTTTGTCTTTGTTATCTCCGCCTGGTGGCTTTCCTTTCCAACCCCAAACCCAACAGTGTAGCACCAGCTACCAGCACAACATAACGTATGCTCAGATTCCAGACGCATGCAAAACATCCCTGAGATGGGCTAAGTGACATGTCTTTGAAACACCCTGCTAACCCATATTCCCAGAGTAGCATTTGCACAGCTGTCTGGAGGACAGGAACTGACAAGAGTCATGTGCAAACATGGAATACCTTCTCTCAGACATAAAATTGAAAACTAGACATCATAAGGGACATATCAGTGAGAAAGCTCTGTTACACCTTTCAGACAGATATACTGCTTGCATAGGATTTGAAGCTATATGCACACAACTCTTTGACAGTTACCTCCTGTTCTTTTTCGGATTTCTCATTGGAATGCTTGAAGTGGCTCTGATACAGGCAGGAGGTGAGGTAGCTCCAACATGAATATATGGCCTTACACTCACAAAAAGATAAGCCATGTAGCTCTGAGGAGACCGAATGACAATGAATTCTGTAATGAGTGCAGATACCAAACAAAGACCACGCAGCCAAATAAAGCGAAAAATAAAAGGAGAAAGATGAGTGGTCACAACACGTTGCAGCATGTCACTGTTTCCAGTGCAGGACATCCAGTCCTCACAGCAGCCCAAAGGCCCGTCCCGCCTCCTCAAGCCTGCCCTTGCCCTCCATGGTGGGCAACATTCTGGGCTTGGCCGCACCACCATACTGCACTATAGGGGATGGCAGACGTTACAAGGGTTTGTGGAAGCGTCCAGCCAGATAACCCCTCCTCAGGTCACGCATGTTAAAGAAGTAAGCAGACAGTAGTGTGAGTGAGGAACAGCACTTAAAGCCTCTATAGTACCTAAGCCTTGCAGAACTACTACAGCTTCATTAACAGGGTTATGGAGCATCATTTATCACTGAAGTGCCACCGGCAAGCAGGCTGCCACTGCCCCCACTGCCCGCCCGCCCGCCCAGCCCCAGCCCCAGCCCCCCACCCCACCCCCCACCCCACCCCACTCCACCCCCCGACTGCAGCACCGGCGGTCCCCTGTCGGCCCAATCAAGCATTGAACAGTAATTGCCTCAACCTCAAGGCCAGGCGGAGGGGGCAGCGGACAGCTGAAGTTAATGGAGCTGGCAGTCAGTCACTGGAGAGCGTCATTCTTCCCAGCCCGCGGTCATCAGCACACCTTGAGCTGACAGGGACTCCAGAACAAAGCCCCAACCTCGTAAAATGTCTGTGAAATCTTCTAACTAAAGGTTTTATTCTAGAATTACTTTGTCAGATGATAACATTTATAAATTATATTAAGTTGAAGAATAGAACTTCATTAAATGATTATTTGACATTTAGTATGGTGGACAAAACCCCCACACTGACATGAGTCTCCTGAAATTCTTCCTAATTATTTTTAAATCATTTTGATAAATGGTGAATCTTTGGGGTTTGTTTTTTTGTCAACCTCCACCCTCCAGTTATTCTGAGGCAATGGAAATGACTGCAGTCAGGTAAGAGCGCGGTGGGGTCATGGCCAGGTGACCTGCCCACAATGTCACAGCAAGCCCAAACAAATCAAATGACTGTGTGTGGGCGAGTGTGGAGGAATGACGTTCTCAGCTCCGATTGCATTAGAAAGCCGCGTTATGGATGGGGTGGACAGTGGGGTCACCGAGGTCAGGGCAGCGAGAGACAGGATTGGATACCGAAGAGCCTGAGTCAGCTGCACACAATAAAAGATGTAAGATGGTAGACCTCACTCTCCATTAACATTGTGCATGCAGGTAGTGTACAGGACGGTGTTGCGCAAGTTGTGTTAGTGGTATTGAGAGTATGCTTGTATGCCGTTTGCTTACATAAGAAAATACCAGAGGAAACACGTCAGAGAGGGTGTTGTACACTTGCTGTGCAAATGGGAGTGAAAGAGGTGGTGCTCGGTCTGTTTGAGATAAAGCGCGATGTGACGTGCGAGGCAGCTTGCAGAGAGAGCACAGAGGGGCTGTTTCACACACAGTGCGAATGAGAGTCACGCTGAGTCGGCCTTACTTGAGGGACAGGGAGAAGTCGTTCTTGCTGGTCTCGCTGTTCCTGACCAGGTAGCTGGCCTCTTTGCACAGTCTCAGCAGGGACTCCGCGTCGATCCGGCTGATTGCTCCATGGTACCAGCTGGGAAGAACAGGGAGAGGAAAGCGTTTAACCCTAAAAAAAAAAGAGCAATCATAATATTTTTATATTCACACACAAGGTCAAATGTTATCCCGCTTCACGTCTGGCTTGTGTATATTAAATGAAGCCTGTCAGTGTGGGACGGCAGTGTACTGAACCCCTTTCCTCAGCAATCAGACCTAATAGAAAACATGACGGAGTGACAAGAGACAGACTTTACTCACAACTGGCTCTCAAGGGGCATGGAGGGGTCGATTCGCTCTCCTAGGGCAGGGGCACAGTGGTCCAGTGAGCCCAGTTTGGTGTTCACCAGGCAGCCGCTGGAGTGCCTCTGGGACAAACGTGCCTTGCCCTCCTTGGTGGGCGAGATTTGGGGCTTCTCCACGCCGTCAAACTGCACTATAGGGGAGGACAGACGGACAGGAGGGGTTCATGGAGACGTCCTGCCAGAGAACTCCCTCTCAGCTCACCGCAGTTAAAGCAGTATGGTGGCTGTCGTGTGAGTGGGGACCATCGCTCAAAACCTTTACAGCACCGTCTACCACAGCTTTATTAATAGGGATAAAGTGGATTTTACAGTAGCCATTTCCTTGTTTAGTACGTGAGGAGCATTAAAATTTTAACAGGTAGAACAAGAGAAGGTTTCACATATTATACACCATTGGGCTTTTATGGAAAGCGCTGTGCAATACCTTCTCACGCTCAATATATTTTCATTCCGTTTGTACTTGGAAAACTTGGAAAAAAAGGTTTGCTAGAAGAGGAACAGAGTCTCTGTATGCTCCTGAAACATTTTTAAAAACTGGATCTCTTTGAAATGGCAACCAACGGGCAAAAATACAATAAATCCATAAAGCAATGTATGCTGTTACACAGTGGCCTGTACTCAAATTCCAGTGAGAAAAAAATAAGTATGAGATAACCATGGAGCTGGCCCTGGAGACAAAGCCACAGACGCCATTAAAGCAATAGGACCTCCTGTCTCTTCCTGGGGCAGTGGTGTTTTGGGTGCTGAAGGTACTCGTTTCAGAATGAGCATCTGGGACCGCAGCAGTGGGGGGGGGTTTGGCATGCGTGTGGCCCCACGGAGCGTTGCAGTCACCTCCCCCCCTCTTTCCTCCACTGACGTGAGGTCAGGCAGTGGCACAGGAAGTGTGATCAGACCCAGCAGTCACAAAGGCAGAAACTTCCTCGCCCGAGGCCATGTCAGGGCAGGGGGTGGGAAGTGGACCCCACCTCTGAAAGGGACCTCCAAAATGGCTGGCCAGCTTCGTTTAGTTAGTGCGCAGGGTGAAACTGCCATTCAGCCATAACAGGGAGTCACTCTGCTACAGCACAAACACTCTCAGTTTCTTCCCAAGCCTGCCAGGCTTAAGATTTAAGGCCAACATTTCAAAATATCACTCTGATGGAAGGAGAGAATGTAAAACAGTGGTAGACCACATTCCTCCAAGCTTTCTGCCACACTTTAATGGAGAATCTTGCTGGACGGCTATAATTACACTGACTCAACAAAACAATCGCAGATGAGGAGACCCATGAATCACAATGTGTCAATGTTGGGGGAGAATTCTGCTGTCTAGACCAGATCTGGAGCCAGAGGATGGCTCTACTGATTATTGATGGCCAGCGAGACGTCAGGTTTCCTCACACAGTTCTCAGAGGATTCCGCCCAGTCAAAAAAAACAGCAGGTATATCGACTGATGTCAGCGTGATGGCCGATACAAAGCATGAGCTTCACTGCATCACCAATAAACATACAAAACAGTGCAGTCAAAGTTGCTAGAGAAAGTAAAAATGTTCCATGCAGCAGCGTTCATGGCTCAAATTTAGGTATAGCTTATTTCCACACTGAACACTAGGGGCTCCCCCACCACCTCCTGAGAACTGTCAAACCAATTCAGAACTCAATGACAAAAAGCTTGTTTAAGTGCAGATCTGATCCAAAAATTACCATAACTGTTAAAAGGTACTGTGGTCTATGCCAGGCGTCATGGGCAATTGAAAATAATTGCACATTTTACAATATTAAAAACTGTGATAGTCCAGCACAAAAAACAGTGAGTGGCTATTGAAGGGAGTTCAGATTAAGGAAAGCCACTTTTTCCTCTGCTAGTCATGTTCATGCTCCTGTTCATACAGTAAGAGTGTATAAGTTAAGGGGTCAGTTTCCATGGAAACATCTTGAGTGAGGGGAGGCGAATTCACACACACCTGTCATTTGTGACAGATCACAAAATAAAGAGAGGGCCAAGCTGTGAACTCCACTGTGGTCTTCGGTCTTGCTTTCTATTCCCCCTTTCTGCTGGTTACTCTGGTAGTTACAGGTATGTGTCACACAGAATCACAGCCGTTTTTTTAAAAACTCACATTTCCCTGAGATAACCAATGCCGGCACATTAAAGGCATACTATGCAGGATTTTTTTTTAGCTTTGCTGTGGTCCTGTTTGCAATCACTCTCCTCCTCAGCCTTCAACCCTGCCCACTCACCTAGAGTAGGCTACCTGACCAAATTACCAATAAGCGAATTCATTAGAAAATACAGGTAAATTTCTCCCATCAATTACTCAGGATGGAGCTACCACTCATAGCTGAATAGAATTTGATATTTGTTCTTCTGTCACCTGCCTTTAGAGCTGGTCGGAACACCCCCTCTCCCAACACTGCAGTGGAGAACCACACTGACTATGTGGGGGGTGCATCGGAAGCATTTCTGCCCCAACAGTGCTAACCTCTCTTCATTACACAGTGTCATGCCTTAACAACACGTTAAAAATGTCTGTACTAGAAGAGAGTGACTGGAATCCTTGCATCACAAACACTTCTCAACCAGACAGTGATGGCCAAAAAAACCTGCCTCTCTTCTATCCTCAGATCTGCCCGCCTCCCCCTAAGTCAGGTTCTGTAAGTAATAAGCAGAAAGTGATCCACGCGGACGGGGGCCTGGAGGGGGCCAAAGGTGCAGAGTGGGCTGTGCTTACTGCATGTCAGTCATGATGCCGCCTAACCTCATCTGCCACAGGAGACAGGATGGGATGGGGAGCTGCCTATTGCAGAGAAGCCACTTCAGTCCCACAGTAACACAGAGAGGTGACTCAAGCATTAAAAACTGACTCACTAATTAAGCCAGTTAATTAATTCTCATTTACATCATTTACAAATGGCAGGTCAAACATATCTGCACACTGCTCCACCGAGCAGCTTAGCAACTTACAATCCTCCCCCCCACCCCCTTCTCCAGTTTGAAGTTTGAAATGATTAATGAGTGCAGCTAGGGGCATAGAGAATGAAGTGTGCAGGCCTGACCCTGTTTTGTTAAAAATTATTACACTTGGTGCCTTGATTGATGCCTGTGCTGTAAATAAATAACAATAAAAACAACGACAACAAAAAAGATTTAAACATCAATACATTTTCCTCAGTAATGAGACTGAGGAAAACAAATCAGGAATATTCAAGCAAAAATGCTACTAGGACACAGAAGAAACCAACTTTTATGGAGATCAGATCTGGATTCCTTTCATAACATCAGCAGAAGGAAGAGGAGTATGAGACTGCCCTACTGGCAGATAATTAATTCACATCAGAAAACAAAGGCACAAGCTCTTCATCCAGCCCAGACAAAGGACTGTCATTCAATTTATATGCAGATGAAATCTTTTTCCCCGAACAACATTTTCAAATATGCTAATGATGCTGGATGAGAGAAGCACAGTTCCACTCTGAAACTACACACAGATTTTCACCACTGAGAGACAGTAATGAAAACGCACAGGTTTTAAAGTGACCCACACACTATGCTCAATCGCGCCTGGGGAACTTTTACGAGTTCTAAAAAAAAAAAAAATGCATTAAAGGTACGGAGATTACAGTGTATGTCTATATGGTTCAGGGGAGTTTGTGGAGGCTGTACAGATAGTTTATAGTGACCTATCAATCTGCACAGATACAGCAAAGTGCAGTGCTCATCAGCTTTGTTGGAATAAAGTTCTGGTAGGAACCAGATAAGTATGGCCTTGGGAAAGTATAATGACACACCAATTGCAGATCAGATTTCCTGTTGAGATTCACCCTAAATAAAATCCCCAACAACTCCCCCAAATCTGACCAACTAGTAGGGGAATGAAGGATTCACAGATCACATTCTCAGCATTTTCAGCAGTGAGCTGAGAGCCTGCTGGCTGCTGGACAAACACACAGCGATGACAATTTGGTTCCTGAGTGTATATACTGCACAAGCTGAAGAGGGAGAGGATGCAGTGAGAGGGAAAAGCACAAGCTGGACATTACACCAGCCATCTTCACTGGATTTCCCAGGCACAGGACCCACAGTCCCACCATTTCCCCAGCTTAGATCTCACACCTTACCCTTCAGGTTGTGTTCCTGCTATACCAGCGGATCTCAACCTCATGGGGACTGCTGGTTTCCATTCCAACCGCAGTTGCAATCCAAACATTTTAATAAGCTGTTCCTTTTTCTTAATTAGGTTCTTTTCACACTTTGATCGATTATTTACCCTCTTAAGCCACATTATGTCAAAAACAGCTGTGCATGCCATGAAGAATAAAATCCCATGTTCGCATTGTGCTTATTGTGCTATATTGCAAGTAATATAACATAAATAGGTAACAAATGTCAAAAATTATTTAACTGATCAAATTAAAGCCTGGGGTGAATCAAGAGGCCCCTAATTTGAACATATGTTTAAGTTCTTTCACATTTTATTTCCTTTAACATCTTAACACAATGCTGGTTTGGCTCATTATCGTTCGCTTTGTCTTTGAATTCTTCAATACCTTGCAAATGGTAGATAATGGTAGATATCCACACTTCAACCAGTTATTGATATTCCAATTGATTCACCTCAGTCTTTAATTCAATCAGTTAAATAATTCAGCTACTTTAAAAGCACCTAATGAAGAAATATTAACAGCTCGTTAAAATTCTGCGATTGTAATTGTGAAAATCAGCATATACAGTGGTCCCTAGGAGCATGGTTGCGAACCACTGTGTGAGACAGACCTGAGGACAGAGGGACTCCGGTCTCTGATCATACAATTGCTTTGGCTCAATGTGTCAGCCAGCTGTGGATGAGAAACATGGAACGATGGAGGGGCTGAGGACCACAGAAAAACCAGTGCTGAGTTCTCACCTTAAAGATCGGACCTACCGTGTGGCGCGTGGAAACGCATAAACTCAAGTAAACCGATTCTATTTAGCATAGTCTTCTATATTACATTTGGACTTAGGTTCTCCTGCCATTTTTCATTTAAGACAAATATAATACATTGTAATAAAATAAAATAAAAAACTTTGAAATCAAAGCCATTCCTTTATGTAAAATTAGATTACAATCAGTTAATCCTTTATTAAAGACACATTAGAAGATAATAATGTTTTTTACTCCAGTAAGCTCGAAATGAGATAATAAAGTAAGTACAGATGGTCGTATTATTATTGGTTATTCCTCTACCAATGATTTAGATTCTGTCTGTCTAGTGTTTGGAAAGAGAAGAGATTGATAGGATTAATGAGCATGTATAAACTCTGGGAATATGGGTATACTACACTTGCAATTATCTGTGTTGAAGGCTGTTAAGCAGCCCTGTTGTGCTCGCCTGCATCAGAGCAAGCCATTTCCTGCTTCATACAAAGCAGATGTGTAATTGTACACAACTTAGCTGAAAACACCATTAGCGATGCATTCAGGACACAGGTGTGCAGACAAATGTAATTTTCATGTGCCCGTAAAAGCCTCTTAGGCAACACGCTCACAGTCACCACCTCCAGACCCTTCAGTTATGGGACAATGCTACTTACATTTCATGTATAATTCAATTTATCTGGTGAAATAAATCTTCATAATCTTATTTATGTCTGCTTTTAGGCTTCTCTTTTTAATATAAAACACAAGTACAGCAGCAGTGTTGTGTTAGTTTCCTTGTTTTTTGTGATGAAGTGCTACTGCGCTGACCTTTAGCTACTTTTAACAGCTCAATCCGCTCCAGTTTTTTCATGTTTTTCTTCAGAAATAAAAAGACAAATAACACATTTACAGAAAAAGATCAAGATGGAAAGAACTGAATGGAAATGATAGAGAAATGGAATGTATAGGATGAGAGAGAAAATGAGGTTAGGGTGGGCATGAGGGAGGGACTTATGAATTGCATGGGTGGATCACCATGGACTTTAGTGACCGAAAAGCGTGGCATCAGGGACACACCCACCGTGATGATGCTGGTCGCAGATAGCCTGTCTGAGGGCAGGCTGTACCGGTGGGGGTGGAGCCTCCACACCCTCGACTAATGGTCTGTTGCTGTTGAGCTGCCCGACCGGGGGAGGCCAGGGCAGGTCCTTGATGACTTTAATCTCTACTGTGAAGAGCGTGGGGTTTGACAGAGCAGAGGAGGGAGACAGAGAGAGAGAGAGAAAGGGAAAGGGAAAGAGAAAGACAGAGAAAGATAGAGAGAAACATTAGAAAAGCAGAATGAAAAGAAGGACAGTGCAGCACAAACCAGCCCAGGGAGGCGCATTACAGTGAGCAGCAGAGGTCACCACAGAGGAGGGCAGGAGAAGACTTCACAGCACAGAAAATAAGTTGAGTTAATCTTACTTCAATAACAACCCTTCATGCTCTTTCGACTTCATTTAACAAGGGTAAATGCCCAAGGGATTCATTATAAAGGTACATTTTTACTACTTTTTTGAATTCAGCAACCATAGCATTTGAACCGTGAATTTATTGTACAAATGCAGAGCAGCCAATTAGCTCTTAGCACTCCAAGACACCTAGTTATACTGAGGTTGACTCCTTTTAAGAAAATATGCATTCCCAGTCACATTATCATGCACAACACGCAATGCTATGAGCAACATCCGCCACTGAAATGAGGCAGGCAGAAATTTCAATACAAATGCAGTACACCCACTCTTCCCTCTCATCCATCAGAACTGCAGTTGAACCAGGATTCAAGCAAATTGGTTAAACATTTCTCTCAGACCCAAAGTAGGGATATTAACAGGGTAAATCAAGCACGATGTGACATCACAGCCACTGAACTGAAGTTCGGAAAGGGAGTTCTACTTCTGATTCCAGGTGCACATTTTGAATGTACAGCAGATGCACTCTGTGTAGCAGACACTCAATATGGAGGTGGGGAGGGGAGATAATATATTGTTGAGCTTGTGTATGCTGTGGCCACTAATAAAACTACTGGAAGCTCTACAACTCTAATAACACATTTTCCATCATGTGAGTCAGAGGCAGTGTCCTCAGTTTTAATGAAATGTGGGTGGATGTCAAGGACTGCTCCTATTTCTCCCCCCAGTTTTTTCCCTCTCTTTTAATCGAAAAGGGCAGTAAAACACCATCAGGTGATAACATCACTTCAGTCTGGCTGACAGGAAAAACAAACCCGCGCCAAACCTGTGGTGTGGCAACACACAATGAACTGTGAGATTAAATGCAGAAGTGGACCAAAGCTAACCAAAAAAGGAAGATTTTTTAACGGTACTTTTTGGCATCATAAACTTGTCAGATTTCCCAGAGAACAGCTTAATCTTCATTTCTGCATCATTGAAATAGCGCTGATTGAACAATGACAGCAGCCTGTGTATCTGGATATTGCAGGCTTCTCAAATGCATATTTATCGTGGATGTGGGTGAAATACACAATATAAAATGTGTCCTAGATTTTTCTGGGAGAGGCTGTGGATTATTTTAATGAATAAAGATGTCGGCTTATTCTACAGAGAGAGAAAGAGAGATTAAGGAAGACGAGTCATTTAAGAGACAGTCAGGGTGTCAGCATCTGAGAACGGTGACATTTTCAGACTCCTCACAATGACAATCAATGGCATGGTGAGACAAGGTCACAGAGAGGTCAGACTACTGAATGCTAAATTACAGCAATTAGTTGGGCTTCTGAGGGGGCAACACCAAGGTCTTTCAGCGCCATGATTAAGAAACACAATTCACAGCTCCCATAGCATATTAATATGCACTGTGGATCCTAATACAAAGAGTAGATTCTCACAAGCCAGTCATTCAGTCACACCATACAATAATAGCATGAACTGTCACAATAGACTTTGACAGACTAAACCTGATCCATGTTGCTGTCTTTATACCTAAAAGCAACTGCATTTTCTTCTTACCCCAATAACCTGTTTAAATCTGCTGTCAGTAGAAGGCCATTTCTGAATGCAATTCAGCTTCACCTTGTGCTTCGGCATGGATGAGTGCGTCCAAAGGCCATGACACAGTCCACCGACACGTTTTCCAATGAATACAAAACTTGATAGACCAAATGTAGCATACTATTTCTTACTGAACTTCTGGTAGAAGTGAAGAGAATGGAGTCACACATCTGAAAGTTCCAATGTGCTTCAAGAAACTCAAACAGGAGAAACAAATACTACATTGAACTGAAGTGCACACAGCTTTGACACAATACTGCGTATGCAGATGTGCTCACTACAGCTGGCACAGATTCTAGCTGAAGTTATTTCTTAGGAGTAATGTAATGTGGGGAGTGGGGAGATTTATGCAGGGAGATTTCTCGTTATACTTGTACTAATATATACAAATAATTATTATGCCCCAAACGTGCATCTCCAGGGGGAAATGGCACAACCTTGTTTTCACCTCAGGACACAGTCTCTTCTGCTGTTCTCTACCAGGGTCTAGAATAACTTATCCTCTGTAGTATGCACAGTCCGCTTGGTCTCTCCACACTGACTACTGGCACCACTGGAACAAAAAAAACAGTTTCACTTGTGCAGGAATATCCTTAGCAATGTGCTGCAGGTAACAAACCAGAGCAATTTTTCAAAAAATCTGAAGGTTCTACGGATTTCAACAAATGACTCACCATTAAGCGTGTCAGGTCAGTATGCAAGCTAGTATGTGGCTTTTCAAAAAAACTATACTTGCCATCATTAAAATCATACTGTAAAGAAATGTTTTGCATGAGCTCAAATTCAATCGAATCGATGGGAGTAGCAATGTGCAAACTTAGTTTCTTCTAAAAATAGTCCTCAACGTTGATTTCTCCAAACTGCATGTGTGCCCGTGTTTTTTTCACCCGTGGCTCATCTCCCCTGATGTCACATCTGTGAGACTCGATGAGACTGCTGTACTCTCAGGATAGGGAGGGGGACAGGGATAGGGAGCCCGTCTCTCATGGCGACAGAGCTGCGGGGCCTTGTCACGTGACACAGCCTGTGCCATTTTGATACAAAACGATGCTTCTATAGATGGATAAACTGTGGCCTGGTAGAGTTACATTACATTACAGGCATTTAGCAGACACTCTTACCCAGATCAGTTTTTTTGCATTTTTTACATGGTATCCATTTATAATGCTGGATATATACTGAAGCACTGCGGGTTATGAACCTTGCTCAAGGGCACAAAGACCGTGTCCTACCTAGATTGTGTACAGAGATGCCCTGATGCAATTCAATGATATACACTGCAGTGAAGCTCTTCACTGAAAAAACAAAACAAAATCTCTTCAAAAGAAACACAGACTCAACAGGTTTGTCCTTTTTGTAGATAAGTGAATCGAACATAAATAAATGATCAACAGAGTGAAACAGATGGAAGAAAGAGGATTGCACCCATTTTTTGTTTAGTATGGTTCAAGTGCTCAAAAAAAGAGAGTTGCAGAGAGACAGCAGCCTGTGGGGGACAGAGCCGTGGTCAGTCCATCCCTCACGGAGACGAGAGGAAAGCCCTGGAGCGGGAGAAGGCAATGTGCCCGAGTGGAGATAAGCAGGACGTGCGCGGGCCTTTAAAGGCACAGGGAGCTTCACAGAAAAGCCATGACAGAAGCCTGTCACCGCGCTTATCAGCACAGGGTGCACGGGGGGGAAATTAAATACTAGTTCAGAGTGACAGTGGGGGAACAGGTCAGGTTTTTTTTCCCAGGGGCTGGGTGGGCTGGAGGGGGGGGGTGCAGAAACTTGAGGATGCACAGCGATCACAATGCCCCGTCACCCGCTTCACCTTTTTAGCATGTGCCAATCCGCCAATTCCCTGCATTTGACTGCAGTAAAATAATCACAGGACGATTTAACCACATAAAGCTATTTGCTGGAGTTATGAGTTGTGATCCTGGTCATTAAGCCCATGAGGATTCATTAAAAACCCATAAGGCTGTGAGGCATCATGTCCAGGCCTGACGCTGAAGGCTAAGAAGTATGTTCTCATATCCAGTCTGCATTAAGTGGAAGGACTACATTGGCCTTGCTCCAAGTTAATGGAGCAAGCAGTTAGCAAACGGAATGGGGGTGGGGTGGGGTGGGGGGTAAGATTAAGTAACATTGTCTGAGATGCGTCTCAGATTCCCACTGCCCACATGACCATGTCTATGTATTAGTTATTTATGGTGGAAACACACACACACACACACACACACACACACACACACACGCCTCCTCCACATCCATATAGAGGCATTGTTCATAAGATGACTATCAGATACAGTATTCCCATCAGATATTCCTTGCCCTTGTCCACAATCTCCTCAATCACAGACTCAAAATAGCAGAGCTCCAGGGAGGGGTTAGCTGCAGTTGGAGCATGTATCAGGAGTGCATTAAAAACAAACAGTACTGCAATACAAGAAGAATGAATTAATTCTCTATAACAGCAAATATCTGTTGAGCTAAAAACCCTGGAATGAATGACAACAAGTAATATGCAGGTCCCCTGAATGGATGTGATTTGCATTTTCATTAGCTTTAAGTTAAGTCCAACAGTGCATTTCACTAATTGATTAAATTTATTTAGGAGCAAATGGATGCTTAAATGCAAAATAATATTACGGTGTAGTTAACTTTCTAAAATACATACTACCATATTCACTATTTATGCACCGTGTAGACACATTTTTTCTGAATAAATCTGTCCTTAATATTGTATTCACAATTACATGTGACAGGGCATCAGAGTGAAGTTTGCTGGACATGCATCTGTTGGACTTACTTTATTTAAATGGGTAATTTAGAAAAATCTGTAGAAAATCAGTTTTATTTATATATATATATATATATATATATATATATATATATATATATTATATATATGAAAGAAAACAGCACTGTGCAGGAATGAAACGCTTCATCTGCAAGCTTAAGACCTGATGTTTCCCTGAATCATCAAATGTACAGCAGTAATCCCCATGTCCCACTTGAAACAAAATTCATTCTCATAAAGCATAAAATATACCATTTTGCAGATGACACAGTGTAAAAATCCCGTGCTTATTTAAAAAATAATAAATAAAAACAACAGCTAGGAGCAATAAGCAAGAAGCCTATCAATTTGCATCATACATGTGCCAGTGAAAAAGACCCTTAATGCATTTAAGATAAACAGTAACTGATCAAAGGGGAAAAAACAGACAGCACAAAATGGCAATAAGCACTGCACATCACAATTGCATTCTGGTTTCATTACATTAAGATCTGCCATAAGGCAGACCAACTCAGCCATACAGACATGTAGACAAATGGACAGACAGACAGACAGACACACAGACACACAGACAGGCGTCCCAGGCCTCCCTTGGCCTGTTTGCTCCGGTACCTTTGGGGGGTTTAGTGACGCTGTCTTCCTTTCTCTTCTGGGAGTCTGATCCAATGGCGGGTACAGTGCCCTCGTAGCTAATGCAGTCATAACAAAGCAGGGCTATTCAAGGAAAAACAGAGGAAAGAAAAGCAGGGAAAAGGAAAGAAAAAAGAAAAAAAAAACCTTTCAAGGATTTAAATGGCAAAATGTGCAAATCGATGAAAGGCCTGATTTTGTATTCCCTCACTTTGCCCCATTTTCTTCTTTTATCACCTTTTCCATTTAGAAAAGCCCTGTTCAGTTATAGCTGTGTTAGCCACTCTGGCACTCTCTCCAACACAGAAAAAACACTTTTTTTTCCCCAGACAGCGACTGTAAAGAGACACACACGGGCAGTCCTCCCTTAACCCAAGAGTTTAAGGCACATAATGGCTTCTCTCTGAGCTGGAATCACCCACAGACAGCACGGCAAGACAAGCCTCCACTCAACAGGTGAACAGCGCATAATATACGGGAATGCAAACAAAAAACACAAATATGTCTGAAGACAAACAAACACAGAGGAAGGCAGTGCCCCGTTACAAGCAACCCATCCAGATTTGGCTGTTGCAAAAAGCAGCACCTGAAAGATCAGTGAACATTGAGCAGCGCAGCCCAGCAGTGCAGTGCAGTAAAATGGCCTCCTAATGGAGCCGCTCAGTCCATCTGTACCTGCGAAGGCCTTGGAGATCCGGTCCTTCTTCCACTCCCAGGGCTGGTCGTACTCTTCGGGGGGCCTCTCATCGTCCTGGGGCAGCCTGCTCTCCCGGGGGCAGCGAGAGCGTTCCGGGTCCAGGTCCCCCCCGTTCTCCGTCGGCTCGTAGGGCGTGTCATACAGGGGCAGCTGCTGCCGCCCTGGGCCGTCCTTCGGTCCCCACCCACCTCGGATCTCTGACAGGAAGGGAGAGAAAAGAAGAAAAAAAAGACAAAGCTCAAACCTGCAGTGCCACTGGGCAACAGATTAAATGTGCACTGTGCAAGTCATACAAAACCACAAAAGGACATGTTCCAGCACTGCAATATATTTGTCACAGGTTTTTGTACACAGCGTTTCCCTTTTCCACCATGACACAGTTTTTGCAAGTTTCTCTATTGTATTGCTGAAGCGATTCCCAGCCAGAAAATAATGCCGATATTAGAGGATCTAATGGTCCTCTGGGGCCAGCGCTGAACACGGCATACTCCAAGCTTTGCTGCTATTTAAATAAACAGCTGCTGGGAATGTGTGCACTGGTCTAAATGCTAACATGGTCACAGCTCAAACACTAGAATAATAGCAACTTTATGCAACTTTGCAGCACATTTTTAAACTGGGCCAAAGACACATACAACATATTTAAATAATTAATCAATAATGGAAGTATCATCATTTTTGCTAGAATTTCTCAATGATAAACGGCAACCACTTTTTGCCAATCAGTAATTGCCATTTTGTAATGTGGGATTGCAGCGACTAAATTAAAAAGAAATGTGTTCAGCACTCTCAAAGGCATACTGAGATTCAGCATCCAGCCTGCTCTTTATAACCTCCTGGGGCTCTATTACATCAAGCAGCCTTGAAACGCAATGTTCTTACAGTTCATTGGAACAAAATGCAACGTTATTGCTGTTGAGGACAGAAAAAATGACATCTACCTCTACTCACACCTGAGTTTATGTGCAACTGATAAAGTAACTTTGTAGAAATGAGACTTTTGGTGGTTTTAAAGTGAGTTTAGTTGGGCTACAGTACAAATAAATTAAAGACACTTTCTGACATCTTAGCAAGTACAGAACTTTGTGATTGCTATTGCATTATGCTGTAATACACAAGGTTTCAGCCCAACATGTCTACAGACTCTGCACCTTTGACATCCAATTACTTGATTTGTGGAACTAAGCACTATTAAAGTGGATGTGAAGCACTCAGTAATATGACTCTGGTTCTGTTATTCACCTTAGATAAGATATGACCCTGCATTCAAATCTGAAATTGACCCATATTTGGTAGAGAAATAAGCTATGCTCATGTTTTTGTTGCCACTAACACTAGGGTGTAGCCATATTTGAACAAGCTTACAACTGCCTGCAGCAGTCCTGGCTATGAAATGCCTCATATTTGACAGGAAAGTAAATTATAAAGGCCTGGTTCTTGCTGATGTTCTGGCTGTGAGTATGGAGAGGACAGACCCCGGTACTCAAGCACCTGTGTGAGTGAACCAAAACCTACTCAAGACCCCAGGAATTGCCTACTTTTTAAACCACCCAGGCAGCAAGTCAGCACCAAGTAACAGTAAACGTGCAATAAATAATGCACAATTCCACCTGTGTGATTGTAAAATGTTCTATCATCCGGCTAGGAAAAAAGCAGAGCATGGTAATAGAGGACTCAGCACAATGAGGAAAGTGATGCGGTCTATGCAGCATACGTACTAAGAAGTCTGAGATGCTCAGCGGTGTCTCTGGATAGAAGGGAGCAGTTGCGGCTCCAGGGCGTTACCTGCCTTTATTGCATTTGGGGAAAAAGTAGAAAGAGAAAACAAACCCCTTGCTCAAAGGTATATGCCTGCCTTCCTTCCCTCTCTCCCTCTCCTCTCCTCTCCCTCCTTCCTTCTCTCTGGTGGTATGAAGCTGCAAGCAGCTGGCTCTGTCTCACAGTAGTGCAAAGTGGAGGGGGGGGGCGGGGATGAAATATTATGCCACACCACTGCATAATTGCCTCTTAGCTCAAGGGAGCGCTTGTGGAAAAAAATGAGAAAAGTGTGGATCCTAATGGTGGTAGCCAATCCCGAATAATCCTGCTCAAGTCACAGCCTCGTCGCTTTGATCTCCCTGTTAAAAGTCTCCGCCACTACGAGACCCTGCTGAGAAATGCAGAAAACTCCCGCCTGAAGAATAAACACACATGAAAAAGGGGAAAGCATGTTGATGAAAGGACAGATCAAACTGGGGTGCTGGAGGACTGGGGGGTCAGAGCAGGGGTTGGAGTGAACACAGCTTAAGGGGACCGATAATTGGGAGCACGCTACCCAAAACCAACTGATTAAAAAGGCCCAGGAGGTTGCTTTTCCCGTGGACACCAGCGTCTTTTGTGTGGCAGCGAGATGTGTTCTGAGGTCATGGGGGGGGTGGGGGTGGGGGATTATGAGTTATGAGTTCGCTTATGGACATGTAGGCTACTCGGACTGTGGAACCTGCCCTCGTTTTCAGAGTTTGCATCTGCAGTAGATGAGTCGCTATAACTGAGCCCAGTAATAAAGCACCTAGTCAGCTGACATTCTGCTAACTGCCTAAATGAATGCCATTTTAAAAGAAAGCCATGCAAGTTGTTCCTAAAAATGGATTCTGCAAAATAAACATACCACTTGATAGAATTAAATCAACAATATTTCCTACAACAAAATAAAACTCTGATGCATCATGTCTTCATACTGTAAGTAGATCTACTTGCACCTCTGCACCGTGAACTAATGCACTTGTTGTACGTCGCTCTGGATAAGAGCGTCTGCTAAATGCCTGTAATGTAATGTAATGTACTTCACAACCTGCAGAAATAAATATTTGGGTGGGGGTGGGGCGGGGGGTGGGTTGTTGGCTAGGGGGACTTGTAATACATTCCCGGTGGTCCCATTTGAGTAGGTCTGGCCAGTCCAGGGGAGAAGCTCACATGGATTCAAAACATGTGAGACCACCTGAATCCCCCAGACTGCACTGAAACCCTAATGCAAGTCCGTACATTAGCAGAGAGATATGTGTGAAGCCAGCAGCTGCGGTGCACATATGAATACAAATAGCCATTCGGGGCATCCGAGAAGAAAATAAAATAAACATGACCTTCCAACTCAATGCGCCTGTACACTCATTAGAGAGAACCCCGTACTTTGGCTGCACGCGGCTTCTGGCCTGACAGTGCTGGAATGATTAAGATGGATTGCCCCCCTCCCCCACCCCCTACCAGGCTCAGGATTACCTGTGATTAACTTCACAGCACTTCAAATGATGGCAAAAAAGGACCAGACACAGTTCAGAGGTTTGGCCTGGCCTTTCAGTTCTGCTTGAATGCCAATCTTAAAGCAAGTTCAGCACTGTAATGTCAACTAGGCTCATTCCCCAGCTATTGTATCTACCAGTCACCCTCTATAACACCGCAGAGTTTATACATGTTTCACTGTTCTGACATACATAGAGAAAAAGACACTATTTTTAAACCTGTGAGCAGTCTCATATGATGTATTTTTAAAGTAGGTCACCAGAGGCATTGCAAAATTTCACTGACGCATATATATTGCAGTGTTTGCAGTGAAGCGAGTCACCAAAACACCCAAATAATTCAAGCTGCTTAACAGACAACTTTGCAGTTCAGAACAGCCTTGGTCCAGCACACTTTCTGAGGACAGCATTTGCACAGTTGTGCTTAAAGTTTTTTTTTTTTTTTGTTTGCAGTCTTGTAAGTAATAAAGCTAATACAGTAAGAGAAAATCAGCAGGGAGACAGAGCTATCTGCAACGGTTTCAGACTGCACAGGGACACTGATACAGTAAGAGGCTGATTCACTGAGCACTCACACATGCATAGCTCTCTCTCTCTCTCTCTCTCTCTCTCATTACCGGATTTTTTATTTCTCTTAAATGCTATTACTTTAATGCAGCCTTATGAACACAAAGCATTATATCAGGCACCAGAAACTCTGGCTTTCTCAGACCAAGCAGAGGTATTCCATATCCGCTCTCACGGGAGTTGACAATCAAAGCCGTTCACACACTGACCCCAGTGCAGAGGCTGGAGTGGCTGGCTCCTACCTTACGCATTCAGGAAGCACTGGAGAGATAAGGTGATTGAGCAGGGTCTTCCTTTTGTTCCCAGCAGACGCTCATGACAGCAGCTACACAATAGAAGTCCATCAACAAGACATCCCCGATAGCCGAGCAGCTAGAGGCCGGGTGAACATCAAGGGAACGCATCCCGAATATAGATGAGAAGGGTTTTGACAACTGTTAATTGCAGCAGTGATGAAATTTACTGGCCTGGCAATTTTTTTGCATGAGCGTACAACGTTCCCTCAATATCCGAGGATACTGTCATTTTGACAGTACTTCTGTGCTCTCACAGATGGTACAAGGGGGAAAAACCCCAAGGAAAACATAACGGTTGCTGGAATAGCTGATGACCACAACAACAGTGGCTCAGTTCTTTGAAGCAAAATTATCAGAATAGCTGCTGTAGATTAATATGTTATGCACAGTCTTGTCATAAATTGCTACAAGGCTGATATAGAGGTTCCCAAAGGTCACACATTGCAAAAAGCTCTTCTACACATAAAGATCCTGAGAACAGTGAATTTGGATGGATAAAAGAAAATAAATTAGCCTGAATCTGCTGCTGCCTGAGGTAAATGAGTTCTCGGGAAAGATATTACCAGGGAATTAGCGCAAATGAATGATGAAACCAAATGCATTTTGGGAAAAGAATCAAATGACTGTTGAATGAAGACTGCATAAATAATTGCAACAAAGGCACCACTGTTATTCTGGTGAGCTCCCCATTCTCACCTACCTATTACCATCTCATTTTCGATCAGTGAATGTGCAGCTTACTGTGTGTGTGTGTGTGCGTGTGTGTGTGTGTTGTGTGATCACTTCCAGCTCAGTTTATTTTAGCACTCCTGTACGCTCCTTGGTTACCCAGTTGCGCCGGTTGAATGTTGCGTGCATGTCTGTACCACTGTGGTGTGAGTGTCCGTCCGTGTGTGTATGTGTGCGTGTGTGCATGAATACAAGCCTGGACAAAGTCTCTGTGACAGCGAAATCTGCAGCCATGTTGTCGTTCATTCTCGATTGTCCTACGAATATACAAAAAGCACCAATCAGGCTTTTCCATTGGTCCATACTCATGGCCTGCCAAACCCAGAGGGTACAAACTGGACCTCAGTAACCACCGCAAAAAATATTTTAGGGAGGACAAGGGAAAGACCGAAGCTTGCCTCCCATTCATCTGTGTGTTTGGAGCAGAGCTGATATTTTGGGCTCCATTTCCTTCTGTGGCCAGCGTCTCCTTTCAAATTATGCCAGCTGTTCCTGGACGACATGCTAGCTCTTTGTTGTTTGCAGAAACACAAAGGGACTTTAGTGTTATTGGACAGTAATGTATACAAATGTGACATCCCCCTGGTTTGGTGGATATTATCATGGTGCATGTCAGACAGCTCACAAATAAAATGCATAATTTTAGTTTGGTGAAATGCTCAACACAGCCATTAATTATGACGCACACCCAGCGCACTCCATGGAGAAATAAATGCAGTGAAGTTTCTTTAAAAAAATAAATAAATATATATATATATATATATTTGTTTTTAAATAACTGTAATTCTGGTACTCTGGTATTTTAAGATTAAGTGCAATACATGAAGTCCCTCACACTGCAGAATTCCTACTCTCCCACTCCCACTTTAGCATAGCCCAAAGGAAAGGTTGTGTAACAATGCATCATCTCCCTGAATGCCCTCCTATACCAACCCTTTCTCTCCCTGTAGCGGTGGCTAAGCCGAAATGGGAAAGTTATCCAAAGGACACAAAGAGAAGGGAGAGGCACATGGTGTTCCACAGACACATGTAAACGGTGCATAGAGCCTTTGCTCCAATAGAAACTTAAGTGGTGAGAGATGTCTGTCTATATCAAAGAGACAAGTGAGTCTACTGTTGTACTGATCTGGATATTACTGTAAAAAACAATAGTGAGTGTTTATTTGTATATTTTATATTTATTCAGGGTTTTGTCAGCTGAGACAAAGTAATGAGAGATTTATTAAGAATTCTTTGGAACAATGGTATGCAATTCCAAGCTGGTGTTCAGTTCCCCAAAGCCTTCTTAATTAAGTTGAACATGCTTGACAAACCACAATTATTCTCTGTGCATGGCAAGCATGATGCTTTTGCATAAGTAATTAAATACATGTAAACAGTGAATGAATGCAAACACAAACAAAGAAACAGCCAAAATAAAAATAAAAATTCTGAACACATCTTAAAGATAATTTAATGACTATGGAAGCAGGTGCCATATTCCACCAGGAATACTGGGGTACTGCAGGGAACTATAGATTCTACAGGGCCCCATTTTAGGAATCCGATGATATCCCCTTGATACAAAGAGTTACGGGTAGTGTAGGTTGAAGCATTGATTCCAGGCAGGCCACAGTGGCACAGCTCATTAGAACTCTGGTGAAGGCTCATCAATGGAAGATAAATGGAATCTTTGACTCAGGACCCGCTGTCACTACATGTCTGAATCGAAGATGGCAGAAGTGCAAGACACGTAGAAAATGAAGGGCAGGAAGGTAATGGAGATTCAAAAGGAGCCCGATGGCCCAAAGTTAGAATGCTTTCACCCTGATCATTGTGTAGCAATGTCCAATTAGCTAAAGTTCATCTATACTGCAGCAAAGTTAAAACATTCCGTTATGAGGCCAGCTAATTGTTCTCTAGCTCTTAAGGATCCAGGGTTCAGACTGAATCAGATGGATGGTACGGGTACGGGTGTGTACGCGGGCAGCAAAACCTCCCATTTCCTGTAGAATAAAAAAAACTCACTTCCTATATCCCATTCTTCTGAAACAGGCTACCTGCTGCTCTGCAGGGTTAGACATGGCTCAGAGGGGGAGGAGGGGGCACTCAGACAGAGAACGCGGGACTGGGATGCAACTGGAGGAGTCACCGCAGGCCTGAGCGCAACCGAGCATGCCCGATGGCTAATCTCCCCCACAGATGGGCCGATGGCGAAGAGGAGACAGTGCGGGGCCAGGCAGCAGTGACAAACAGCCTCTCGACCTGCCTCCCCACTGGGGGGTCAATAGCCTATTACTGAATCCATCTTTGTGAAAGGCCTCCAGCAACAGGGTATTTCTCCCCAAAAATCTCAGGGGGAACGTAGATTAGCCACAGATCTGCTCTAGACCCATGTGGAAGAAGGCAGAAATGCAATGGACTGCCCCTCAAGCACTCAGCAAAAAGAGGAGGACAATGTTCCAATTAAATTTCTCTTAAACAACAATGCACAGCAAAAATAAAAATGCACACGGCAACTGGTTGAGAAAGCGGTCTGTGTTTGTTTGTCTCATGCAGAAGCTGTAATGGCTTCCTCTCCAAACCGCCTGCATCATTCAGTGCTACACACACCCCGCACCTTAAGGACAGGGCAAATGCATATTTACAATGTGACCAGGAAAAGGCCTTTCTCTGGTGGAGGGTAATGAGAACACGTTCCGTAATGTCCGATAAGCTTATTGTCTTTCCTCCCTGCACCACAATGCTGGAAACGCTGGCATAAGAAACATGTGGGAACTGAAAGT